>NC_142771.1:7280000-7622500 GCF_988280905.1 Pimephales promelas | reverse complement strand
TGATTAATACGCTAATTCTTGATGTCTGTGTGTGCATACATACAATTTTGGGGGGATTTTATTATTTGATCGTATGGATTTCATTGAAAGGCTAAAAATGGTATGTTCTAAAATGCTGCTAAAAGCCATAAGATAAATTTAACTCAGAATTTATTTTCTTGATGAGTTTAGCAATTCAGGTCAATTAATAATTATGTTAAAAAACAACCAACACCATCAGATCACCTTTCTATTTGTTAATATGGCTATTATAATTCAGGTAACACTTCCTTTTACAGTCCAGTTACCCATGTAAATACTATGTACTTATTTTAGTAACTACAATTACTGGGGAATAACTAGTACTAACCCTGAACCTACCCCTAAACCTAGCCCTGTTCTATGTACTTACCTTATATTAGCCAGTACTTTCTAGGTAAGTACAATGTACACTGTAATTACTGTACTGTAAAAGGAAGCGTTACCATAATTCACATACAGCAGCCAAACTAAATCTAAAGTTATGAAGGTATGAATTGAGGGTCAAGAGCCCAGCTAAACCAAACACTAATCACCATGATGGTGACTTAAAAATTACGTTTTTTTTTCCTTCAGAGATTCTGCTTGTTAACATCAGGTGTCTTCAATAATGCTCAATCATCACTCAATAATTCACTTAATTATCTCATTAACTTTAACACTGCTTCAGTGTTCATTTAACACTCTGCTCAGAGTTTATATAATTCTCACTTCTCAGTGTTAATGTAACACTCTCAGTGTTAATTTAAATATATATATATACATATTGGGGGTGTTACAAGATCTCGTCCCACGAGATCTCGCGAGACTAAAACATGACGATATTTCCCGTTTGAGTGAAAAGCTGTCTCGCGATATCACCATGACTGAGCGTGGGGGTGAGATTACAATATTCCACCGCTACTGTACACTCACATTCGCTTAAAGCTGCCGTTGGCAACTATGGCTGATTGAGTGGACTTTGGCAACATTTTGAATGTTTACAACTCATATGGCCCTCCCCCACTATCAACAAATACCCTGGATTATTTGGAGGTATGCTGCCCTGGCTAATCTACCAATATATTGCAATTGCCAACGTCATTTATACTCTAAATGAGTTTACTTGGTTTGTTAGTGTTCCGCCATCACTCTTCCTTACTGCGCGAACTTCAGGCGTGTGCATGTGATTGTAACGTGTGCGAGGGGTGGCGTGTGCCCGATCTGTGATTGACAGTCAGATCTCACACCCCCTGTGCTGATTTGACACAGTGAACAGGGAGCGCTGGATTTTTGCAAAACAAATAACACGCTCCAGATGGAGTTAGAAGCTCGTTTTTTCTAAAACCACTTAATTTATGTTGTTCTGTCGGATTATAGTGTCGATTTCAAAAAAATGTTGCCGACGGCAGCTTTAAACTATTGTTTGGCTGTTTTTTATAATAAATAATAACCATTATAAACTAATGTAAAAGTCTTCTCTGCTCATCCATTACGAGTTGCCGCTGCAATCAGTGCAGCACGAATCACAGTTCACTGATCGAACCCTGTGTGTGTGTGTGTGTTAAGAGTGAGCGCTCATGAGCGGGAGACACACATAACCTGATTTATACGAGGTTGAACTGGCCGTGTGACAAAGCGGGCATAAGATGGACACGAGCGCACGCAATTGATCCATATATAATGCGCTCCGGATTATAAGGCTTGAGAAAAGGCCGGATTTAGAAAATTAAAGGTTTTTAAGTGCGCCTTATAGTGCGGAAAATACGAGTACTACTCTCTCTTTTAGACCAGCACGCGACGTGTTTAATATAGATGCATATTACACAACAGATTTTCTCTCAAATGTCTGCTTTCACTTTAGACATAGCCAATTCTGTTTATGTAAACATTGTGTGTATTTAACAGTATTAGCATAATAAGACTCGAAAGATAACTATTATTCAGGTTTTCAGGCACTGTTTGACAGGCTTCTAGTGCCTGTAAGTGTCGGGGGTATGCCGCGCGCTCAGGAAAGCGCACGTTAGAACAGCGCGTGAATTAAATGTTTAACCGGCAAGGCTTATGCAAATAATGAACTTTTGTGAATTGCAGTGTCCCGTCAATCATTTCAATCCAGGTGATAATTCTCACAAGATCAAGCTACAATGAATGAAGAGAGCATGAACAACACCGCCACAACAGAGAGTAGAGAGAATCATGTGGTAAGTGTTCAGTAAATAGTAAAATTACCTTTGGATGTAAGAAAAAGCCTTAACCCTCAGGTACTCTTCGGTCATTTCTGACCGAAAAATTTTCTGTTTTGAAATTTTAAAAATCACAGCTTCATCGGAATGTTACGAAACTTGGTGACTTTTATTCCATTGGGTATGTGAACACAAAAAAAATTGAGGTCATGATCCGAGCAGGCTAAGTGGTCGTAAAAAAAATAGTCACACTTGTGCTCTTCAGTCAAAAATGACCAACCATAGGAAAAGAATGGGAAATTGACAAAAACACAAAAACTTTGAGAATTTTTGTGTGTACAATCTACAAATTGGCCACGATGCAGAAAAAAAGTGCTCAGCATTGAAGGGGTGACACACTAAAATATCAAGAGTGCAAAACAGACGTACCCACCCCTACACACACACACACTTTTATACACAAAAACACCAATAAATTGTGATTAAAGAAATCTGTTTTGAATATTTAAAAATCACAGCTTCTTCAGAAAATTATGAAACTTGGTGACTTTTATGGTATTGGGTATGTGAACACACACAAAAAATTGAGGTCATGATTCGAGCAATTTAAGTGGTTTAAATTTCAATTTAAAAAATGAGTCACACTTTTGCTTTTCTGTCAAAAATGACCGACCCATAGGAAATGAATGGGAAATTTACCAAAAAAATTCTCTGAATTTTTGTACGTACAATCTACAAATCGGCCACAATTCTAAAAAAAGTACACTGCAGGAAAGGGGTGACACTCTACAACATCTAGAGTGCAAAACAGACACACAAACTATACACACCAATAAATTTTGATTACAAAAAGTATGTTTTGAATTTTTAAAAATCACAGCTTCATCGCAATCAATGTTACGAAACTTCGTGACATTTATGGCATTATGTATGTGAAAAAAAAATTGAGGTCATGATCTGAGCAAGCTAATTGGTCTTAAAAAAATAGTCACTTTTGTGGTCTTTGGTCAAAAATGACCCCCATAGGAAATGAATGGGAAATTGTAAAAAAAATGAAAAAAAAAACTATATGTTTCAACTATATATTCAAATCCACCACCAACAACAAAAATGTGTTCATAAACATCTGGGGAATTCACATGCCTCTCCATAGAGTGCTGTGCATGCCATCTAGTGGTTACACCATGATTTTATGCTTTTTCTCTATACTGTAACCAGATGGTGCTAATTTTCTTCAAAAAAAATTTTTTTCTGAAGGCCTAGACTCTATATTAAACTAAAATACTGCATTCATATTTTTTTGAAAAAATAATTTATATATATATAAAAAATATATATATTTTCCCATGGCAAAAATAAACCATAAATATTGCATAAATATTAATAAATTCAATTTAATTGCCTCAAAATACAAAATTAAAAATAATAAATATTACAGAACAAAAATAAATTGCATTGGTTTTACTGGGATGGAGAAAGTTTCATTTTTAGGTGTCCGGTCACTTTTGACCGGGAAGATACCAAGTGTGACTCCGAAACGAAGAGCACCAGAGGGTTAATAAGATTTGTAAAGACATTGGTTAACCTTTACTCAACAAGCACTTTTTACCTTAAACTAGCTTATAGCACATACACACATGCAGCTACAAACGTGTGGGATAAAAAAAAATGTTGGATCCTACATCCTATCTGGCAACCTCGAGTCAGGGGAGAGGGGGAGTGGATACACCGCTCTACAGTTATATAGCTACAGAAACTGATTGCAGTACCAGTTTTGGCCACAATCTTACATACAGCTCCTTTAAGTGATGATTGATCATAAGTGATGAACACCTGCTGTTAACAAGCAGAATCACTAAAGGAAAGAGAAACACAAGAAATATAAGGTTTAAGGTCACCATGATGGAGATCAGCATTTGCTTTAGTTGGGCTCTTGACCCTTGACGTTCAAGTTTTTCTTTAGGCTGCTGTAATTGAATGTTTATGAAACATTTGATATGGCTCAAAATACCAAGGAAAAGTTTGTTCGGGTGATGATGGTCAAGGTTTAATGATGACAATCATCACTTAATTACTTGATTCACTGATCTCATTCAAAACTACCCCAGATATCAAGAATCAACATATGAATCTCAACAATGGTGACCATTACAAATTATTCATACAGTAATGCATACTGGGAACTTCCATAATACAAACTTCATCCATGGCTCCCAGCATGCATTGCAGCATGAATCATTTGTTGATGGTCACCATTGTTGAGATACATATGCTGATTTGTGATGCCTATATACATATATATATATATATATAGTCTCAGGCTGAATGCATGAGAGTTTGCAGCCAGGGGTAATGATGTCAGCGGCTGCAGCACCATTTAGCATTTAGTTTACTACCTGAGGCTGTGAAATAATCCACTGCATTCCCTCACTCTCTCCCCCTCTCTCTGTCTATCTCTATCAATCTCTCTCTCACACACATTCTCACATGCTGTAATGACTGAATTAACTTTTTAAATGATTTTATTGGCATTTATGTTGTTTCTATTGTTGTGTGAGGGTGTATATACCCTCAGGATGTAATGGCACTCTCTCTCTCTCATTAAAAAAATGTTTGTTTGTTTTTTAATTAAAAACATCTTAAACCATGTCTTATTCCAAATTAGGATTTTATCGTATCAATCTGAATGGGAAAACTATCGAATTGAATCTGCTTTGCATCTCTTCCCCCTCACTACCCTTGATGGTGGGTTGGCCAAGGGTTATATGCTGGGATCCCCCCATCCATTTTATTACAGAATCAAACACAAAATGAAAGTAACTGTACTGAGGGCTGAGTTTAGACACCCTTGCTCAATAATAATTTAATTAATAACTTCTCACCAAATCCAACACGGATTCAACACTGCTTCATTGAGAGGTGAAACATATTATAGACCCCTTTTCAGTTGGTAAACATGGTGAAGTTTTTATGTGGGCGGAGCTTGGGTGGAGGTAGAATGATCCCTCTGGCCGCTTCACTAATGCTAGTTAGCAAGCTTTATTAGCTTGTTTTTTAACAATGACTAAAGAAAATCAGATTTTATCTTAATGTGTAAGGTCACTTAGTGTCCAGGGCCGTGATTGTTATTTTCAAAAGTTAATTTTAACGGACAGAACCAGATAGGCCGACCAGTAGCCTTCACAAGCTCACTCAATGCATGGACGATCTGACAGGATTAGTGCTAACATTACGTTACCTCGGTTGAGTGGCCTGACTTTTATACCTACCTTATAGAGAAACTGAGGGCATATAAATCTTAAGATGCCTATAACTATATGCTGAATGGTCATGTACAAGACTTGTGTGTATGATCCGCAGTTCGGCCGAGCCAGGCAGAGACGACGACAATGTAAAGAGTGACATTAAGGTGCGATTTTAATGATGTGAATATTTTCTAGAAATAAAAAGTCCAGATACAGCATATTCATTTTTCATTGATACTTGCACCAAACAACACAATAAGATTATATTTAATAACAATAAAAGCAATTTAAGCTCCTTATTATGTAGTCGAATCTGTGCTGGTTTGCATTGGCCGCCTCCAGTTTTCACTTTGTTTTGCCTCCAGCTAGCGCCGTGACGTAACTGTGATTTATTTTGTTGTTACCTGTCACTACAGTTAAAGGGTTAGTTCACCCAAAAATGAAAATTAAGTCATTAATTACTCACCCCCACACTGTACCAACCCCGTAAGACCTTCGTTCATCTTCGGAACACAAATTATTATATTTTTGATTAAATTTGAGAGCTGTCTCACTACCACATTGGCTACCTAAGGAACTGGCTCTTGACGGCCCAGAAAGTCAATGAAAAAATGTTTAAATATCCCATGTGACTACCGTGGCTCAACTATAAGTTTATCAAGCGACGAGAATACTTTTTGTGCGAAAAAACAAACAAAAATAACAACTTTATTCGACTATTCCTTTTCTTCTTTGTTGGCCTGAAACGAGACTTCCTTAGATTTCCACGATGCATGCGCGAGAACTGCGCTCTCCTTCAACTACTTCAGTTCAGTTCTCGCGCATGCGTCGTGGAAATCGTATTAAAGTCTCGTTTCAGGCCAACAAGGAAGAAATGGAATAGTCGAATAAAGTCTTTATTTTTGTTTGTTTTTTCACACAAAAAGTATTCTCGTCGCTTGATAAACTTATAGTTGAGCCACTGTAGTCACATGGAATATTTAAAATATTGTTTGGAATTTGGAACATTGTTCCGAAGATGAACGAAGGTCTTACGGGGTTGGTACAGCATGGGGGTGAGTAATTAATGACTTAATTTTCATTTTTGGGTTAACTAACCCTTTAACTATCCACATACTGTATCCATATAGACCGTATACAGGAGGGATTTGAAAGCCATACATTTTAGTATATTGTCAATTAAAAAAATGTGAATGTAGCCATCGTCATCACTAAACTGTTCTTTATTTTACAGGCAAAAAAAGCTGAGCTTGGAACAGAAGGAATGGTACTGAAACAAGTACAGCATATCTTTGACAGACTTCATCTTGAAGAAAACCATGACAATAAACTGAGTGCTGCAGATGTTCTTCAGATAACTGAACATTCGTTACAGTCCCAAGAGTCTTGTGCTGAAGAGGGACTGATTCAGACTTTCCTACAAAAACTACTGATGATGAACTACAGAGCAAGATGCATTAATGTTAAAGAGAACAATGAACAGGATCGCACACAACAAAGAAGCAATGTCTCATCTGAGGATGACGGTGATATTTTTGATGACATGTCTTTGTCTAATGAACAAAGTACTCAGTCTGAGCGAATCCACCCAATGGATGTTCAGATGGCTGTGTTTCATTGTGCTGATGGTTTCCTGAAGCAGCTGATGGTCACTAAACTGTCCCAGTGTCAGTACGCTCTCCCTCTGCTTGTTCCTGATCCAGACACACAACAGATTAAGTTTCCTTTCTGGACATTCAGACAAATCAACAAGAGCTGGAAGACGAGAACCACCAACAATGAAATCATCTGTCAAACCCGTCCGATCTACAAGGTAGAAACTCCAATGGTGTGTTTCTTCAGGTTTGGCTCTGTGTCTTCATCCAAGTCTCATCTGATGAACAGTCTGATCAATGAGAAACACAACACATTCTTCCACAGGAACTGTCCAGGCAGCAACAGAACCAGAGTCCTGATGGATGGAGTGGTGGAGATCGCCTGGTTTTGGCCCTCTGGGAAAAAAACAGATAGATTCACGGACTGTGTTGCGTTCTGTAATCTACATGGTGATGCAGGAGATCATGAGAAACAGCTGCAGATCCTCACTGAAATGGCCTCAGTCAATGTTGTTCTTCTACCACAACTTCAAAGGACTGCCAAACATGCAGCAAAGATCCAAAACCTGTACAAGGACAAAAAGCCACTCATTTATCTTTTTACTGAGGATGAATCTGCTGTGACTGAGACGAAGAAAGGGAAATTCAAAATTGGCCTGAAGGACAGAAATCAGTCAGATGTATCTGAAGAACTCAGAAGAACTATAAATGATTGTCTCTCAGAATCATCTTCCACTTTCAGCCTTGAAGATGTGTCCAAACACTCAGACATCAGAGTAGATGAGGAAGAAGACTGCAAGAGAGGAAGAGAAGCAGCACAGCAGATGATGAGTTTACTGGAGAAGAAAAATCTGACAGAAATCAAAGACTCATTTCTGCCTCATCAGGGGAAACTGTGGCATCAGTGGAGTCAGAAGAACAAAGAACTACATCGACCTCAAGGAGAAAAGACAGAAATGGACATCAGTATAAAACAAATGGATTTAAAGAAAATTCGTGAACTGCAACATGAATCTGATATCAGTGAGTTCATTAAGTTCTTTATTAAAAATCACTCTAATGCTGCAAATAATTTGTTTTTCCTTAAATGGCTGGGAATCCTCCTGGATGAATATACATCAGCTGACCTATCTGATCTACATCAGAAGTATGATGAAAAGTGGTCATCAGTTGTAAAACTGAAAGAGGATCATGCTAAACCTGAAAAACTGAAAGCTGAACAAGCAGAACTTGAGAGAATATCTGAGGATCTTCAAGCTGCAGCCTTTGGTTTGGAGCACATCATGAGGGAGATCGGTCAGATCTATGAATCATGTTCATCTGTGAAGAAGGACAAGAAAGATCTGCAGGTTCCCTTCTCTTCTCTCCCGAGTCTTGCAGCAGAGATGATGATCTCTGGATTTCCACTGGAGCTGATGGATGGAGATGCTGCTCATGTTCCTCTGGTCTGGATCTCTGCTGTTATAGATGAACTCATCCAGAAACTGGGAGACCAGAGAGTCTTTGTGCTGTCAGTTTTAGGGCTTCAGAGCTCTGGGAAATCCACCATGCTGAACGCCATGTTTGGACTCCAGTTTGCCGTCAGTGCTGGCAGGTGCACCAGAGGAGCTTTCATGCAGCTGATCAGAGTCTCAGACGAGATGAAAACACATATAAAATTTGACTATATTCTGGTTGTTGATACTGAGGGTCTTCGTGCTCTAGAACTGGCTGGAACATCAACAAGACATCATGACAATGAACTGGCCACATTTGTTGTTGGTCTTGGAAATCTGACCTTGATCAATATATTTGGAGAAAACCCAGTTGAGATGCAGGACATTCTTCAGATCATTGTTCAGGCCTTCATGAGGATGAAGAAGGTCGGACTAAAACCAAGTTGCATGTTTGTGCATCAGAACGTCTTAGACATCACAGCTGGAGAGAAAAACATGGAGGGAAGGAGACGACTTCAGAATTCACTGGATGAGATGACAAAACTCGCTGCTAAAGAGGAAGATTATGATGCAGAATGTTTCAGTGATGTCATTAGATTTGATGTACAGAATGATGTGAAGTATTTTGCTCAGCTCTGGGAAGGAAGCCCACCCATGGCACCACCAAACCCAGACTACTGCGAGAACATTCAAGAGCTAAAAGAATATATTCTTTCAAATACTGCAAAATCAAATGGAATGATTCTGACAAATCTAAAAACTCATATTAAAGATCTCTGGGAGGCTTTACTGGATGAACAATTTGTCTTCAGCTTCAGAAATTCTCTGGAGATTTCAGCCTACAAGAAACTGGAGACCGAATACAGCAAGTGGACCTGGAGTCTTCGCAGTGCCATGAAGGAAACTGAGAACAAACTACACAACCAAATAGAAAATGAAGCAATTCATGAAGTTGAGGAAACTGATCTTCAAAGAGAACTGAAGAAGACAAGTGAAGATGTGGAAAAATCAATGTCTGAATTCTTTGAGAAAGACAGAGATAAAGATATACTGATTCAGTGGAAAACATCATTTGAAATCAAAATTAAGGAGCTTGAGGAAAACATTGTGAAAGAAACAAAGAGGAAATTAAATGAGGTTCTTCAGCAGCGAGACCTGAAGAAAAAGATTGATGCTCAGAGGACACATCATGAAAACACTCTCTATGAAAAGAGCATAGAAATTGCCTTAAAACTGAAAGATAAAGCAAATGATGAAGAAACACTGAAGAAAGAGTTTGATCTGTTTTGGAAAGAGAGTATAAAGAAGATCATCTCAGACACTCCTCCAATCAAAGACATTGATATAATGAGAGATGTGAGAGAGATCCTCAGTGACACCAATAAAAGTGTTTCTGTAGACCACTGGAATGAGAGCAGTGAGTGCAGGGATATCTTCTCTGTATCCAGTTATGCAGACTATCTACAGTTAAAGAAAACCAGTGGATTTAAAGAAAGTTCCCACAGAGTAGCAAAAGATATGTTTGGTTTTGCTCTACCTAAAGAGTATGACACCCAAGTGAAAACATTTGTCACAGATGTTGATCAGCAAACAGAAAAAATTATTCAGCCATATAACATTTCAAAGATGGGCTACAACAAGAGCTGCATTCAAGAACTCATAGATTATATCAAGAGAAGATTAACTGAACATCAGGACGGACCAGGTCTATATGTGTTCAAAAATGAATTCTTCATGGATTTGGTTCTTTCCATCTGTAAGAGAGCAAACACGATTATCACTGACCAACACAAACTGTTCAAGGAAGTCAATGATCCTGTAAAATATGTTGAGAAGAAGAGAGAAGAGTACTATAATATTTTCCGGAAATACTGTCATGGATCAACATCAGTGACCATTTTTGGTCAGATCATCTGTCAGAAACTGAAAGAGCCCACTGAGCAGAGTGTCTACAAGAAGACTGCCAGAGATCTGGCTGATGAAATGAGATCAAACTGTTCATCACTGAATGGAAACAGATCAAATCTGGAGAAACACATCCTGAAGACACTGGCAGAAGAGGAGGATTTTGACAAATACATGAACTACATTGGTAAACCCAGAGATCACTTCAAGAGTTTCATCAGAGATGAAGTCAGTCGGTACATCACTGATAAGTTCAGTGTCAGTGTTTTACCCAAGATGGAGAAGAACGTTGAACTCCTGCAGCAGAAGATCATGAAAGCTGCACATGAATCTACTGAACATGTTCAAGAGAATAAAGGAGATGTTGGTTTTTGGTTGAAGAGTTTCACACAGCGGCTCTCAGACGTGCTGATCTTCTCTGAACAAGACCTCAGTGGAGTCAAACATGATGATGTTGATGATTTCAACCTCCTAGAAGATGTGATAAGACAAGAACTTACTGTCCCAATATCTGATATCAACAAAGAGTTGAACACAGATACACTTGACAAAAATCTGGAATGTGAGTTCAGACCAGAAGAGATTTTGATTGATCACTTGTGTCAGTGCTGTTGGGCTCAGTGTCCGTTCTGTGGAGCCGTCTGCACCAACACCATAGAAAACCATGATGGAGATCACAGCGTTCCTTTGCACAGAGTGACAGGTCTCAAAGGCTGCCATTATAGAAATGTACATCTCAGTGCTGATTTTTGCACAACTTTGGTGGCAAGTAAAAACAGATTTAATGTATCAAATGAGTGGGTTTCTCCTAAAAAACTCAAAAAAGCAGGAGTCTATGCAGACTGGAGAATCACCCCTGACCTCTCTCAGCTGCCTTACTGGAAGTGGTTTGTGTGCCGATTCCAGAAAGACATAGAAAATCACCACAATAAAACATTTGAGGGAAGTGGAAAGATTCCACAAGAATGGAGAAAATGCACAAAACAGGATGCTATTGAGAGTTTGGATGAAGGCTTTAAAATGGAGCAGATATACTGCAAGTCTGCACTAGCTACTGTGATTCCTTTATAGTTATTTGCGGAAGTACAAGACTGTAAAATACAGAAATTGTGTGTAGGGTATATGATCCATTTGAAATAGCCTACTTAATCTAAAAATCAAGTGAAATCCCATTGACGATTCTGTTTAGAAATCTACATGCAATGTGCTTACCTTGATTATGATCAAATTCCCCGCTTAGGGGACTTATGGGAGATTATTATTATTTCAGAGGGGAATGAGTTTGTGTGTGGGATTTGGGTCATTTATAGACATGTATAATTATTATTTATAATTATCTAACCTAAATGTTTGCTCTGTCAGTTTATTTGTTTTTACAATGATACATTTTTTTCTAAATTTATGTGAATGCTCAGCAAGATGGAATTTTAGACATTATCTGTGCATGCAATAGAGAAAAGCTCAGTGCATGCAGGGGGTGTGGCCTCAATAGCCCTGTAGTAAGTAGTGTGTGTGTGCATGTGATTGAGGAGGGTAGCAATTCAACTTAAAATTCATTACATTTGGTTGTTTTAGCCAAGAATATGCTAAACAATTTTTTTTCCAAGTACATTTAGGTTTCCTGTTTTCCCATTGAAATATTCCAGCCTGGGACATTCCCAGAATTGTGCAACCCTAGTACAGAATTATCCAAAAAGATGGGCTGTAATTAAAGCAAAAGGTGGCTTAAAGTATTACATCAGGGGATCCATCCCTGTTATTCTAGTTTTTCAGGGATTTTTCAAAATAGATTCAGAACTTTTGCCATTTTTACTTTCATTTGATGAAGGCAACATTTGTATATAAAGGTGGAAAAGTTATTTTTTATAATAGGTTTTGATTTCAGGCTGTATGACAAATAAACTAAAACTTTTAAAGGGGTGTGATGATTTTCTATAGGGTATTTGGTAATATTGACATAGAGGTTGAAATGGGCACCGCAGTCCAAATTGAGAGTTGCATCTCCCGCCCCTTCGAGCGCAATTGACAATGGAAGGCAAGTGGCCTTAGACTGCAAGTTGATGAGTTAATTTATCCTAGTTTTAATATGTCTCAAGTCATTTCGATGAATACTGAGACATTTTAGGTTGGATAGAATCTGTGATCTTTGACCCAATTTGTTTTCAATAAACTCTTTCCACCAACTGGCAACCCAAGATGACAAAATATTATTGGGTAATGCACATTTCAAAGTAGAATAACATTGTTTCAGAAAAAAAAAATTGAACTTAGCATGTCTCCTAAGTCTCTGCAAACATAGTATTTTTACGCTTTAGTACAGTCCAAAAAATTACTTACAGCGCCTTCAAATTCCATTCTAGAAATAACCAATTAATATTTAAACATCAAATTCTCTCACACCACAGAAATATCAAAGAAAGTTCATTTTAAAACAACCCTAAACAATTCTGAAATATACTCAACATAAAAGGGCATATTAACAGCTGTTTGAGAAATTATTATATGGAAAGAGACAGTTCTGATGCTTCCTTCAACTGAAAAACAGTGAATATTTCTGTGTATTAAAAAAACATTAGTGCTTCATTTGAGACTACCATGGTAAAGGGATAAGATGAACCCGACAACCAATTTAATATCTCTCTTGACTATCCACAAGTTTCCTACGCCCCATTAGGTCTTGCGTCAAAAGTGGGCGCGTCTTCCAGTTGGAAGTAAACAAAGCGCGACTTGACGTGCTTGACACTCGTTCATTCAACAGTTGACAGTCATTCAAGTTATAGCGATCCAAACTAGCTAACGATGTGGGAACACAACCTCAACGAAATTAAAAAGGGTGAAATAACAGTACCTTTACCCTCCGCAGTAGTTGGTTGGGAGTATTATAATAACGTTATTAATAATCAATACTCATCAAGGCATGGTGACAGACAGTTGTGTGAGCTGACAAACAATTAAAATAAAAAATACACACTTAGTCATTGTGCTTTGGAGTTTATTCAAAATTATAAATGAGTGTGCTGCTTGAATACATTAACTGGCACATTTGGTATTCTGTCAACACAGGCTTTGATCCTGAGTTTAGGTGTAACATCAGTAGCGAACAGCCAATCACATGCTGATAGAGTTTATAGAATATTAAGATTTTAAACAAATGTACACAGGAAGATTCGTCGTCTTTTGGGAGGTGATGGAAACTACAGTCAATGGCAGGATCACTCTGATTTCGTTTTCGGCTTATGTTCAAAACACTCACGTTTAAGCCACTGAATTAGTTTAGTCCATTTATACGTACAATCGCGAACAGCACATGTTGTCCCTGAGCTCCGTAACGACATCTCTCATAAAGATTTGCGTCTTTAAATAGTAAAATAATTCTCAGAGAAACAGCTAGCCTCTTCGCTAACTAACACACAAAATACCATTGGAATGCTGCTTCCGCCGCCTCACCGGAAGTTTCACCCACTTTATTTTTTACAGGAGCGCCCCTCGGAAACTTGTGGATAAGTGTCACTAAGTCCCATTTAGACTGGTATTAAATTTTACACATTTATTTACACATTTACACCCTCTATGCACAAGATCAGGGATGGAAATTAGCACCCGATTTTGTGTTGTGGCGGGTAAATTCACTTCACCTACCAGCCACCGTGGCGGGTAAATAAAAATATCATGCATACTGTTTCACCCGAGTCCGACGGTGGACACTTTTAGAGGAGGCGCTTCAACACCCACGCGTTTCTTCCGTCGAGCTCTCTTGTGTGGTAAAGAGCTAGCCGCGTGAACATCTACCCGCGCGCTATTCCCGGATCTACTATTAGCTCATAAAAGCGACGCGGCGCGCTCGTTTTTAGAGGCGCGCAAGTTCATTGTTGCATAGCAACGACAGACGCCACGGGAGAGCACGCGCTTGTGGAAAGCAGAAAGCGGTGCGAACTGCGCTCTCCACGATGATGAGGAAGTATTAGCAAAGAATCAATTTTCCTAGCCCCTAGCTTTATTACATATATATATATATGGAGATGAGAAATAAAAAGCCGCCTGAAATGAGTCACTGTCGGCATCGGTGAACAGATAATGGGCCAGATCACTGTTCATGCTTAATTAAAAGTGAAAGCACACTTTGATGGACACAAAAATAAATATGATTGCACACAAAAAGTGCCCAAAATGCACAGATTTTTCATATCTAGTGTGTTAACAAGAACTGCAGTAGGCTATGTAAGAAAAGAAAATTGCCCATTTAAACGTGTTTTTATTCAGTGTGGGTAAAATATATGGTGTTTTATAAAAATAAAAATAAAAAAAACATGGAATTCTTTTTAAGATGTAAGAGCAGAAGAGGGGAACAGGAGAGAAGAGCAAGGGAAAATGAGAGATCTAGACGGGGGTCCCATAAGATTACCTTGTCCAGGACCCAGGCAAGACTGTCCGCTGGGCTGGTCGCCACACCAAGGCATGTAAAAGAGGCGTCTACTTGGCTATTATTTGAAGTTTTACAGTAACTTACTCTTGCAGAGAGAGCATCCTCCAGCTTAGAGTGCGGTTTAGCATCTGTTCTAGGGATGGCTCGATACCACAATTTGGGCTTTCGGTACGATACCAGAACCTAATACCTCGGTATCGATACTAAATCGATACCACAGTCGGGGGAAAAAAAAAGAGTCTAAATTTAAGTGAATTGAAACAATTATATTAAACACTGCTTGAAACTCTCAGCTACCATATGTGCAAAGAAAGTGTCAAAAAACAAAAACAGATCAAAATTTTCAAAATAAATTCAATCAAGGAACATACAGTAGGTAAAATTTAGATTTTGGAAAAGAAAAAAAAAACCCTGAAATTATACAATTAAAATAGGTTAATATCTATAATAATAATAGATTAACATATAATAATAGAATGGCATGTAAACCATTAGCTGTCAGGCATCAACAGAGAATTATCAAAATTTATAGCGTTTATTCATCTTGGTTTGCTTACTGTTTGTGTTTGGGTATAGATTATGCATATAATGCATTGCAATGTTATGCTAAACATGTATTACATTTTTAGGTCATTTTATTACTGATTGATCTAGATTAATCAATGCTATATTGTTAGGCCAGGTTCCTTAATGAATTATGACAAATGTAGCTTAATTGTAGGCTAATATTATTAATATTTATATATTAATATACTACAATCTCCCTCTCTCTCTCTATGGGTCACAACAGCAGCAATAATGCCATTAGTTTTTGCTATTACTTTTATTCTTTATTAATTCAAATTAAATGAATATGTTTGTTTGAAATTGCAAAAATGATGAGACCTAAACTGAATTCCCAGACAGCAAACTGACATTGAATCAACGTTGATTTTGAACCAACGTCAGACGCGGCTTTTTTTAAAGCTAAGTGAAAATCGGAAAATTGGTTTGCTTTCATAACGTTGAAACAACGCGTTGATTTCAAGTTGATTTTCCGTTAGTTTTGAAAGAATGACGCGTCTGACGTTGGTTCAACGTTAATTCGATGAGCAAAACAATGTCAGATCAACGTTGTTTCGATGTCATATTTCCACGTTGATTCAATGTCAGTTTGCTATCTGGGTTGGTTCTACCGTGTCATGCAAGAAGAAGATTTGATCTCTCGTGTTTACCCTATCATATTTAATTGATAAGCTCTAATGTATGTGCGCTGTTCAGTGTTCAATAAAAGAGTCAAGACTAAATTAAATCAATTGAATGATGAACTCACCAGTCGATCTCTGAACTCTTTGAACTAGCTGGATGAGCAACTAATGAGCGCTCCGGCAGATTTGATGTGTTGGCTCCCATGGAAACACTTTAATGAAAGCAACGTTTGCAAAGTGGTGCATTGAGGTCTGTTACTTTACTATTCTCATTACTTTAGCAGGCAAAGTAAAGCCTTATTTCACTGATACTTCTCTCTATAAATTAATTTCGGGCGTGTAGAAATTCGAATGAGCTTCGTTTGATCCATCGTGTTCCTTCGTTTGCCGGTTTCGCGTGACCCGCGTCAGTTTCAGTAGCGCACTGCCGCCTAGTGGAGAACTTCGGAACAGCAGCGCATTAAATACCGAATTTAACAAAAAAATAATATTGTACTGTTTGAAATTTATTATATACCGGTATTTTTGTAATACCGGTATACCGCGCATCCCTAATCTGTTCAGTTTTTTGTTTAATATGCCCTACTAATTTAAAGAAATGTATATCAGTTTATGGTTTGTGTGTGTATAAGAGAGATAGAGAAAATGTCAGTATTTCATTGAGACTTGATTAAATTGATTAAATATTGATTAAATAAACTGGTTAAGTAGTATTGTAGATCTTGTAGTGTTCATTTTCAAATGCATTGCCGGTTAAAAACAAGAAAGTGGCTGGTAAAAACATTGAGTGGCTGGTAGATTTTGAAATCCACCAGCCACAGTGGCCGGTGGACAAATAGGTTAATTTCCATCCCTGCACAAGATGTGAGCATCATAAAATAATACTTGTCACAAATACTCTACTATTAAATTATTATTTTTTTAAATAAAGAAACTGATAAAGTAAGTGAACACTGCAGGCTCATCACCAATGGGGGTTTGGGTGGCAGCACCCACCTATTAATATGGTAACTCAGTGAACTTACTATTAACCCTCAGGTGCTCTTCCGTCATTTCTGACCGAATTTTTTTCTGTTTTGAATTTCTAAAAATGACAGCTTCATCAGAATGTTATGAAACTTGGTGACTTTTATGGCATTATGTATGTGAATACAAAAAAAAAAAAAATTGAGGTCATGATCCGAGCATGCTAAGTGGTCGTGGTCTTCGGTCAAAAATAGGACCCATAGGAAATGAATGGGAAATTGACAAAAAAAAATTCTCTGAATTTTTGTATGTGCAATCTACAAATCAGCCACAATTCTAAAAAAAAAAAAAAAAAGTACACTGCAGGAAAGGGGTGACACTCTACAACATCTAGAGTGCAAAACAGACAAACCCACCCACACACACACATACAAACACACTTTTATACACATACACACCAATACATTTTGATTACAAAAAGTATGTTTGAATTTTTAAAAATCACAGCTTCATCGGAATGTTACGAAACTTGGTGACTTTTATGGCATTATGTATGTGAACACACAAAAAAATTAAGGTCATGATCTGAGCATGCTAAGTGGTCTTAAAAAAAAAAAAAGTCACACTTGTGGTCTTTGGTCAAAAATGACCCCCATAGGAAATGATTGGGAAATTGACAAAAACACAAAAATTCACCTTTTTTTTTTTTACATTTATTTAATAAAAAATCGTTTTTGAGATTGTTTTAACTATATATACAAATCCACCAAAAGAAAAATGTGTTCATAAACATCTGGGGAATTCACATGCTTCTCTATAGAGAGCTGTACATGCCATCTAGTGGTTACACCATGATTCTACACCTTTTCTCTATACTGTAACCAGATGGTGCTAATTTTCTTCAAAAAATTTTTTTTTTTTCTGAAGGCCTAGACGCTATATAAAACTAAAATACTGCATTAATATTTTTTTGGAAAACTAATATATATATATATATATATATATATATATATGAAGAGTTCAGATGCAAAAGCCTCTAAATGCCATTTGAAATTTTCTTCTTTAATGATGATTTTTATCAAACTTGTATAATTAAGTTCAGTAATTTCACTTAAATAACAATTAATAGGTAATTATCATTACCATTTAAGTGAAATTACTGAACTTAAATATACACGTTTGATAAAAATCATCATTAAAGAAGAAAATTTCAAATGGCATTTAGAGGCTTTTGCATCTGAACTCTTCATATATATATATATATATATATATACTTTGTATAAAAATATATATATTTCCATGGCAAAAATAGACAATAAATATTGCATAAATATTAATAAATTTAATCACATTGTCTCCAAACACTAAATTACAAAGAATAAATATTATAGAACAAAAATAAATTGCATTGGTTTTACTGGAATGGAGGAAATTTAATTTTTAGGTGTCCGGTCACTTTTGACCGGGAAGATAACAAGTGTGACTCCGAAACGAAGAGCACCTGAGGGTTAAAGGAGTAAAACACCATTTCTATAGCTTGATCAGTAGCTATATTTCCATCCACCAATTTTTATGTGCATTTTTGGACATTGCATATAAAACCCGCTGGATGGAAACAGCAAGATGCACATAAATTCTAAAAATGCACATAAAAAAACTTATGCTCTAAAATTGTTTTATCTGATAAGAAAACATGTGCATAAAAACGATGGAAATTAATTTACCGAATAAATTCCTCGATGCGCATCAAATAAGTAAGATATTATGGTAGTCAATGGGGATTGAGATCTGTTTGATTAAAACATTCTTCCAAATATCTTTCTTTTCTGTTCAGCAGAAAAAATAAACACAGGTGAGTAAACGATGATAGAATTTTCATTTTTGGGTGAACTTTAACACCATCTGCCATCACTAGTTCAATTACACAACTAACTACAAAATACACATTTTTCGACGAATAAGACGATATACATTGACATGGATAACTGCATGATATTATAGAAACGTAATCTACCCTTTTTAACTATATTTTAAGAATTATACAACTGTATAAAACCGCCGTTCAAAAAAGCGCGCGGGCGGCAATTTGAAACAACGCAATAAGGCCTCAATAACAAAAAGCTTGGATTATACACAAAAATAACGACATCCAAGCATATTACATGACTTCACTTAGCATTAAAACATGTCATCGACTGGTATTGATCAAAATTTCAACTTAATGTATTATATATTGACACTTTACTTCGGAGCTCATTTACACATACCTGTCTAGCTCAAATCCAAAGCTGTTCTAACCTTTTTAGCGAGACGCGATTGGACAACACAAGTGGAAATGACGTCACTTAGCTATAAAACTCATTACATTATTTTAAAACAAAAACATTTTTCCCATATTTTATACAGAGAATGAACAGCAATATATGCAAAGAAATAAAAAAAACATCAGAAATTAATTCAAAATTTGCTGGAACAATAACAAAATTCAAAACACTATATAAACCAGGCTGGATTTGTCAACTCTAAACCTACTCTAACATGCCATACATTTAACCTTTCATTCTGAAAATGGAACTGAAATCACATAATAACACAAATGTTCAAGGGACTATCAAATTTGTTTCTGAAACTGAGACAAACTTTATGAGTCCCAAAGACAGTGAGAACTTGTATAAAGTAGAAGTAGAAAGTAGAAATTCTGCCATGTCTTACTTCCAGCCATGAACGGATTGACAGTTGATTAGGGCTGATTTCTATCTCCTGACTGAAAAACTGCTAATAAGCAAATCCAGGTGATTGGAACAAAATACTGAGGCGGACTTTTACTTTCTGAACCTGGACTTTACTCCTCTGAAGAGAACAGAAAAGTAAGTAAGTAAGTAATACTTTATTAATCCCCAAGGGGAAATTCTTTGTCACAGTTGCCCACATAATAAACAACAATAAAAATTATAAAACATTCCGTAATATGGATAAGTAATAAAAAAACATATTCACAAAATGTAATATTCCAATGAACAATGAAATAAATAACCACTAGAATAATACACATTAGTTTGAAACAACTCATATTAAACAGATAATTTTGTACAGCAACCAAATATAAACAATTTAAAAACTCACTAAGTAATTTTCCTAACGAAGAGTTATACAGCTTGATGGCCACTGTCAGAAATGACTTCCTGTGGCGCTCAGTGGTGCATTTCGGTAGAATAAGTCTAGCACTGAAAGTGCTCCTCTGTTTGAGTACCAGATCATAGAGTGGATGGGAGACATTATTCAAGATGACTTTTAGTTTGGACAGCATCCTCCTCTCTGACACCACCGATAATGAGTCAAACTTAACCCCCACCACATTACCAGCTTTACGAATCAATTTATTCAATTTATTCGCATCTGCCTCCCTGAAAAGAGACGACACAGTCTAGATGAAATCACCTGAAGAGAAGACATTAAATCTGAAGATCTCAGCAGAGGAGGATTAAACAACTCCACAAACAGCATTACCAGCTTCACTTATTACTAACCAGACTGACTTTATTTCTGTCAGACTTCTACAGAAGATTTTATTGAGAATTAACAGAGGTTTAACTCAGTTTCATTTGAAGTCACCATAACAGTGATTAGTGTTTCCATTAGCCAGGCTCTTTATACTTATTATATATTAATCTCTTCTGACTGCTGTGACAGTGTGTTTGTCAAACACGTTTACAGTAGCAAAGTGTAATGGGATCAGGTGATGAAGATTATCTGGTGATGGTTTTATAATCATCATGATAAAGCCTGATACACTGTGGTATTTGAATTTAATAATTATTTTGACAAATTATTTTCAAAAAACAAAACCTGTAACTAGGGCTGGGCGATGTATCGTGTGATATTGTCATGCGAATCTCATCAGTAAAGCCAGTTCTTTGATTAGTAGTAAATCTCCTTCACCTGCTTTCAGATGGACGATACGAGTGTAAAATTAACATTCTAGAGTGTTAAAGTTAATGAGATAATTAAGTGTTTAATTTAGTGTTGACTGAGCATTATTGAAGACACCTGATGATAACAAGCAGAATCACTGAAGGAGAAAATCACAAATTGTAAGCCACCGTTATGGAGATCAGTGTTTGCTTTAGTTGGGCTCTTGATACTTTTACTTTAACTTTAAACTTTGTTTGTCTGCTGTTATTGATTTATAACAGTCAAATGAACAAAGAAAAGTGTAATCTGATAGTGTTGTTTATGTTTTGGCATAATCTGTGATCTGTAAAATGAAACTTTTCAGACAATTTGGTTTAACTTGTTAGCAACATTTTAGTGGTTCTAAAACATATGATTATCAATATTTTTCTTATAGTCCAAAATATTTAATAAAAATTATTCTGATCAAATCACTTTCCAATGCATTTATTTAGAAACACAGACATCAATAATCAACCTTTGTATCTCAACTGTGGTGACCACATAATCCTTGTTGCCACCAATCACAACTCATTAATGGCTCCCATCATGCATTGCGGTATGAATCAATTATGATCTGAAATGTCTATGTAATTTACTTTTCCTAATTGAATATTCTGCTCGTCACCGTTGTTGAGAAGCATTGACTGAATCTTGAGCTCTGTGTGTGCCTTCAATAAAGATTTTTTTTTTTTTTACAACTTTTAAGAAATCCTTCACATTAAATCTCAAATTCTGGGTATTTATGCATCTCAGTTATGCTGTATCCAACTAAATAAATCACAAATACTAAATTCAAATGACGATATTCACAATATAACCAAAACTATTAGTTTGTATGTTTTTTTTTCTTTGTTCATCTGACTGTTTTAACTCTAAATCTAAAGTTTATAATATAAGGGTCAAGAGCCCAACTAAAGCAAACACTGATCTCCATAATGGTAACCTGAAATTCCAGTTTTCTCCTTCAGTGATTCTGCTTGTTATCATCGGGTGTCTTCAATAGTGCTCAATCATCACTCAACTAATCACTTAATTGTCACCATTTTATATATATTTGTCACCATTATTGAGATCAACAGGCTGATTCTCGATGTCTTAAAAAATAATAATAATAAAAAAAACTTTGTATGTGATTAAATTTTAAGAAAAGATTTGAAGTACATTGTAACAGGTACAAATATTATGATTTTCAAAAACAGTTCATCTGGCTGTTGTAACTCAGGTACAGCAACCAAAGAAAGATCTGAAGTTAATCATGTAAGGCTCAAGAGCCCAACTAAAGCAAACACTGATCTCCATAATGGTAACCTAGTACGGTTTTCTCCTTCAGAGATTCTGATGAGTTAAACCTCTGTTAATTCTCAATAAAATCTTCTGTAGAAATCTGACAGAAATAAAGTCAGTCTGGTTAGTTGTTGGCCCTCAGCCGTCCTGTATGCCGGTCGTTCCCGGTGGAAATTGTAGTCCAGGGCTGCGAGCACAACTCTCGTGTCATACACTCGGGGAGTGAAGGCCTGGCGCTTGCTGGATTCTGAAAAGACTCGAGATGTGCTGTCGATCTGGACAAATTAAAAAATAGATTTAGACTCTTAAAAAAAACACACCCACACATGACTTACGTATCATTTAGATTTCTTTTAAAATGTCATGTCTCCACGCTTTACCTGAAGCGCAGATACTTGTGGACATCCTTCTGCCAACGCTTGTTGAGGACGATCTCCACAAGCGCTTTATGGCTCTTTGAATCTCTCTCAATCCACTCTTTATCCTGAGTGTCTTCAAGATGGTCGTGTTGGCAGCTTCCTGTTTCCCAGGTGTGATTGTTGCAAACATGATGCACAACTCCAATCCAAAGTGCCTGAGGAAAGTAAAACAATTAAACAAAAACATTATCATATCACAGGTTTTTGAATCATTGCATTATTATCATTTATTTATATTATAACATTCTTCCTGCTTACAAGAAACTGCTCAAATGTTTCTGCCGTCTTGCAGCACCACCAGAAGTGGTTAACTATATCCCTCAGCCAGTGAAGGAGAATAGATTGTCCTTTCACCTTTCCCACCTAATGGTAATTAACAAAACAGAGACAATGGAAGTTAGTCCTTGTAAATATTTTGATGGAGACCTAACATAACAAAATTATTACACCGACATGCAGGAAGGTACAATTCTTTACAAATGAAATTAGATGTATTAGAACTTACGGTTGCTATTTTTTTGCACAAATTTTTGGCACCATGCCACATGTCCAGGCTGTGGTAAATTTTCAGATCCTTATATCTTCCTTTATCTGGGTCTTTGAACTATAGAATCATATCTCAATCAGCAATTCAATATTTCTATTCAAATGTTTTATTATTTGACCACTTACTCAAAAGGGCTCCAATCTGGACATGAGCATCCGTGCAGAACTCCACTACCTTGATCTCTTGCGTAAGCTTGTCCACTGTCTGGATAAAACCCTCCTTCTCCATGATGTTGGAGTCTGCCGCTTATCTATAGTGGCCACATGGATGATTTCCTTAAAAGTCAAGCTCCATGGTTGTGTAGCTACAGTATTGGGCAGAATGCCCTGGTGAGTCATTTCTGCCATCACCTAAAGAAAAAGGAAATACAGGTAATTTCAAAATACTAAACCTGTATGATAAGATGATTGCAAAAGTAGTTTAATTGTTTAATACCATAACAATTAATGGAGAACAAGTTCAAATATATAATTACCCACCTAGGAGCACAACATCTTTCCCTTTTAGTCGCCTGATGGACTCTCTTCCCAAAAATCTTTAATAGTGTCAACACAGGTGTCCTGGATGGTGTAGTGTGTGTTGGTGTTTACCATTTGTATGTTCATGAATTTAAATAGGAGAGCATCTTTAGTGTAGTTGTTTCCAGAAAGTAAAATGTTAGTGGAAAGAAGAAAGTCCCCAGCCTGCATGCCAAACTTCAACACAGGCTGTGAATTCCACCGCCATAGGCAATGTCCATTGGGGCAGATCTGGTAAGATAATAGCGTTGTAAAATTCATAAGGCATGAACAGTGCCATTTGTTACGATACATTTTGATGTGATGTTACCCATTCAACACTCATTGCAGTGCCCCTGATGCCGATGTTTGTTGAAAATGGGGCAACACTGTCACACACTAAACCAGTCCTCAAGACACCAGTGCATCTGTTCACGGGAAGAGTTAAAAATGTGACAAGCTGCCTCAAGCAGTTCTCATAGAGCACAGCTGCTCTAACGCCAATAATGTCATCCTCTCTGAGGACCTTCTGAGGGCCTGGCAAAATCGGCAGCTCGAGACTCAAGGGCTCATCGAGAGGGACTTCAGGGGCAGGCAGATCATGCACAGTCTCATCAATCCCAATAGTTGGCAGATTGTCAATTACCTGTGCTCCCTTCAGTGCACCACCCATTCTGGAAGAGAAGAACTTCAGGGATCATACACAGTTCAATTGAATTATTTCCAAGTTTTTCCGGCATTTAACCATGATCAAATTTATTACCTGAGACATCAGTGTGAACTAAAAGAATTCAAAAACATTCCAAAATAGCCCTGAACATTTTTTACATGTAAAAATTCAGCGCATAAACAAAGTAAAAAGAAGTAATAGATAATGACTCACCGCAATGAAATTGTTGGAAGGTATTCCTCATCAGAGCTGTCGGGAGCACAACAAATTGCCTTTCGGGACATTAAAGTTTTCTAAGTCTAAGTCTAAGAAGTTCAAGGTTCCCCCACAGTTGCAAGCTCCAGGAACCTCAAAAGGTTCATTTTTGAACCTTTTCTTCTTTGATAATAATTTGTTCATGAGACCTTTGAGAACTGAATCTTGTAACCTTAATGCTGTGACTGTCTCTTGAGTTGTTTACTCCTCTGCTACACAAGGACAGCCGAGGAGCGACAGCGACAGCTGTGCCCATTTGAAAATGGCTTTGTGAAAGTCACATGATTTTAGAGAAACTGTAAAGTGTTACAAGAGATGCAGTGGGGGTAGTCACAAATTTTGCCCTCTTCAACTGAGGTGAAGAGAATGTAATATATTACATTCTGTACATTCTGTAATATATACCATCAAGAATGTAATATATATATATATATATATATATATATATATATATATATATATTATTCAGTATGCATGCACTATAATCCACAGCTACAGAGCTATTTTTTATGCTGTTGTTATTATTAATTTGACAGTTTTTTCTAAATTGCTAAAAACACATTTCTTGAAACACTCACTCACTTTCTCAAAATCTTAACCGCAAAACCAAATTTTCAAACCACATTCAGAGAAACTCTGACTCTATCTGTGCTCAATATCAAACAATGCTCTCAGATCATACACACGGCGAGTCAATATCAAGTCAAGTCACATTATTTATATAGTGCTTTTTACAATACAGATTGTATCAAAGCAGCTTCACAGTGATTCTAGAAGTTTCTAGAAGAAAATTGCATCAACGAACACTTTAAGTAAGGCAGATCAATAATATTGTTGAATATTAAATGTCCCCAACTATATTAATAAACTATTATAAATTATAAACACTACAGATAATTTGTTAGACACTACATCAAAAAAAAAAGAGAACACTGAATACAAAGCATGCAGTTAGAGGAAAAAGAATATTTAAGTTAGAGCAATTAAGGCCGGTTTTGGAATTTGGGACAACAGATTAGATTTCGGGACTGTCCCGAATTTTTGGGGACGTCTGGTCACCCTAGCAGTGATGTCAGAGTCGTACTGCATTGAGGGACATATACGTGCCTGAAGTGTGCATTTGAAGTAGACTCGCTCCCTCTGTCAAAATCGAGGGAACGAGGGTCTGTCTATATAAACTTCCCTCTTTCACTTCTTGTCCAGTGTGGAAGTTTTTAGGGAAGTTTGCAAATGTGTGTCTAAAAGTGGACTGGAATGCCCCTAATGGATGGTAAGTTGGACTGGTGACAAAAGGTTGCTGGTTCGATTCCAGTACCGGCAGGAAAATATCCCCCCCAAAAACCCCCAAGTGCTCCCTCTTAAATGCAGAATTCCAATGGGTAACAACTTGGCCAATATGTGGCACTTTCACTTTCACTTTTATTAATAACATGGGAGTAGCCCACAGATCACTTCTGATTGGCTGACATAAATTAAGTACAAGTATTTAAGACACAGACTTGTACTGTAGCAGAATAACACGCTGTTATATGGCTTATTCATCACTCATGTGATTTAAGGATTCAAGACCCTACTGTTGTATGATATAAGCAGAGAAGAGTTTGCTGTTTGGAGTCCAGATTCACTTCAGGTTAGTCAAATTTGACTTCATCACAATTAGAGTGTTAGCCAGTTAAAAATGATAAATGAGTGAAATCATTAATAAACATGATCCACACCATCCTGAAGTGACATTAGTGGTCTCTTTGTAAAATATAAAATTGACGCATGACCATTTTAATGAAAATGTAGGTTACTTCCTGAATGCAAGGGTTTTATTTTTAATGTAATATAACTATATGTGTGTGAATTACACATTTGTGAGAAGTGACAAACATATTTTTTTAGGTTCTGTTTTAAATTGAATATGTTCAATATTTTTATTATTCAATATCATTTTAATGCTTCACTTGGCTTATTTAAATGATCAATTCAGCACTATCAATAGGCTGTGCTAGAAATGAAGACTAGTGGGAAAACAGTCTCTCCACATCCACTGAAGTAGTGGGGAGATGCAGGTAGCATGCAGCCAGTGGGGCAAGTGTTGGCATTCGATCTTCCCTTGCAGCCCACCACTCCACTGCACTAACCTCACCTGCATCACTCTTGTCCATGCAGATACCTTGCTCAAAGCAGGGACAACTTAGACATAATTCTTAATATCAGGTTTTAAACCAGATACCTTGGCTGGATCAAAGATTGGTAGGGCTTTAATTAGTTCAGTGCAAGGATGTCTCTCCATCACAGCCTGAAGCTAACATCAATATCCTATACACATTAGTGAGTGTATTTTAAGATGTTTATATTTCTGTGATGATGGGATTTCATGAAGCAATTCTTCTTTAATATGGCAGAGCCTGGAGAAGCAGCAGGAGACCAACGGACAACTCTACAATCACCACTAAAAGTAACAGTAGCACTGCCAGTGCTAGTTGCAGAATCACTAGCACCAGTATCAGTAGCTTCAGGATCAGTAGCATCTGGAGCAGTAGTAGGAGAATCTGGAACAGCAGTAGCAGCATCAAGAGCAGCAGTAGCAGTAGCGGAAGGAGTAATCAGAGGATCACTGGGAGGTATACTTGCTGCAGGAGCAGGAATGGGAAATAATGGATCACAACAGAACGGAAAATCACAGACACAATTAACTGTGAAGGTAAGAGTGCAGATTGGTGTGGCATCCTGTGCAATTTATGCCTGTGCTTTCAATGCGAGTTGTTTCATAACTGGTACATTACTCCCAGTCAGTGTTGTGCAAGTTACTTCCAAACTGTAATACATTAGGTATTACTTGTTACTGTTATTTAAAAGTAATTCATTACCTTACAATATTACTGTCCCAGAATTGTAATGCGTTACATTACTCATGTATTACTTTTGAGTTACTTTCACCAAAATAACTAAGTAGAACTTAACTTTTGGGCTGTAACGATATGCAATATGAAACCGAAATCGCGATTCGCCGCACGACTCAGATCAACGAACCGACAGAATCGCGACACACCTCTTCCAACTCCAGCGTTATTCTCCTTACCGTCCAGATCCAATGCTGCCTTATCTTTAAATTAGGCTATTAGTATTATCTGAAGTTAACATTATAAAATACGTAGACCTACACCACAAAACTAGTTGAGGATAAATTATTTAAAATTGGGGAAGTCCAGCATTATGGACATGACATTTGCAGTCAAAACCTGAAATAAAAATTCTCAGAAAATACATGTATTGAAACGTATATAGGCTACTTCCTTAAAGGACTCCAGACATTAGACAAATATCAGTCTATGTTTTATTTTTAATATTAGGGAAAAGACACACATTCATGCGTGACAAAAAAATAGGAGGCAAAATATATTTTTTGTAATTCTGTTAATTACACTGCGCAAATCGGATGAGGAAGGGTTGGCTCTCCAGTCTCCATAGAACTTAAAATATTCATTTTATTTTAGTTTTCGTGTTCGCATTTATGAGGAAAAAACAATGTTACAGACGCGACCGCTCTGAACTGGCACTAAAAGACTGCTTTAAAACTTTCACATAGTCTGTTGCCTTTAAGAAGTAAAAGCAGACAATACACTGTAATACAACTGTAATACAAGCCTCACTGAACATGTAACGAGTAAAATATTACTGAAAATTGATTAGTAATGCCTTACACTACTGCGTTACAGCAAAAAGTAATATGTTACTGTAATGTATTACTTTTGTAATGCGTTACTCCCAACACTGCTCCCAGTCCAGGGTTTGGGAGCAAATAACAAAAGAAGAAAAGGTATAACAAAACAAACAAACAAACAAAAAGTAAATTAAAGATATGGAAAAGAACAGGATGCTCCCCAGTCAAAACGTGAGATCATGTGATAATCACAGTGACATCACATCATTCTTGGTGATACTTACAGTGTGAGTAATATATGAGCTTAAAGAAGTGCTACATTTTATCATTTAAACATGTGACCTTTCATGAAAATTCTATAATTCAAGAATGCCGCCACCATATGACGTCATAATATGCAAATTAGATGGCAAAATGCAATTCTCACATAAACTTTGTGTCATCCTTAAAATTTTTCTCATTTACAGAAAGCAGAGGTGGAAAGTCCAGGGGTCAGAAAGTAAAAGTCCTGCCATATTTTTATTCCAGCCATGAATTCACACAGCAAAAACTCCAGTTTTAAATTAACTCTGCTAAGAGTTCATTTGGCCCCAGACTCAAGAGTGTTAAACTGTTAAAATGAGTGTTAAATTAACACTCAATAGTGTTTAAGTTAATGAGCTAATTAAGTGATTGATTGAGTGATGATTGACCATTATTGAAGACACCTGATATTAACAAGCAGAATCAACAAAGGAGAAAAATCTAATTTTAGTCACCATTATGGTGATCGGTATTTGCTTTAGTTGGGCTCTTGATCCTTAAACTATTAACGTTAGATTTAGTTTGGCTGCTATAATTGAGTTATAACTGCCGGATAAACAATAGGAAAAGCTGATCATGTGGTGTTGGTTATGTTTTGACATAATCATCATTTGACCTGAATGACTGAACCCATTTAGAGAGCAAGGTTTATCTTGTTAATTACAGCAGCCTGTGATTCTACAGTATACCAGTTTCAGTATTTTCAATTTAATCCAAAATATTTCTTAAAAGTTGTTCTAATCAAAAGACTTTAAAAATATTTTATTTGGACACACAGACATCAAGAATCAGCCTGTGATCTCAACAATGGTGACAATAATGAAGCATGTTGCAGTGCATTCTGGGTGCCAACAATCAAAACTCATTCATGGCTCCCATCATGCATTGCAGTATGAATAAATTATGATCTTAATTGTCTTAGTAATTTCCTTTTCCTAATTGAATATTCTTTTGTCACCATTGTTGAGATTCATACACTCAATCTTGATGTCTTCTGTGTGCCTTAAACAAAGCGTTTTTAGTTTTTTAGAACAACTTTTAAGAAATCATTTGGATTATATTGAATAATATAGATATTATGCTGTAGAATCTCTGTGATGCTGTAATGACCAGTATACATTTAGGTCAGAGATTAGACTCTAAATGAGTTCAGTGATTCAGGTCAAATGATGATTATGTTAAAACATAACCAACACTATCTGATGAACGTTTGTCTTTGTTCATCTGGCAATTATAACTCAAACATAGCAACCAAACTGAATCTAGTGTAAAAAGTTTAAGGATCAAGGGCCCAACTAATGCAAATACTGAATGGTGACTAAAATGTGATTTTTCTCCTTTGTTGATTCTGCTTTTTAACATCAGGTGTCTTCAACAATGGTCAATCATAACTCTATCAATCACTTAATTAGCTCATTAACTTTAACATTATTGAGTGTTAATTTAACAGTCATTTTAACACTTAATTCTTGAGTCTGGAGCCAAATGAACTCTTAGGAAAGTTTTTGGAGTTTTTGCTGTGTGAGATCGTGGAATAAAAACATTGAAGGACTTTTACTTTCTGACCCCTGGACTTTCCACCTCTGCTTGATGGTAGGGACTTGAGACTTGAACATGTGTGACTTACTCCCATCTCTGCTAACCAGACTGACTTAATTTTTGCCATACATCTGCAAAAGTTCTTATTAACAGAATTCTTATTAACAGTGTGGATGTCTCACGAGCATTTGTGGATTGGTGGACACTAGTGTTAATTTTACCAGCCATTTTTAAATTTAGTTTCAGTTTTAGTCCAGTTTCAGCATCGCTTATTAGTTTTTATCACATTTAGTCGACATCATCCCATTTTTATTTAGTCTAGTTTTAGTCGACTATAAGTCGAGCATTTTAGTCTTTATTTTAGTCCAAGAAAACATAATTTTATTCGTTTAGTTTTAGTCAAAAAAAAAAAACTGTCAACATTTTAGTCTAGTTTTAGTCAGGACATCATTTTAACCTTTTACTTTTTTGTCAGCAGATAATATTTAACATTTCCTAAAATTATTTCACATTTCAACATTTTCTCTCATCTTTTTGATAAAAAAAACACAATTTTAAGGAACACATGCAGACATGGAAGATGTTCTGACAATATTTGCATATTTATTTTGAACATTGTTAAGGTTCAAAGACACAAACACAAATGCTTGCATTAAAACAAATAAAATACACCTGACAAAGGAAACAAATAAATAAAATAAAGTGTATTATGAACTTAACACAAGTGCTGGCTGTTTAAAGCTAGTTCACATAGAATAATAAAATAAATAGATTTGAGGTCAATGTTGTGAAAAAAAAAACCTCCAACTGATACAACAAAAGTGCTTTCCTGCCAGCTAGTTCACATGGTATATAAAGGTACAGTATTTAAGGTGAAACAAGGCATAGATTGCTAGAACGTATGAAATCTTTTTAACTAATCTTTTTAAAGCGTCTGTCTGCTTTAATCAAATTTAACTGAAACTATAGTTGCCCGGCCAGTATACTGGACAGTTAACTTCACATACAATTCTATCAACAAGTGGCTACGGTCGCTACGTGCTAAGAAGCTAACGCAACATAGCCAGCCTGGATACTAAATGCTATGAAAGTTAGCCATCATTAGTTAGTTTATCATTGTAACAAAATGTGTCCATATATCACGTCTCTTCTTTCTCCCGAGCCCCGTGCAAAGCATGTTTTACTTTTAACCTGTCGCCGCCGCCTCACCGTGAATCCAGCTCCTGTCTGCTCCATGTGTGTTGTGTCGGCTACTCTGACTGTGCCCGCCCGCTCCAGGTTTGAACGTGGGTGTGTGTGGCCGCTGTGGCGGAAGAGCTGACGCGGAGGAGGCGGAGGAGGAGACAGGATTTGACAAAACCATATCATATAATAATATGTAATTTTCGTCTCGTCTTTGTTCGTGAACTAAAATGTCCATAGATTTTAGCCCAGTCTTTATTTACCGAACTGCATTTTCGTCTCGTCTTTATTAGTCTACGAAAATTATTTCTGATTTAGTCCCAGTTATTGTTTATTAGTGGGGATTTTAGTCTCGTCTCGTCTAGTTTTCGTTCGGTGAAAAATGTGCGTTGACGAAAATATTTTCGTTTAGTTTTCGTTAACGAAATTAACACTAGTGGACACGCATGATCTCTCTGTCTCGCGTGCATTTGTGGAAGGTTTTGAGACTGTTTTCACTCCATAGTAGTACATACATTTTCATGGTATTTAATTTGTAAAAAGACTGATTCCTAATTTATTTTTTAATTGTTTTAGGCACTTGTTCTTGTTAGGCTTTGCTGTTGTCCAGAAAAATGCTTACCCTTTTAATCTAGAAGCCAGTCAACTTTTAGCATCAAAACTACTGACCTTTAAAAAAAAGACAAAGCCCATCATCAAAAGGCAATTTTAGGCAGAATATCAGTCTTGTAGGCATGTAGTTTGTAACTGACACCATCATTATCATCTCTGCAGACAGAGGAATCTAAGAAAACACCTCCAAAAACAGAGGAACCTCCGAAGACAGAAGAATCTCAGAAGATAGAGGAACCTCAGAAGACAGATGAACCTCCAGAGACAGAGGAATCTACAATGACAGAGGAACCTCCAAAGACAGAGAAACCTCCAAAGACAGAGGAATCTCCAAAGACAGAGAAACCTCCAAAGACAGAGAAACCTCCAAAGACAGAGAAACCTCCAAAGACAGAGAAACCTCCAAAGACAGAGAAACCTCCAAAGACAGAGAAACCTCCAAAGAAAGAGAAACCTCCAAAGACAGAGAAACCTCCAAAGACAGAGAAACCTCCAAAGACAGAGAAACCTCCAAAGACAGAGAAACCTCCAAAGACAGAGAAACCTCCAAAGACAGAGAAACCTCCGAAGACAGAGAAACCTCCGAAGACAGAGAAACCTCCAAAGACAGAGAAATCTCCAAAGACAGAGGAACCTCCAATGACAGAGGAATCTCCAAAGACAGAGGAACCTCAGAAGACAGAGAAATCTCCAAAGACAGAGGAACCTCAGAAGACAGAGAAATCTCCAAAGACAGAGGAGCCTCTGAAAACAGAAAGATTTCTGAAGACAGAGGAATCTCCAAAGACAGAGGAATCTCCTAAGACAGAGGTTCCATCGAAGACAGAGGAACATTTGAAGAGTTCCTTAATGCCAGGTAAAAATATTTTCTTACATCATTTAAGTATACACCCTGATAGCAGACCAACATCTAATCAACACTGAAACAATAAAAAATCTATGTCGCTTTCAACAGAAACTTAAATATATAGAATAAATCATAATTTATTTATATGCCAGTGAATAATGTCATTTTGACATCTTTCAAGCAAATATATGCAGAGCTGAAATGAATGGAATTGAACCAAAAATTAAGTAACTCCAAAATCATTGATTAACCCATTACTCGTCAAAGACCACCGGTTACCCCAGATTATCGCTGTTCTACCTTTTATTACTTAATTAAACATCACACATTTACTTGATGTGGACAAACGCAACATCATTAGAAAGATTAAAGATTCCAGCTTCAATATTTGACCACTGTTAATGATTAAACTGGGTTTGCAGTGACATTCATTTCTTAATTTATGCCAGGAGTGCAGAATAATAAATCTGTAACGTTCATTATTTTGAATAGAAATCACTCATAAAGCATTCCTTCACGTCTTCCCCGATTTATTTGTGTTTGCATACATCCAATATACAGCATCATATTTAGAGAAATGATTAATTATCACATGTATGTAAAATTTTATTTTGTAAAATATTTTGTCTGACATTTCTATTCTGTTTTTCACTTAAATATGCGATTGAAGAGTTCAAACAGCGAACACAGCAATGTCTGTGTTTCCTCTTCCTGATTTGCGTCAGTATTTGATATCAGCGCGCTCTCATTCACTGTACAGCTGTCAATCATCTCACGTTCCACTAAGCAAAATTAAGTCAAAAAACATAAGTCGGATATTGAAAAGACGTCCACTGAGGAGCCAGAATGAAAGTTTTTATGATGCCTTTTTTGACGTGTTCATCGAACCTTTATACAAGTTTAAAAACGAGTTCAATGTGGACATGTTTTCAACATCATATTAATGGTGTCATTTAGACAATGTATACTGTTTTTGGACCAAATAAACACTCAGCATGCATTAAATTAAAACTCATGTTTATGCCAATGTAATTTCCTTACATTGTTTAGATGAGGCTTAGAAGTTATTTGTTTCATTTTATATCACCATTGTGGTGATCAGTGTTTGCTTTAGTTGGGCTCTTGGTCCCAGTGCTTTTTTTTACTTTGCCTGTTGTAACTGTGTGTTTGTATATCACCATTGTTGTGGCAGAGAAAGCCAAGAAAAAGTATAATCGGCTCTCATCAGCTCTTTATTGGTGATGACAATCAACACAAAGTGAGCATTTAACCTTTTAGACTTTTACATTTATCCTTTAGTTTAGACTTTTGTCTTTATATCTGGCATTTATAACCATCAATCTTGTGGAAATGCATTATTTGGGGTATTAGCATTAAAATGAAATGTTCAAATCACAATTTTGTGTGTCAAAAGCAGAAATAAAACCAAACATTGGTTCTGCAAATCTTTTCTCTGACAAGTAACATACAAATAATTGATAAACAGTTGTAAAATAAAAAACAGCATCGGCCAATCTCTAGTCACAATAGCCCCTTTCACACAGAGATTCCGGAAAATACACAGATAATGTGACCCGGCATTTGTCCCGGGATTGTTTGATTTCGGTTCATTCACACTGCCAGTGATTTGCCGGGATCTGTGAGTGCATTCACACACAACCTGTAACGATCCCGGGAAGACACATGACATCAGGATGAGACGTATAACGTATGCGTCGAAAACATGTACACGCGCATACCGTTCCACAAAGCTGGTGAACGATCTCAGCTTCAGTATGGATAGCGAGGAACTCCTGGTCTCTGCTTCGCTCCAGTTTGCAGGTATTTGTTCGTCCTTTCTTTGTTGATGACGAACACAAACGAGCAACAGAGTCGCACGATGGCACGAGCGTCATCACTGACACACCCTTTACGGCATTGGTCCTGGCTTTTGTTCACACAGCGCGCCTTCCGGGACTGATTCCGGCAATGTTACTAGGCCACCAACCCGGCATCAGTCGTGGTATCAATCCCGGGTCGTGTTTGCGTTCACACAGAAGGCGTTCTGGCAATTTCCCGGGATCAACGCACTGCGTAAAAGGGGCTAATAAGAGACACACATTAAAACCAAGTAGAACATCTGTCTGTCTTGCCTGAAGTCTTGTGATCAGATCAACCATGCATTATGTCATTTCCAGGTGCAAACAGAGACGGTTATGAAAACGATGAGGTGATGGAGATCTGCCCTGAAACAGATAATTCAGTTCAAGTGAGTGTTCAGAGAAAAGTGTAGAACTTCATTCATATAGAGTATAAAAATACATTTAGACAACCTGATTATAATGTTTTCATAATCTGCAGTTACACTGATAGTGTTTTTTTGCAGTGATTCAAATGTGATTCAAATTCACTATTAAATGATTCTGAAATGTAAAAACCTCAAATGGATTATCAGTTCTGTTTAAATCAGATGTTGTTTTATCTATTAAACAGAGAGAAAACAGGGATGCTGGAACTGCAGGAGTCAATGCGGATCAAAATAAAATAAAGCAACTATTTCACAGAATTCATCTGGAAGACAGGTGGCAAAATAAACTGAGAGCTGCAGATGTTCTTCAGATAACTGAATATTTATTACAGTCCCAAGAGTCTTGTGCTGAAGAGGAGCCGATTCAGACTTTCATTCAAAAACTACTGATGATGGACTACAGAGCAAGATACATCAGTGTTCAAGAGACTAATGAACAGGATCAAATACAACAAGGAGATACTGACTCATCTGAAGATGAGGCTGATATTTTGGACTGTTTTCTTCTCAACACAAGCTCTTTGTCAAACACTGGACCCTGTCAGTCTGATCGCATTCACTCGATGGATGTTCAGATGGCTGTGTTTCATTGTACTGATGGTCTCCTGAAGCAGTTGATGGTCACTAAACTGTCCCAGTGTCAGTACGCTCTGCCTCTGCTTGTTCCTGATCCATTCACACAACAGATTGAGTTTCCTCTCTGGACATTCAGACAAATCAACAAGAGCTGGAAGATGAGAAACACCAACAATGAAATCATCAGTCAAACCCAGCCGATCTACAAGGCACAAACTCCAATGGTGTGTTTCTTCAGGTTTGGCTCTGTGTCTTCATCCAAGTCTCAGCTGATGAACAGTCTGATCAATGAGAAACACAACACATTCTTCCACAGAAACTGTCCAGGCAGCAGCAGAACCAGAGTCCTGATGGATGGAGTGGTGGAGATCGCCTGGTTCTGCCCCTCTGGATCATGTGATGATAAATTCACGGACTGTGTTGCGTTCTGTAATCTACACGGTGATGCAGGAGATCATGAGAAACAGCTGCAGATCCTCACTGAAATGGCCTCAGTCAATGTCATTCTTCTACCACAACTGGACAGGCATGACATACATGCAGAAAAGATCCAGAATCTGTTCAGAATCAAAAAGCCACTCATTTGTCTTTTTACTGAGGATGATTCTACTTTAATGAAGATGAAGAAAGGGAAATTCAAGATTGGTCTGAAAGACAGAAATCAGTCAGATGTTTCTGAAGAACTCAGAAAAGCCATAAAAGATTTTCTCCCAGAATCATCTTCCACTTTCAGACTTGAAGATGTGTCCAAACACTCAGACATCAGAGTAGATGAGGAAGGTGATGAAGACTGCAGGAGAGGAAGAGAAGCAGCACAGCAGATGATGAGTTTACTGGAGAATAAAGATCTGACAGAAATCAAAGACTCATTTCTGCCCTGCCAGGGGAAACTGTGGCATCAGTGGAGTCAGAAGAACAAAGAACTACATCGACCTCAAGGAGAAAAGATAGAAATGGAAATAAGTAGAATAAAAACAGAAATGAAGAAAATCCGTGAACAACAGTATGAATGTGACACCGGTGAGTTTATGACTCACTTTCATGAAACAATGATCTCAGATATTGAACGTGAAAGGATGTTTTTTCTCAAATGGCTCAGAGTCTTGCTGGATGAACATACATCAGCTGGCCTTTCTAAACTACATCATAAATATGATGAAACATGGTCAAGAGTTTTAAAACTGAAAGAGAACAACGTAAAACCTGAACAATTCAAAGCTGAACAAACAGAACTTGAGAGAATATCTGAGGATCTTCAAGCCGCATCCTTTGGTTTGGAGCACATCATGAGGGAGATCAGTCAGATCTATGAATCATGTTCGTCTGTGGAGAAGAACAAGAAAGATCTGCAGATTCACTTCTCTTCTCTCCCGAGTCTTGCAGCACAGATGATGATCTCTGGATTTCCACTGGAGCTGATGGATGGAGATGCTGCTCATGTTCCTGTGATCTGGATCTCTGCTGTTATAGATGAACTCATCCAGAAACTGGGAGACCAGAGAGTCTTTGTGCTGTCAGTTTTAGGGCTTCAGAGCTCTGGGAAATCCACCATGCTGAACGCCATGTTTGGACTGGAGTTTGCCGTCAGTGCTGGCAGGTGCACCAGAGGAGCTTTCATGCAGCTGGTCAAAGTCTCCGAAGAGATGAAAACACAGATGATCAGAGTCCCAGATGAGATGAAGACACAGATGAACTTTGACTATATTCTAGTTGTTGATACTGAGGGTCTTCGTGCTCTAGAACTGGCTGGAAGATCAACAAGACATCATGACAATGAACTGGCCACATTTGTTGTTGGTCTTGGAAATCTGACCTTGATCAATATATTTGGAGAAAACCCATCTGAGATGCAGGACATTCTTCAGATTGTTGTTCAGGCCTTCATGAGGATGAAGAAGGTCAGACTGAATCCCAGGTGTGTGTTTGTACATCAGAACGTCTCAGACGTCACAGCTGGAGAGAAAAACATGGAGGGAAGGAGACGACTGCAGGAGACACTGGATGAGATGACAAAACTCGCTGCTAAAGAGGAAGTCTGTGATGCAGAACGTTTCAGTGATGTCATTAGATTTGATATTCAGAAAGATGTGAAGTATTTTGCTCAGCTCTGGGAAGGAAGCCCACCGATGGCACCACCAAACCCAAACTACTGCGAGAACATTCAAGAGCTAAAGAAAACTATAATGTCTCATGCCTCAAATTCACATGGCATGATGCTAATAGACTTAAAAGATCGTATTAAAGATCTCTGGGAGGCTTTACTGAATGAACGATTCGTCTTCAGCTTCAGAAACTGTCTGGAGATTTCAGCCTACAGGAAACTGGAGACCAAATACAGCAAATGGTCCTGGAGTCTTCGCAGTGCTATGAAGGAAACTGAGAACAAACTACACAACAAAATAGAAAATGAAACAATTCATGAGGTTGAAGAAACTGGTCTGCAAGAAGAACTGAAGAAGACAAAAGAAGAAGTGGAAAAATCAATGTTCGGATTCTTTGAGAAAGACAAAGATAAAGATATACTGATTCAGTGGAAAACATCATTTGAAATCAAAATCAAGGAGCTTCAGGAAAACATTGTGAAAGAAACAAAGAGGAAATTAAATGAGGTTCTTCAGCAGCGAGACCTGAAGAAAAAGATTGATGCTCAGAAGACACATCAAGAAAACACTCTCTATGAAAAGAGCAAAGAACTTGCCTTAAAACTAAAAGATAAAGCGAATGATGAAGAAACACTGAATAAAGAGTTTGACTCGTTTTGGAAACAGTGGATGAAGAAGATCAAGCCAGATACTCCTGAAATCAAAGACATTGATATAATGAGAGATGTGAGAGTGATCCTCAGTGACACCAATAAAAGTGTTTCTGAGGACCACAGGATGGAGAACAGAGATATCTTCTCTGTGCCCAGTTTTTCAGATTATGTAAAGTTAAAACAATCAAGTGGATTTTTTACATATGCCTACAGATCAGCTGAGAAGTTTGTTTGGGGTTCTTTAACTAAAGAGGATGAAGCCCAAATAAGAGCATTAATCACAGACATTGATCAGCATACAAACACACAGATTCAATCATTTAACATTTCAAAGATGGGCTACAACATCAGCTGCATTCAACAACTCACAGGTTACATCAAGGCAAGAATAGAACAACATCAGGAAGGACCAGTGAGATATGAGTTCAAGCATGAATTCTTCAGGGATTTGGTTCTTTCCGTTTTCAAGAGAGCAAACAAGATGATCACTGGCCAACACAAACTGTTCAGGGATGCCAATGATCCTGTAATATATCTTGAGAAGAAGAGAAAAGAGTACTATAGTATTTTCCAGAAATACTGTCGTGGATCAACATCAGCTGCTATTTTAGGAGAGATCATCTGTCAGAAACTGAAAGAGCCCATTGAGCAGAGTGTCTACAAGAAGACTGCCAGAGATCTGGCTAGTGAAATGACATCAAACTGTGAATCACTGAATGGAAACAGATCAAACCTGGAGAAACACATCCTGAAGACACTGGCAGAAGAGGAGGATTTTGAAAAATATATGAACTACATTCATAATCCCAGAGATCACTTCAAAGGTTTCATCAGAGATGAAGTCAGTCGGTACATCACTGATAAGTTCAGTGTCAGTGTTTTACCCGAGATGAAGAAGAACATTAAACTCCTGCAGCAGAAGATCATGGAAGCAACACATGAATCTACTGAACATGTTCAAGAGAATAAAGGAGATGTTGGTTTGTGGTTGAAGAGTTTCACACAGCGGCTCTCAGGTGAGCTGATCTTCTCTGAAAAAGGCCTCAGTGGAGTCAAACATGATGATGTTGATGTGAAACTCCTAGAAGATGTGATAAAGAAAGAAGTTCCTGATATAATATCAGACATCAGCAGTGGATTCACAAAGACTTTTCCAGAAAAGCTGGATGATAAAGAAAGACCAGATGAGCTTCTGATTGATCACTTCTGTCAGTGCTGTTGGGTTCAGTGTCCGTTCTGTTTAGCCATCTGCACCAACACCATAGAAAACCATGATGGAGATCACAGCGTTAATTTCCATCGAATGAATGGAATTAATGGATGGCATTACCATCAAACAGAGGATCTCTGTGCTGTTTTTTGCACAACTTTAGTAACAAGTGATAAAAGATTTATTGTATCTGATGTGCCTTTTCCATGTAAAGATTACAGAAGCGCAGGAGGAGTTTATGCGAAGTGGAGCATCACCCCTGATCTCTCTGAACTGTCCTACTGGAAATGGTTTGTGTGCAAATTCCAGAAAGATCTGGAAGATTATTATAATAAAAGATTCCAGGGTCCTGGTGAGATTCCACCTGAATGGAGAAATCACACACACGAAGATGCTATTCAGAGCTTGGATAATTTATGTATTGCATCTAAGTAATCTCAAGAGCAACCTCTGTGTTGTTGTCCTATTAGTTTCCTTTGTTTCTGATTATGAATTTAGTGATGATTATGCAGTTTTTAATCACTTATAATCATTAGTCAGTTATGTAGTTGTCATTTGATTGATCATTTAATCATTTATTATTTGCACTATTATTTGATTTACAGAATTGTATCATTTATTAATATTTGATTTACATAATTTAATTATTGTATTATTAATTTCTATAATGTTGTTTTTTGCATTTAGTAGGCCTTTTACGTATTATCTTGCTCTTGCAATGCTCGCTATTGCTTTTTAATCTAATGATTGTGTGCTTTCATTGATGTTTGTCTTAATGAATAAGAGATAAGAGAATGTCTCCATTTTAAGGGTTTTAACATCACAGGACGATGTTATGAAGCAGTAATTTTCCATTGCTGTTACTTGGCTATAATAACTGCTTGTATTTGTACTAGTCAGACATCAAAACAATAAAGTGTGAGCATTGAAACATGCATATAAGATTATTCAATATTAAGTAAATACAACATATATACATGCACATGTGACGGTCTTGCCTGGGTGGAGCTGCACATTGGAGATATAAATGTGGAAATAGGATTTTCCCTTTACGAAGGATGAATCAGTTCTACAGCGCGTCTCATTATCGCTGCACTGTTTATTTAAAACAATACTCTTTCTTTTTTTTAATCTTTGCGTTGTGATTGTATAGTGATTACAATTTTGCAGACTGACAATTATAAGACATTTTCAGTGAATTAATCACAAATCAACTCAATGATGAACATATCAATTAAATATAAATGTAAAGAGAAACATTCCTACCTAGTGGTGAATATAAACAATACTACATGAATGAAATAATTAATCCATTTAACACATTACCTGCACAATGGAGATATAAACGTGGAAAAAGGGGTTTCACTTTATGAAGAATTACTCAGTTCTACATAAAACACAAGACAATACACAAATTAATAACGATTGTGCCATGTACTACAAAATAAAATGTCACACTCAATGCCAAACACATATCAAAAGTTGCCTAACAAGTTCATTGTAAGATCAATTCACAATAAAGCAATTTTTTATATGTTTTGGACACTTTGGTCCCACTTTATATTAAGTGGCCTGAGTATTAATATGTACTTAGTATGTAACTACAGTGTAAATACACATTGGTACATAGTATTTACAGCTGTAATATGTGTGTAACTACACATTTGTTATAACCCACTGAAAGGTATGGGTAAGTACAAATGTGTAACAGGACATTGGTAACAACACTTTTTTCCACTACAGTAAGTACACATGTGTAACAGGCATTATGTAACTACATTTTATAACAACAATATGTATTTTAGGGGTGTAAGAAAAAAAAATCGATACACTTGAGTATCGCGATATTTTATTTTGCAATACTATATCGATTTTCAGAAACGCAATATCGATTTTTTTTTGTGACTATGCATAGACGCACCACTAGCCTAACGTTTTGCTAAAAACAACATATGGCTGAACCCCGTGTCAAGACCGGCTCCTGCTCTATTCCTTTCGGTATGTTAATCAATGAGTGCGTTCATTCACACCGCAAGCAGTAGCCGCGCGTAGCGTCAAGCAGGACCGTCGCGTGAGCAACAGTGAAACGGGCGTTTCGGCGGAGAGTCTATAAGGGAGGGCGTCGCACACCAGACGAGAAGCTCGGCACCACATCTTTAAAATTCGAACACATTATTCTCTATGAGTGTACACACACCGGCGGCGCCATTTGGCGTCTGTCTGCGGCGCCCAGCAACGGCTCAGGACCGTGTTCAAAATCCTGCTGCGCCACAGAGCGCCATTTACATAGTTTTATATAAAATTTAAATTATTTTTGTCTCAAATCGTTGCTAATGTATCCTGACTGTGCCCTATCCTGCAATATGCATTTAGTTTTGCATCTATTTACAGAAATCAGCTGCTTGAATGACAATTGCTGATGTTATTGGATTTTTCAGCTGAGATTCTCAATTCATTCAGTGAACGGATGCTCTGAGGTAAAGTTTTCAGACTGCAGACTAAACAACGATTGTATTTTATTGTACAGTAAAATCATAACATAGAACAGACATTACCTTCATTTCATGTCATTAAACATAACAATATTGCTGGCCATACACTGATGAGAAAGTGCGCGTTCGGTGTGGGATACCTGCGTGGCGCGGCGCTGCGCTTCTCGTCCGGTGTGCGACCCCCCCCCCCCTAATAAGTCTATCAAGTTTATGACCAACTTCTAAAAACACATTTAACCAAAGTTTTTGTAATGAACCTGTGAACCACAATCCCAAAATGGTAGTTTGATTTTCTGAGTATCGAATTGTTTACCTAAAGTAAATTTGTTTGACTTTAATTCACATCATGTCTTTTCTTTCAATATTACTTTTCTAAAATTATAGTCCTACTTAAAAAAAATAATACCAATATATCGCCTTATGGACAGTATCGGAACATATTGCAATATATTGAATCGTGACCCATGTATCGTGATACGTATCGTATCGCCAGATTCTTGCCAATACACAGCCCTAATGTATTTACACACTTTCTTCCACTTCCACACACAGTCTTCAATACTGTAGTTACCAGTTTGTAATGCACCGAAACTCCACTGAAATCATGATGATTCACATGTGAATACCATGTATTTACTGTATGACTGGCATGACTCACATTAAATTACATCTAAAGTTTCCCCTTGTGGCATCAGTGTACTTACATGGTAACTCCTCAGTAACTCTGCACTTTGTAATAAGTAGAATTGGGTACTGCGCCTTTTAAGATAACACACACTCTGTTACTCCCTCACTGAGAGTGAGCAGACGAGATGAGAAGCGCAAGCTTTTATCATTGCATGTATGCAAGCAAGCCCATTTTGAATTTCAGTAGCTCTTAATCTGCCTTTATATTTTTCTATTTAGTAATGGAATTGTTGTTAGCACTGTTTTTAGCGGATCGACGACGACGCTGATAATAAATCACTGTACGTCCGGGGAGTCTTTGCTTACACCGGATTGCAGCCAGTTAGGTCAGCTATCCGGCCCCTTTTTTAATAGAAAGCGTATAGTGCGTCAGGCGCGAGTGATTTCAATGTTAAGTCAATGCAAAGATGCGTTACGCACGTAAAAATTCCTGCGGCGTGAATGAGCCGTAGAGCCCCAGAGGCAAAGATACAGATCCAGAGCAAATACAGAGCGGTGACTCTCTCGATGAATGCTCGATCAACATAAAAAAGATGTCCACCAATGGGTTTCGATTCCGACGTGCTTAACTATTATGGTGTGTTCACACCGAACTCGAATTTAATCGTTTCCGCAAGTAGATTTCATGCAAAAGTCAAGGACGCATTTGCCACGAATGTCTTCCGCGCAAGGTGAAAAATTTGAACTCGAGCGGAAGATTTGCATGACGCTTTGTTGCGCCAGCCAATCAACGAAGAGCTAATCGATAAGTCCGGTAGGGGAAAGTGGGGTGAGTTATGCCAGTTTTTACTCAAAGTGACTTTAAAGTGAGGCCATGTCTGTAATGCCTTCAAATGATGGATATTTCAGGATGTGGTGCATCCCTGAGAACAATGACTTTGGATCTGAAATAAATTGTTTCAGAAATAAAGCTTTTGGGAAAAAAGTGGTCTCGTGGCACAACTTGGCCCTGGTGCAGGGTAAGTTGCGACTTAGTGGGAATACGTTGTGGTAAATTGTGCCAGTGATTTCTGAAGTAAAACAGAACATTTTAATGTTATGAATTGTAATGCTATATTGAAAGAAAGATAAACTTAATAGAAAATGACTAATTTAAAGGAAAACTCCACCGTTTTTTTGAAATATGGCTTATTCACATTCTTTCCTACATTTAGATATGTGTGCAAATGCATTTTTGTCTCAGTGCATGCATTGTTTTAGTTTGACATGGTCGGCGCTAGCTTAGCTTAGCACAATGAATGGAATCCTTTGTTGCCAGCTAGCATGTCCTGAGTAAAAGTGATTAAAAAAAAACCCACGTAATTACTTCTTGTGGCCTGCGTATTCACAACGAGTACAAATAGCGATGCAGATTAACACTAGGAGATTTCCTAGGCAGATATTGACTTGGGACTATATTAGGGGGAAGCACAGGCGAAGCACTGCTGCTCAGGCGAAGCACTGCTACTTGGGCGCAGAGACATCACGCAACACATGAAATCGCACGACTTCCGTAAACATACCGGCTTGAATAGTAGCTACCTGACTATTTTCCTTACAGTACATGACTGGCGATGAACATGGCTGATTTTGTGAGAGACGAAGAGGGTGACTTCTCAGACAGTCAAGAGCCAGAGCCATAAAGTTACCTATTTGAACCAGAGTTTTCAGAAGAGGAGCTGCGTGCTTTAGAAATAGACCGAGAGGAGGAGGATGTTGCGATCGCTCAATAGCCTGAGGACATGAGGATGAGGGCCAACACGAAGTCACAAACTGCTGGAATGTGGGGGAATATGCTAACCTATGCCAACTGAAATAGAGTGTCTGTGCTGTGGCGAGTGGGGCCGATGGCCAGGCTCAAAGAGTCGTAGTCTAGATACAGCTTCTCAGCATCGATCTTACAACAGAATAAAGACACAGATAAACATAAGGAAAAGAGTAATAAAAGAACTTACTTTGTTCTGCCTGCGCTTTGAAAATGTGACGGCCATATCTTTCAGACGTAGTACCGTCTTTCTGGGCACATATTCCATTTTATCAAGGGTAACGTTAGCCCTCTGGTGCACAATGCTCTTCGCAAACACAAAACTGTTTTATTTTGTAGTGTGGCGTTGATGTACAGATCTCCAGTAGCTAGCCATTTATTTCTCAGTTCCACATTCGATGTAATTCTGTGCAACATGACATCATGACTTTTGCGTAAACATACACGCCACTTTCGCCACGCCACAAACTTAACTAATAAGCATAGTGTGGAACATTATATAGAAACTGTGTCTATTCCTCGTTTAGTGAAGCCAAACAATAAATCTAGTGTAGGATCTAGCAAAAATCTTATTGTAATTAAACCAGAAAATCTAAATATCAGTGAACAAAAACAATTTCTAAAGCTAGGTCTCCTAAACATTAGATCGCTCACACCTAAGGCGGTTATTGTAAATGAAATGGTCACAGACAATAACTTCGATGTTCTGTGCCTTACTGAAACCTGGCTTAAACCAAATGAGTATTTCGGTCTAAACGAATCTACTCCGCCTGGATACTGTTATAAACATGAGCCTCGTCTGATCGGTCGTGGCGGCGGTGTTGCAACAATCTATAAAGATATTTGTAATATTACTCAGAAAACAGGTCACAGGTTTAATTCATTTGAAGTACTTGTGCTAAATGTTACGCTCTTAGATGTAAGAAGGAAATCTATATTATCTCTAGCCTTGGCTACTGTATATAGACCTCCAGGGCCATATGCTGAATTCCTAAAAGAGTTCGCAGACTTTCTCTCGGATCTATTGGTAAATGTCGATAAAGCAATAATTACTGGAGATTTTAACATACACGTAGATAATACAAATGATGCTTTAGGGGCTGCGTTTACAGATTTATTAAACTCCTTTGGGGTCAAACAAAACGTCAGTGGTCCCACTCATCGTCTAAATCATACACTAGATTTAATTATATCATATGGAACCGATCCAACTGATATAGATATTATACCGCAAAGCGATGATGTCACTGATCATTACATGGTGACTTGCATAATACGTACTGATGAAATATGTCATGTTGCGCCACGTTATAGACCAGGCAGAACAATCCTTCCAACCACTATAGATGGATTTTCAAATAGCTTACCTGATCTATCTAAGCTGCAAAGTGAACCCAAACAAACAGATGAATTAGAGGAAATGACTAGCAGTTTAAGCACCATTCTTACTAGTACATTAGATATTGTTGCGCCAATTAAATTAAAAAAGGTTCGAGAGAAAATTAAAGCACCATGGTACAACAGTGCTACGCATGCTATCAAGAGAGAAACTCGCAACTTAGAGCGTAAATGGAAACAAACTAATTTAGAGGTCTTTAGAATCGCGTGGAAAGACAGTATGTCACGTTATAAAAAGACACTAAAAACAGCCAGGGCTGAGCATCTCCGCAAACTAATCGAAAATAACCAAAATAATCCAAGGTTTTTATTTAACACCGTGGCTAGACTAACAAATAAACAGACATCACCAGAACAAAATATACCGTTACAGTTTAGTAGTAATGATTTTATGAATTACTTCAATGCGAAAATAGAAAGCATCCGAAACAAAATTATAAATGTACAATCCTCTATGGTGTCTTATGATTCAGCTTCAATTATGGCCCCTCTAGAACAACTAAACCGCTTTACAACGATAGGACAGGAGGAGCTAAATAAACTTATCATTGCATCTAAACCAACAACTTGTTTATTAGATCCAATACCCACTAAACTACTGAAAGAACTATTACCTGTAGTGGAAGAGCCTCTCCTCAATATTATTAACTCGTCTTTATCTTTAGGTCATGTCCCAAAAATATACAAGCTGGCTGTAATAAAACCGCTCATTAAGAAACTGCAATTAGATCCAAATAACTTGGTAAATTACAGACCCATCTCAAATCTTCCATTTATGTCCAAAATACTTGAAAAAGTAGTGTCCGCTCAATTGTGCTTTTTTTTGCAAGAAAATGATATCTATGAAAAATTCCAGTCAGGATTCAGACCGCATCATAGTACAGAAACTGCGCTAGTTAAAATTACAAATGATTTACTTTTAGCTTCTGACCAAGGCCGTATCTCAATACTAGTCCTACTTGATCTTAGCGCTGCGTTCGACACTATAGATCATAAAATACTCTTGGATCAACTACAAAACTTCACCGGTGTCCAGGGACAGGCATTAAGCTGGTTTAGATCGTACTTATCGGACTGTTCTCATTTTGTCTGTTTAAATGGGGAAAAATCAAAGATAACGTCAGTAGACTATGGAGTACCGCAAGGATCGGTTTTAGGCCCTCTGCTATTCTCAATATATATGCTGCCACTTGGTAATATTATAAGAAAACATGGAATTAATTTCCACTGTTACGCTGACGACACTCAATTATATATTTCATCGCGACCAGATGAAAACACTAACTCATCTAAAATGACAGTGTCTCAAAGATATAAAATGCTGGATGACGCGTAATTTCCTGCTATTAAATTCAGATAAAACGGAAGTATTACTTATTGGTCCAAAAAACTACTCACAAAACCTCTCACAATACAACTTTAATATAGACGGATGTCCTGTTACTTTATCCACAACAGTAAAAGACCTGGGTGTTATACTAGACCGCAACTTGTCTTTCGAAGATCATATTTCATATGTTACAAGAACAGCCTTTTTCCACCTTAGAAACATTGCTAAGCTGCGTAACATGCTATCTGTTTCTGATGCAGAAAAATTAGTTCATGCATTCATGACCTCGAGACTAGATTACTGTAATGCTTTATTAGCCGGTTGTCCTGCATCCTCAATAAACAAGCTACAGTTTGTACAAAATGCAGCTGCTAGAGTTCTTACTAGGTCAAGAAAATATGATCATATAACACCGATTTTATCATCTCTACACTGGTTACCTATTAAGTTCCGCATCAACTACAAAATACTACTACTGACCTATAAAGCCCTAAATGGTTTAGCTCCTATGTACTTAACGGACCTTCTTTCGCCCTACAATCCACCTTAAGATCACTAAATTCAAGGCTTCTGGTCATTCCTAGGATATCAAAGTCCACTAAAGGAGGGAGGGCGTTCTCGCATTTAGCTCCAAAACTCTGGAATGGCCTTCCCGATACGGTTCGAGCCTCTGACTCGCTGACACAGTTTAAAACTAGATTAAAGACGCATCTCTTTAGTCAAGCATTCACATAATGCTTACCTTCTAGTCCTCTGTTATGCCATACGGAACCGTTTGCCACTGAAACTGCTTAACGCACCAGTGGGGCTCGACAGCCTATTAGACAAACGGGTCGGCGCGTATGGTTGGGTTGCGGAGAGTTCAGGTTACGGAGAGTTTGTGAGTTATAACGGAAATCATTATGAACATCAGCTATGCTAATTATTTCCCATCTGCCTTTCTGCTGTTATCTCGGGACGCTTGTCCCGAGAAAAATGGCGTTCGTCAGGTCCAGTTTTGTGTCCAGCCTCTCACGGGGATTTCGGATGCCCCAACGCCTGTGATGAGACGACTCAACGCCTGCGATATGTTATGGCGCCGTTTGATTCATAAACAATATTTATATTTAATATTTATATTTAAACAATATGAATGTAAGCCAGAGGAGAACTGGCCCCCGACTGAGCCTGGGTTCTCCCAAGGTTTTTTCTCCATCCAATCTGATGGAGTTTGGTTCCTTGCCACTGTCGCCTTGCTTTTGGCTTGCTCAGTTGGGGTTATTTAGTGTTTAGCAATGTTGTTGATCTGTGTTGTACTACTTTCATGTTATCACTGTGAAGCTGCTTTGATACAATCTGTATTGTGAAAAGCGCTATATAAATAAATGTGACTTGACTTGACTTGACTTAATGAAGCAGCCCCCGCCGCTTGTTTGACCGACATGTACGAAATTTCTGTGGTGCATCTACCATGACCAGACGCACAAAAACGCCTCAAGAACCCATACCCTAAACTCGACAGGAAGTCCGCCATTTTGAATTTGGCGACCGATTTGGGAAGATTTACACACTCCGTACTTTAACGAACTCCTCCTAGGGATTTAGTCGGATCAACTTCAAATTTCTGCTGTGCCTTCTAAAGGCATTGACGATGTAAAGTTGTGCTATCTGCGCATTTTCGTTGATGGGCGTGTCCGTAGCGTCGATGATTCGCCATGAAACAGGAAGTTGTAGTAACTTGGCTGTAAATGCCCAGATCTGCACCAAATTTTACACATTTGACAAGAGTCCCGCCCTGAACAAATCTACATGGCGACATTCACCCACAGTCATAGCGCCACCTAGTGGCAACAGGAAGTGCGCTTTAATGAAGCAGCCCCCACCGCATCTTTGACCGACATGTACGAAATTTCTGTGGTACATCTACCATGTCCAGACGCACAGAAAAGTATTTTGGAGCGATGCCATAAACTCAACAGGAAGTTGGCCATTTCTAATTTTACCGCCATTTTGGGATGATTTACTCATTACGTACATTAACGAACTCCTCCTAGGGATTTAGTCGGATCGACTTCAAATTTCTACTGTGCCTTCTAAAGGCATTGACGATGTAAAGTTGTGCTATCTGCGCGTTTTCCTCAATGGGCGTGTCCGTGGCGTCGATGATTCGCCATGAAACAGGAAGTTGTAGTAACTTGGCTGTAAATGCCCAGATCTGCACGAAATTTTACACATTTGACAAGAGTCCCTCCCTGAACAAATCTACATGCTGACATTCACCCACAGTCATAGTGCCACCTGCTGGCAACAGGAAGTGATCTTTACCGAAGCAGCGAACCAAATTCACAGCCGCACCGGCTAAGCTGTAGAATATGCAACGCGGCCGTCTCACACCCCAACGCGCTACAGGTGCGAGGGCCCGCCCATTGCTGCTTGCAGCTTTAATTTTATTAGGGCCCGAGCACTAACAGTGCGAGGACCCTATTGAAACTGTTAGGATTATTTTTTTATTTTTTTTTTTATTTTTTCTTTTTTCTGCAAAGTAAGTGCCATTTTCGGGGCCGCAACATGCTCAAAAACTCACCAAATTTGGCACACATGTCAGGACTGGTGAAAAATTTCGTATTTTTCGGGTTTCGCGGATGGGCGGGGCAAAATGGCACGCTAGCGCCACCTAGAAAATTGGAAAAAATTAGCCCCTCGTCCACGTTCAACCTACATGCACGAAATTTGGTGGGGACGTGTATCATGTCAAGACGCACAAAAAAGCCTCAAGAACCCATACCCTAAATTCGACAGGAGGTCCGCCATTTTGAATTTGGCGGCCATTTTTGGACGATTTACAGACTCCGTACTTTAACGAACTCCTCCTAGGGATTTAGTCAGATCGACTTAAAATTTCTGCCGTGCCTTCTAAAGGCATTGACGATGTAAAGTTGTGCTATCTGCGCGTTTTCGTCGATGGGCGTGTCCGTGGCGTCGAAGATTCGCCATGAAACAGGAAGTTGTAGTAACTTGGCTGTAAATGCCCAGATCTGCACGAAATTTTACACATTTGACAAGAGTCCCGCCCTGAACAAATCTACATGCCGACATTCACCCACAGTCATAGCGCCACCTGCTGGCGACAGGAAGTGACCTTTAACGAAGTAGCCCCCGCCGCTTGTTTGACCGACATGTACGAAATTTCTGTGGTACATCTACCATGACCAGACGCACAAAAAAGCCTCAAGAACCCATACCCTAAACTCGACAGGAAGTCCGCCATTTTGAATTTGGCGACCGATTTGGGACGATTTACACACTCCGTACTTTAACGAACTCCTCCTAGGGATTTAGTCGGATCAACTTCAAATTTCTGCTGTACCTTCTAAAGGCATTGATGATGTAAAGTTGTGCTATCTGCGCGTTTTCGTCGATGGGCGTGTCCGTGGCGTCGATGATTCGCCATGAAACAGGAAGTTGTAGTAACTTGGCTGTAAATGCCCAGATCTGCACGAAATTTTACACATTTGACAAGAGTCCCGCCCTGAACAAATCTACATGCCGACATTCACCCACAGTCATAGCGCCACCTGCTGGTGACAGGAAGTGACCTTTAACGAAGCAGCCCCCGCCGCTTGTTTGACCGACATGTACGAAATTTCTGTGGTACATCTACCATGACCAGACGCACAAAAAAGCCTCAAGAACCCATACCCTAAACTCGACAGGAAGTCCGCCATTTTGAATTTGGCGACCGATTTGGGACGATTTACACACTCCGTACTTTAACAAACTCCTCCTAGGGCTTTAGTTGGTTCGACATCACATTTCTGCTGTGCCTTCTAAAGGCATTGACGATGTAAAGTTGTGCTATCTGCGCGTTTTCGTCAATGGGCGTGTTCGTGGCGTCGATGATTCGCCATGAAACAGGAAGTTGTAGTAACTTGGCTATAAATGCCCAGATCTGCATGAAATTTTACATATTTGACAAGAGTCCCACCCTGAACAAATCTACATGCCGACATTCACCCACAGTCATAGCGCCACCTGCTGGCAACAGGAAGTGGCCTTTAACAAAGCAGCCCCCGCCGCATGTTTGACAGACATGTAAGAAATTTCTGTGGTACATCTACCATGGCTAGACGCACAGAAAAGTCTCTTGGAGCGATGCCTTAAACTCAACAGGAAGTCGGCCATTTCTAATTTTAGCGCCATTTTTGGATGATTTACTCATTACGTACTTTAACTAACTCCTCCTAGGGCTTTAGTCGGATCGACTTCACATTTCTGCTGTGCCTTCTAAAGGCATTGACGATGAAAAGTTGTGCTATCTGTGGGTTTTCGTCAATGGGCGTGTCCGTGGCGTCGATGATTCGCCTTGAAACAGGAAGTTGTAGTAACTTGGCTGTAAAAGCCCAGATATGCATGAAATTTTACACCTTTGACAAGAGTCCCACCCTGAACAAATCTACATGCCGACATTCACCCACAGTCATAGTGCCACCTGCTGGCAACAGGAAGTGACCTTTAACGAAGCAGCGTAGTAAATTCACAGCCGCACTGGCTGAGCTGCAGAAAATGCAACGCGGCCGCCTCAGACCCCGACATGCTACAGGTGCGAGGGCCCGCCCATCGCTGCTTGCAGCTTTAATTTTTTTATTTTTATTTTTTTTATTTTTTCTGCAAAGTAAGCGCCATTTTCACGGCCACAACATGCTCAAAAACTCACCAAATTTGGCATGCATGTCAGGACTGGTGAAAAATTTCGTATTTTGTGGGTTTCGCGGATGGGCGTGGCAAAATGGCTCGCTAGCGCCACCTAGAAAATTTGAAAAAATTAGCCCCTCGTCCACGTTCAACCTACAAACACGAAATTTGGTGGGGACGTGTATCCTATCAAGACGCACAAAAAAGCCTCAAGAACCCATACCCTAAACTCAACAGGAAGTCGGCCATTTTGAATTTGGCGCCCATTTTTGGACGATTTACACACTCAGTACTTTAACGAACTCCTCCTAGGGATTTAGTCGGATCCACTTCAAATTTCTGCTGTGCCTTCTAAAGGCATTGACGATGTAAAGTTGTGCTATCTGCGCATTTTCGTCGATGGGCGTGTCCGTGGCGTCGATGATTCGCCATGAAACAGGAAGTTGTAGTAACTTGGCTGTAAATGCCCAGATCTGCACGAAATTTTACACATTTGACAAGAGTCCCTCCCTGAACAAATCTACATGCTGACATTCACCCACAGTAATAGCGCCATCTGCTGGCAACAGGAAGTGACCTTTAACGAAGCAGCCCCCGTCGCATGTTTGACCGACATGTACGAAATTTCTGTGGTACATCTACCATGTCCAGACGCACAGAAAAGTATTTTGGAGCGATGCCATAAACTCAACAGGAAGTTGGCCATTTCGAATTTTACCGCCATTTTTGGATGATTTACTCATTACATACTTTAACGAACTCCTCCTAGGGATTTAGTCGGATCAACTTCAAATTTCTGCTGTGCCTTCTAAAGGCATTGACGATGAAAAGTTGTGCTATCTGCGCGTTTTCCTCAATGGGCGTGTCCGTGGCGTCGATGATTCGCCATGAAACAGGAAGTTGTAGTAACTTGGCTGTAAATGCCCAGATCTGCACGAAATTTTACACATTTGACAAGAGTCCCGCCCTGAACAAATCTACATGCTGACATTCACCCACAGTCATAGTGCCACCTACTGGCAACAGGAAGTGACCTTTAATTAAAGCTGCAAGCAGCGATGGGCGGGCCCTCGCACCTGTAGTGCGTCGGGTTGTGAGGCAGCCGTGTTGCATATGCTGGAGCTCAGCCGGTGCGGTTGTAAATTTGCTACGGTTCATTAAAGGTCACTTCCTGTTGCCAGCAGGTGGCGCTATGACTGTTGGTGAATGTCGGCATGTAGATTTGTTCAGGGCGGGACTCTTGTCAAATGTGTAATATTTCGTGCCGATCTGGGCATTTACAGCCAAGTTAATACAACTTCCTGTTTCATGGCGAATCATCGACGCCACGGACACTCCCATCGAGGAAAATGCGCAGATAGCACAACTTTACATCATCAATGCCTTTAGAAGGCACAGCAGAAATTTGAAGTCGATCTGACTAAATCCCTAGGAGGAGTTCGTTAAAGTACAGAGTGTGTAAATCATCCAAAAATGGCAGTAAAATTAGAAATGGCTGACTTCCTGTCGAGTTTAGGGCATTGCTCCAAGAGGCTTTTCTGTGCGTCTGGACATGGTAGATGTACCACAGAAATTTTGTGCATGTCGGTCAAACATGCGGCGGGGGCTGCTTCATTAAAGGTCACTTCCTGTTGCCAGCAGATGGCGCTATGACTGTGGGTGAAAGTCGGCATGTAGATTTGTTCAGGGCGGGACTCTTGTCAAATGTGTAAAATTTCGTGCAGATCTGGGCATTTACAGCCAAGTTACTACAACATCCTGTTTCATGGCGAATCATTGACGCCACGGACACGCCCATTGATGAAAACGCGCAGATAGCACAACTTTACATCGTCAATGCCTTTAGAAGGCACAGCAGAAATGTGAAGTCGGTCCGACTAAAGCCCTAGGAGGAGTTAGTTAAAGTACGTAATGAGTAAATCATCCAAAAATGGCGGTAAAATTCGAAATGGCCGACTTCCTGTTGAGTTTAGGGCATCGCTCAAAGAGACTTTTCAGAGCGTCTGGACATGGTAGATGTGCCACAGAAATTTTGTGCATGTCGGTCAAACATGCGGCGGGGGCTGCTTCGTTAAAGGTCACTTCCTGTTGCCAGCAGGTGGCGCTATGACTATGAGTGAAAGTCGCATGTAGATTTGTTCAGGGCGGGACTCTTGTCAAATGTGTAAAATTTCGTGCAGATCTGGGCATTTACAGCCAAGTTACTACAACATCCTGTTTCATGGCGAATCATCGATGCCACGGACACGCCCATCGACGAAAACGCACAGATAGCACAACTTTACATCGTCAATGCCTTTAAAAGGCACAGCAGAAATTTGAAATCGATCTGACTAAATCCCTAGGAGGAGTTAGTTAAAGTACGTAATGAGTAAATCATCGAAAAATGGCGGTAAAATTCGAAATGGCCGACTTCCTGTTGAGTTTAGGGCATTGCTCCAAGAGGCTTTTCTGTGCGTCTGGAAATGGTAGATGTACCACAGAAATTTTGTGCTTGTCGGTCAAACATGCGGCGGGGGCTGCTTCGTTAAAGGTCACTTCCTGTTGCCAGCAGATGGCGCTATGACTGTGGGTGAAAGTCGGCATGTAGATTTGTTCAGGGCGGGACTCTTGTCAAATGTGTAAAATTTGGTGCAGATCTGGGCATTTACAGCCAAGTTACTACAACTTCCTGTTTCATGGCGAATCATCAACGCCACGGACACGCCCATCGACGAAAATGCGCAGATAGCACAACTTTACATCGTCAATGCCTTTAGAAGGCAGAGCAGAAATGTGAAGTCGGTCCGACTAAATCCCTAGGAGGAGTTTGTTAAAGTACGTAATGAGTAAATCATCCAAAAATGGTGGTAAAAATAGAAATGGCTGACTTCCTGTTGAGTTTAGGGCATTGCTCCAAGAGACTTTTCTGTGCGTCTGGACATGGTAGATGTACCACAGAAATTTCGCACATGTCGGTCAAACGTGCGGTGGGGGCTGCTTCGTTAAAGGTCACTTCCTGTTTCCACTAGGTGGCGCTATGACTGTGGGTGAATGTTGGCATGTAGATTTGTTCAGGGCGGGACTCTTGTCAAATGTGTTAAATTTCTTGCAGATCTGGGCATTTACAGCCAAGTTACTACAACTTCCTGTTTCATGGCGAATCATTGACGCCACGGACACGCCCATCGACGAAAACGCGCAGATAGCACAACTTTACATCGTCAATGCCTTTAGAAGGCACAGCAGAAATTTGAAGTCGATCCGACAAAATCCCTAGGAGGAGTTCGTAAAAGTACGGAGTGTGTAAATCGTCCCAAAATGGGCGCCAAATTCAAAATGGCCGACTTCCTGTTGAGTTTAGGGTATGGATTCTTGAGGCTTTTTTGTGCGTCTTGATATGATACACGTCCCCACCAAATTTCGTGCTTGTAGGTTGAACAGGGACGAGGGGCTAATTTTTTCCAATTTTCTAGGTGGCGCTAGGGAGCCATTTTGCCACGCCCATCCGCGAAACCCACAAAATACGAAATTTTTCACCAGTCCTGACATGCGTGCCAAATTTGGTGAGTTTTTGAGCATGTTGTGGCCCCGAAAATGGCGCTTACTTTGCAGAAAAAAGAAAAAAGAAAATTAAAGCTGCAAGCAGCGATGGGCGGGCCCTCGCACCTGTAGCACGTCGGGGTGTGAGGCAGCCACGTTGCATATTCCGCATATATAGGTCAAATGTGCGGTGGGGGCTACTACTTTAAAGGTCATTTCCTGTTGCCAGTAGGTGGCGCTATGACTGTGGTTGAATGTCGGCATGTAGATTTGTTCGGGGCAGGACTCTTGTCAAATGTGTAAAATTTCATGCAGATCTGGGCATTTACAGCCAAGTTACTACAACTTCCTGTTTAATGGCGAATCATCGACGCCACGGACACGCCCATCGACGAAAACTTGCAGATAGCACAACTTTACATCGGCAATGCCGTTAGAAGGCACAGCAGAAATGTGAAGTCAATCCGACTAAATCCCAAGGAGGAGTTAGTTAAAGTATGTAATGAGTAAAGCATCCAAAAATGGCGGTAAAATTCGAAATGGCCGACTTCCTGTTGAGTTTAGGGCATTGCTCCAAGAGACTTTTTTGTGTGTCTGGACATGTTAGATGTACCACAGAAATTTCGTACATGTCGGTCAAACGTGCGGTGGGGGCTGCTACGTTAAAAGTCACTTACTGTTGCCAGCAGGTGGCGCTATGACTGTGGGTGAATGTCGGCATGTAGATTTGTTCAGGGCGGGACTCTTGTCAAATGTGTAAAATTTTGTGCAGATCTGGGCATTTACAGCCAAGTTACTACAACTTCCTGTTTCATGGCGAATCATCGATGCCACGGACACGCCCATCGACGAAAACGCGCAGATAGCACAACTTTACATTGTCAATGCCTTTAAAAGGCACAGCAGAAATTTGAAATCGATCTGACTAAATCCCTAGGAGGAGTTAGTTAAAGTACGTAATGAGTAAATCATCGAAAAATGGCGGTAAAATTCGAAATGGCAGACTTCCTGTTGAGTTTAGGGCATTGCTCCAAGAGACTTTTTTGTGTGTCTGGACATGTTTGATGTACCACAGAAATTTCGTACATGTCGCTCAAACGTGCGGCGGGGGCTGCTTCGTTAAAGGACATTTCCTGTTGCCACTAGGTGGTGCTATGACTGTGGGTGAATGTCGGCATGTAGATTTGTTCAGGGCGGGACTCTTGTCAAATGTGTAAAATTTCGTGCAGATCTGGGCATTTACAGTCAAGTTACTATAACTTCCTCTTTCATGGCGAATCATCGACGCCACGGACACGCCCATCGACGAAAATGCGCAGTTAGCACAACTTTACATCATCAATGCCTGTAGAAGGCACAGCAGAAATTTGAAGTCGATCCGACTAAATCCCTAGGAGGAGTTCGTTAAAGTACGGAGTGTGTTAATCGTCCCATAATGGCTGCCAAATTCAAAATGGCGGACTTCCTGTCGAGTTTAGGCTATGGATTCTTGAGACTTTTTTGTGCGTCTTGATATGATACACGTCCCCACCAAATTTCGTGCATGTAGGTTGAACGTGGACGAGGGGCTAATTTTTTCCAATTTTCTAGGTGGCGCTAGCGAACCATTTTGCCACGCCCATCCGCGAAACCCACAAAATCCGAAATTTTTCACCAGTCCTGACATGCATGCCAAATTTGGTGAGTTTTTGAGCATGTTGTGGCCGCGAAAATGGAGCTTATTTGCAGAAAAAATAAAAAAAAATAAAAAATAAAAAATAAAAAAAAATAAAAAAAATAACCCTAACAGTTTCAATAGGGTCCTCGCACTGTTAGTGCTCGGGCCCTAAAAAAATAATCCTAACAGTTTCAATAGGGTCCTCGCACTGTTAGTGCTCGGGCCCTAATAATAATCCTAACAGTTTCAATAGGGTCCTCGCACTGTTAGTGCTCGGGCCCTAAAAATAACCCTAACAGTTTCAAGAGGGTCCTCGCACTGTTAGTGCTCGGGCCCTAAAAATAACCCTAACAGTTTCAATAGGGTCCTCGCACTGTTAGTGCTCGGGCCCTAAAAATAATCCCAACAGTTTCAATAGGGTCCTCGCACTGTTAGTGCTCGGGCCCTAATTAAAATATTAAAGCTGCAAGCAGCGATGGGCGGGCCCTCGCACCTGTAGCACGTCGGGGTCTGAGGCGGCCGCGTTGCATTTTCTGCAGCTCAGCCAGTGCGGCTGTGCATTTGCTACGCCGCTTCGTTAAAGGTCACTTCCTGTTGCCAGCAGGTGGCGCTATGACTGTGGGTGAATGTCGGCATGTAGATTTGTTCAGGGCGGGACTCTTGTCAAATGTGTAAAATTTCTTGCAGATCTGGGCATTTATAGCCAAGTTACTACAACTTCCTGTTTCATGGCGAATCATCAACGCCACGGACACGCCCATCGACGAAAACGCGCAGATAGCACAACTTTACATCGTCAATGCCTTTAGAAGGCACAGCAGAAATTTGAAGTCGATCCGACTAAATCCCTTGGAGGAGTCTGTTAAAGTACGTTATGAGTAAATCATCCAAATATGGCGGTAAAATTAGAAATGGCCGACTTCCTGTTGAGTTTAGGGCATCGTTCCAAAAAACTTTTCTGTGCGTCTGGACATGGTAGATGTACCACAGAAATTTCGTACATGTCGGTCAAACATGCGACGGGTACTGCTTCGTTAAAGGTCACTTTCTGCTGTCACTAGGTGGCGCCATGACTGTGGGTGAATGTCGGCATGTAGATTTGTTCAGGGCGGGACTCTTGTCAAATGTGTAAAATTTTGTGCAGATCTGGGCATTTACAGCCAAGTTACTACAACTTCCTGTTTCATGGCGAATCATCGACGCCACGGACACGCCCATTGACGAAAACGCGCAGATAGCACAACTTTACATCGTCAATGCCTTTAAAAGGCACAGCAGAAATGTGAAGTCGATCCGACTAAAGCCCTAGGAGGAGTTAGTTAAAGTACGTAATGAGTAAATCATCCAAAAATGGCGGTAAAATTCGAAATGGCCGACTTCCTGTTGAGTTTAGGGCATCGCTCCAAGAGACTTTTCAGTGCGTCTGGACATGGTAGATGTGCCACAGAAATTTCGTACATGTCGGTCAAACATGCGACGGGGGCTGCTTCGTTAAAGGTCACTTCCTGTTGCCAGCAGGTGGCGCTATTACTGTGGGTGAATGTCAGCATGTAGATTTGTTCAGGGAGGGACTCTTGTCAAATGTGTAAAATTTCGTGCAGATCTGGGCATTTACAGCCAAGTTACTACAACTTCCTGTTTCATGGCGAATCATCGACGCCACGGACACGCCCATCGACGAAAATGCGCAGATAGCACAACTTTACATTGTCAATGCCTTTAGAAGGCACAGCAGAAAATTTGAAGTGGATCCGACTAAATCCCTAGGAGGAGTTCGTTAAAGTACTGAGTGTGTAAATCGTCCAAAAATGGGCGCCAAATTCAAAATGGCCGACTTCCTGTTGAGTTTAGGGTATGGGTTCTTGAGGCTTTTTTGTGCGTCTTGATAGGATACACGTCCCCACCAAATTTCGTGTTTGTAGGTTGAACGTGGACGAGGGGCTAATTTTTTCCAATTTTCTAGGTGGTGCTAGGGAGCCATTTTGCCACGCCCATCCGCGAAACCCACAAAATACGAAATTTTTCACCAGTCCTGACATGCGTGCCAAATTTGGTGAGTTTTTGAGCATGTTGAGGCCCCGAAAATGGCGCTTACTTTGCCGAAAAAAGAAAAAAGAAAAAAGAAAAAAAATTAAAGCTGCAAGCAGCGATGGGCGGGCCCTCGCACCTGTAGCGCGTCGGGGTCTGAGGCGGCCGCGTTGCATTTTCTGCAGCTCAGCCGGTGCGGCTGTGCATTTGCTATGCTGCTTCGTTAAAGGTCACTTCCTGTTGCCACTAGTTGGTGCTATGACTGTGGGTGAATGTCGGCATGTAGATTTGTTCAGGGTGGGACTCTTGTCAAAGGTGTAAAATTTCATACATATCTGGGCTTTTACAGCCAAGTTACTACAACTTCCTGTTTCATGGCGAATCATCGACGCCACGGACACGCCCATCGACGAAAACGCACAGATAGCACAACTTTACATCGTCAATGCCCTTAGAAGGCACAGCAGAAATTTGAAGTCAATCAGACTAAATCACTTGGAGGAGTTAGTTAAAGTACGTAATGAGTAAATCATCCAAAAATGGCGGTAAAATTCGAAATGGCCGACTTCCTGTTGAGTTTAGGGCATCGCTCCAAGAGACTTTTCTGTGCGTCTGGAAATGGTAGATGTACCACAGAAATTTCGTACAAGTCGGTCAAACATGCGACGGGGGCTGCTTCGTTAGAGGTCACTTCCTGTTGCCACTAGGTGGCGCTATGACTGTGGGTGAATGTCGGCATGTAGATTTGTTCAGGGCGGGACTCTTGTCAAATGTGTAAAATTTAGTGCAGATCTTGGCATTTACAGCCAAGTTACTACAACTTCCTGTTTCATGGCGAATCATCGACGCAACGAACATGCCCATCGATGAAAACGTGCAGATAGCACAACTTTACATCGTCAATGCCTTTAGAAGGCACAGCAGCTTTTATTGAACAAGAAACGTCCTACTCTCTACGTATGTTATGATGCTATACATTACTGTACAATAAGCATTTTAAAACATTGATTTTGTGTAAAATAATTGTATACAGTTTCAGTTATTCGTTTCATTGTATTACGAGTTACTTCCTGATCATGATGGTGAAAAAAATAATACTTGGAACTTATGGGCATTTTAATGTAGCCTGGTTCAACCAGACTATATTTTAATGTATAACAGTTTAATAATTTTAGCTAAGCAGTTTATACATACGTGTAGATTTAGGAAGATAAGACCTTTGTTTTTTGGTTTTTATGAAGGAGTTAACTTTGTATAATAAAGCTTTGAAAGATATAAAACAAGACAATCATTGGAGGTTTTCAAAATTATACACAATCTGATAACTCATTAGACCTCTGTGATATTTTATGTTCTATTTATTTATTTATTTATTTATTGTGTTTACAAAAATCTTAAATTGTTTTGATATTGAAGATGTATTTGTAAGACGATTTTGATTGTTTAATAAAAAAAAATAAAAAAAGCATGGGTATTTTTTTATAAAATATACTTTATTTCACAAGAACATGTGCAGCATGCATTTTTCGAGTAAAATAAATGTCAAAATCTAAAAAAAGAGAAAATTCGGCATTATTTTGTTAAAAAGGCCTGTTTTATCACAACAATTTTGTTTAAATTTAACTTACAATGTATCAAATGAGGAACTCAAGGCCCGGTTTGTCCTTACATGCTTGCTAAAATAATTATAATGCAATAATAATAATTCCGCCCCTCCTTCACTTCCGGTTCTGACGCTGGGGTTCTGAAGCTGGGGTTCTGAAACTGGGGTTCTGAAACTGGTGGTGCTGCGGGTCTGCAGCTGGATATATCTCATAATATAAGGGTCAAGAGCCCAACTAAAGCAAACACTGATCTCCATAACGGTGGCTTAAAATTTTAGATTTTTTTCCTTGTGATTCTGCTTTAGGTGTTTTCAATAATGCTCAATCTTCACTCATTTAATCACTTTATTATCTCATTAACTTTAACACTCTTGAGTGTGGACTCATATACACTCCCAGGTGTGTTAGTTTAACACGGGAGGTTTTGTCGTGACGAAGAGCCGTAATTAACTGACAAACTGAGCCATATCGCATTAAATATCGCTGGCGATATGTCCTCGATATTAACGCGATATGGCTCAGCTTGTCAGTGATCTACGGCTCTTTGTAGTGAATGCCGCTCCATCTGAAAGCAGGTGAAGGTGATTTACTACTAATCAAGGAACCGGCTTTACTGATTAGATGCGCATTCAATATCGTTCGATATATCGCCCAGCCCTATCTCAGATTAAATCAAAAATATCTTTATTTGTGTTCCGAAGATGAACGAAGGTCTTACGGGGTTGGAACAGCATGGGGGTGAGTAATTAATGACTTAATTTTCATTTTTGGGTGAACTAACCCTTTAATAAAACCACTGCGGAGATGTAGATGTGACTGTAGAGATGTACAGATGTACTGAAGTTTGTGTAGACATAACGTTACAATTTATTAGCACTTAACATAACATGTCTAGATGTCTTTAAAGGAGTTCACTTTAAAAAAAACATCCAAGATGTCCATGTCTTTCTTTCTTCAGTCGAAAAGAAATTAAGGTTTTTGATGAAAACATTCCAGCATTTTTCACCATATAATGCACTTTACTGGGCACCAAACGGTTCAAGGTCTTATCAAGCGAAATGATCGCTCATTAAAAAAAATAAAATTAACAAAGTTTAAGTTTTATAAGCTCAAAGGGTCCCCTTGCTCTGTTCTGTGTGAATCTCCTGTTTGAACTCGTTCATCAAAATTAACAAATCTTTTCCAGAGTCAATCCGTTCATTTCGTTCGTTGAATGAACCAAAAAAAGATTAAAATTTTTATCGAAAAAAGATTAATTCATTTTGATAAACGAGTTTGAACAGGAGAGTCACACAGACCAGAGCAAGGCGACCATTGAGCTTATAAAACTTAACTTGATTTTTTTTTTTTTTTTAAATGAGCGATCGTTTTTTTGTATTGTTGTTCTATTATTATTCTTATGGTACATATTTAAATGTGTATTACTGCCTTGTCCTTCCTTGTTATGACCGGTCCAAATTTACCTCAGTTTTTGTTTACTACTGGACTTGATTAGTTCAAGGAGCACTTTGAATACTTGTTGTTCTTTTTGCTGTATAGACCATTTCACAAGATGTAAACAACACTGGTCCAGAAGCACTTCCTGTTTCAGTTTTTTAACACTACATAAAAGCTGGGATAAAATACAACCAACAGAACATATAAAACTGAATAAAAAAGTTAAACATCTTTAAGATGTTTTCTTTACATGTGAAATAAAGAAAACAGTTACAAACTGAAACAGGAAGTATTTCTGGACCAGTGTTGTTTACATCTTGCAAAATGGTCTATACTTAATAGATATATAATTGTGTACATTTTGGAAAATAAACAACTTTAATTTAATCTATATACATTTTGTGGAAAATCATTTAGTTTGAGTGTAATTGAACACTTTGTATATTTACCCCCCAAAATAATACATTGACACCCCTTTGCCTCCACTGTTTTAAAAGTCTAGCTCCGCCACTGGTAATAAGAAAAGCTGGTAATGCTCTTTGTGGAGTTGTTTAATCATCGTCTGCTGAGATCTTCAGAGATGTATTCTTTTATCCTCAGTTGATTTCATTTAATGATATGGATGGAAGTTGGTGGTGGTGTTTCTCTTTTTTCTGTTCTTGTTGTTTCACTTTCCATTAAATTTCCTTTTTGTTTCTTTCACAAGGTTTTCCTGAAGCTCCTTGATTTTGATTTCAAATGATATTTTCCACTGAATCAATATATATTTATCTTTGTCTTTCTCAAAGAATTCAGACATTAATTTTTCCACATCTTCACTTGTCATCTTCAGTTCTCTTTGAAGATCAGTTTCCTCAACCTCATGAATTGCTTCATTTTCTATTTGGTTGTGTAGTTTGTTCTCAGTTTCCATCATAGCACTGCGAAGACTCCAGGTCCACTTTCTGTATTCGGTCTCCAGTTTCCTGTAGACTGAAATCTCCAGAGAATTTCTGAAGCTGAAGACGAATCGTTCATCCAGTAAAGCCTCCCAGAGATCTTTAATATGAGTTTTTAAGTCTTTCAGCATCATCACATGTGACTTTGAGGCATGGAAAGTAATAGTTTTCTTTAGTTCTTGAATGTTCTCGCAGTAGTTTGGGTTTGGTGGTGCCATTGGTGGGCTTCCTTCCCAGAGCTGAGCAAAATACTTCACATCATTCTGAACATCAAATCTAATGACATCACTGAAACATTCTGCGTCATAGACTTCCTCTTTAGCAGCGAGTTTTGTCATCTCATCCAGTGTCTCCAGCAGTCGTCTCCTTCCCTCCATGTTTTTCTCTCCAGCTGTGACGTCTGAGACGTTCTGATGCACAAACACACAGCTGGGATTCAGTCTGACCTTCTTCATCCTCATGAAGGCCTGAACAACAATCTGTAGAATGTCCTGCATCTCAGATATGTTTTCTCCAAAGATGTTGATCAAGGTCAGATTTCCAAGACCAACAACAAATGTGGCCAGTTCATTGTCATGATGTCTTGTTGATCTTCCAGCCAGTTCTAGAGCACAAAGACCCTCAGTATCAACAACCAGAATATAGTCAAAGTTCATCTGTGTTTTCATCTCGTCTGAGACTTTGACCAGCTGCATGAAAGCTCCTCTGGTGCACCTGCCAGCACTGACGGCAAACTCCAGTCCAAACATGGCGTTCAGCATGGTGGATTTCCCAGAGCTCTGAAGCCCTAAAACTGACAGCACAAAGACTCTCTGGTCTCCCAGTTTCTGGATGAGTTTATCTAGAACAGCAGAGATCCAGATCACAGGAACATGAGCAGCATCTCCATCCATCAGCTCCAGTGGAAATCCAGAGATCATCATCTCTGCTGCAAGACTCGGGAGAGAAGAGAAGTGAAACTGCAGATCTTTCTTGTTCTTCTTCACAGATGAACATGATTCATAGATCTGACCGATCTCCCTCATGATGTGCTCCAAACCAAAGGATGCAGCTTGAAGATCCTCAGATATTTTCTCAAGTTCTGCTTGTTCAGCTTTGAGTTGTTCAGGTTTTTCATTGTTCTCCTTCAGTTTTAAAACTGTTGACCACTTTTCATCATACTTGTGGTGTAGAGCAGAAATATCTGGTGAGATATATTCATCCAGGAAGATTTCAAGCCATTTAAGGAAATAGATCTTACTCTCTGCATCCAAGTGAATTTCTTTAATAAAGAACTGTATAAAAGTACTTATGTTAAATGTATGCTGCTGCTCACGTAATCGCTTCAGGTTGGCTTGTTTTTGGCTGATGTCCATTTCGGTCTTTTCTCCTTGAGGTCGATGTAGTTCTTTGTTCTTCTGACTCCACTGATGCCACAGTTTCCCCTGATGAGGAAAAAATGAGTCTTTGATTTTAGTCAGATCTTTCTTCTCCAGTAAACTCATCATCTGCTGTGCTGCTTCTCTTCCTCTCCCGCAGTCTTCATCATCTTCCTCATCTACTCTGATGTCTGAGTGTTTGGACACATCTTCAAGTCTGAAAGTGGAAGATGATTCCGAAGATGAGAGACAAATATTTATTGCTCTTCTGAGTTCTTCAGACACATCTGACTGATTTCTGTCTTTCAGACCAATCTTGAATTTCCCTTTCTTCATCTTCATTAAAGTAGAATCATCCTCTGTAAAAAGACAGATAAGCCGCTTTTTGATTCTGAACAGATTCTGGATCTTTTCTGCACTTCTGTCATTTTTCTGAAGTTGTGGTAGAAGAACAACATTGACTGAGGCCATTTCAGTGAGGATCTGCAGCTGTTTCTCATGATCTCCTGCATCACCGTGTAGATTACAGAACGCAACACAGTCCGTGAATTTATCCGTGTTTTTCCCAGAGGGGCAGAACCAGGCGATCTCCACCACTCCATCCATCAGGACTCTGGTTCTGCTGCTGCCTGGACAGTTCCTGTGGAAGAACGTGTTGTGTTTCTCATTGATCAGACTGTTCATCAGCTGAGACTTGGATGAAGACACAGAGCCAAACCTGAAGAAACACACCATTGGAGTTTCTGCCTTGTAGACCGGACGGGTTTGACTGATGATTTCATTGGTGGTGTTTTTCATCTTCCAGCTCTTGTTGATTTGTCTGAATGTCCAGAGAGGAAACTCAATCTGTTGTGTGTCTGGATCAGGAACAAGCAGAGGCAGAGCGTACTGACACTGGGACAGTTTAGTGACCATCAACTGCTTCAGGAGACCATCAGCACAATGAAACACAGCCATCTGAACATCCATCGGGTGAATGTGATCAGATTGACTGGGTCCAGTGTTTGATAAAGAGGTTGTGTTGGGAAGAATATAGTTAAAAATATCAGCTTCATCTTCAGATGTGTCAGTATCTCCTTGTTGTATTTGATTCTGTTCATCAGTCTCTTTAACACTGATGTATCTTGCTCTGTAGTCCATCATCAGTAGTTTTTGTATGAAAGTCTGACTCAGCTCCTCTTCAGCACAAGACTCTTGGGACTGTAATGAATGTTCAGTTATCTGAAGAACATCTGCAGCTCTTAGTTTATTTTGGCACCTGTCTTCCAGATGAATTCTCTGAAATAGTTGCTTTAATTTATCTTGATCTGCATTGACTCCTGCAGTTCCAGCATCCCTGTTTTCTCTCTGTTAGATGGATAAAACAACATCTGATTTAAACAGAACTGATATTCCATTTGAGGTTTTTACATTTACGAATCATTTAATAGTGAATTTGAATCACAAGGTAAGTCACTGGCAAACCTGTGGTAACAATAACTTATTCTCTGTGCATTCTGCCAAAACACTATCAATGTAACTGCAGATTATAAAAACATTATAATCAGATTGTCTAAATGTACTTTTATACTATATATGAATGCAGTTCTACACTCTTCTCTGAACACTCACCTGAACTGAATTATCTGTTTCAGGGCAGATCTTCTTCACCTCATCGTTTTCATATCCGTCTCTGTTTGCACCTGGAAATGACATAATGCATGGTTGATCTGATCACAAGACTTCAGGCAAGACAGACAGATGCGCTACTTGGTTTTAACCTGCGTCTCAGATTTTGACAAGATTTTGGCTTATGTTCATTTTTTTTTTAACTATTTATAAATTACTTGTATTTGACGTGTCAGAGAACAGATTTGCAGAACCAATGTTTCGTTTTATTTCTGTTTTTGGCAATGAAAAAAAAAAAGTTGTGTTTTTTTGTTGTGTAATTTAACATTTGAGTTTTAGTTATAACACTTTGTAAATTGTGTAGTTTTACTTTGTTAAATAAAGTGGATTCATTTATGGAATAACTGTCCCTGTGAACACTGACATTTTCAATTACAGTGCCTGTCATTGGTGCCAATCATTCTCTTTGGGTCTAAATATAAGTAAAGGAAGGCAGATGATTTAGTAAAGGTTGTGTACTTGTAAACAGAACAACAGTTAATTGTCTTAGTTGTGTTCTGGATAATAATTTAAGTGGTGTAAGTATGGCCTGGAAAGTATTAGGAAAGGTTAATATTCAAATAAAATCTATAGCTAGATAAGCTAGTTTTTTAAATAAATAAAGTTTAAAGGTTCTTGCTACAGGCCTAGTACACAGTCAACTTGAGTATGCATGTTTTTCTAGTTGCCATATCAACACTATATAGAGAAAAAATGTGCCAAAATTCACATGTATAATATAATATATTATATCATATTAGATATTTTTTATATTTTATATTAGATATTAGATATTTTTTTCCATTTAACCATAGCAAAAGTACATTTCTTAAACAGCTGATTCCAGAGCAAGGTGAGTGACTGCTTAAATCAGAGGTCTCAAACTCGCGGCCCAGATGATATTTTGTGGCCCCCTACTTGATATTAAAGTTTAATGTTAGTGCGGCCCGTCGTTGCGTTTGACGCGTTTTTTTTATTATAATTATTTTTATCCCTTATGGGCTACCATATACAGTCTCGTGACAGCTTACGGTGGTGGGTTTGTTGTCAATACATAGGCCGTTTCTCAAAACCAAGAATGCAAAGAACGGACTTGTGTTCTTGGGAAGAAAGCTCTTGCTAGTTGTTCTTGGAAGAACGAACTCACGAGGTGACGAGCACACAGAACGCTGCTGACAGTTTGAGACGATGTGTTCTTGCTGGTATTGCGCAATAGTACCTCCGCACAGACGCTGTCTGCAGTGCCCAAACATAACGAGAATTATTATACAGCCAGGCTTTATCGCCCAAACCTAAGGGATTACTTTACATACACTACAATGTAATGTATATTCATAACAATAAAGCAACACCTGTCTCATTTTAATTCTGCTTCTGTTGTTTGTTTGTGTACATCACTAGCCAACGGCGCGAAAAAACGTCGGTAATATTCGGTAATACTTTTGACCTGCCTCTCTCTGCTTCCCGCTCCTTCCGCGAATGCCGAAATGAATCATGGGATATCTCTGTCATCAAGTTCACACAAGTTATCGGTAAAATGGGAGTGTCAAGAACACATCCGGGATTTTTAACTGTTCTTGCCTAAATGCAAACTTGTGTATTGGGACAGTACTTGGGCCGCGACTGATGACGTTTTACAAGTCCACAAGAACACAAGTACAGACAAGAAGGCATATTGAGAAACAGCCATAGTTCCCACATGACGTCACAACATACGGGCATTTGCCGACCCAGCGCCATTGATACGAGTTGAACGAAATGAGTTTCGTGCTATAAAGTGGAAATGGTCATCGCCTGCTGGGTCAATGGATGATAAAATCGTGCTGGGGGTTCAGTTAAATCGGGATTTTACAGTATACCAGTCATTAGACTCCATGGATGTGAGAAGACTAAGCTTTTGTCAGAACAATGACGGAGATTATGGCTGGCGAGGATAAACAGGAAAGAAACTCACTCAAAACACGCAAGAGTTTGTTTGACAAAAGCACAATGTTGTGTTTTATTGCGAGTGTAAACAAATATAAGTTAACACATTGCAGTTTGAATACTGTCCTGTATGAACAAAATGACGAGGTATTAAAAACATACAAAACAACATTGTTTCCACTGTTTGATCTCACATTACAGCATTGCAATCTCAGATTATGTCCCTAAAGAACCCGCGTATTATGTAGTTCCGCATTACATTAATTAAATTGCACGCAAGTTATTTATTTGTATATTCATGCACCGAACCATGACGCCTGCAAGTACATGCATATTACAGAAAGCACCGGTGACTGTTTTAAGGGGAACATAGGAATTAAGTTGTGCAGACTATGGCTTTTTAATAGACAGATTAGCATCATGCTACTTCGCTATGATGACTAAGTTACTTTTCAATTGATTGCACTTGAGCAAACGTCACCAAACCAACCCCACGTCAATCTGACCGTACACCTCCAGTGATTTCAAGGCTCAGAATTGCTCACATGTGTAAAAACTCCTCACCAATACCAGATACTGGTACACATAAAAATACTGTATCTGAGGCAAAATTGCATAATCAGTGCTCAGTGCTTCCTTCGTTACTGCATAAGGATCCACACCATTTATGAATGAAATTGTCGCATTGTACCTTTCTCTGTCTTGTTTTAATAGTCTCTTTATAATCTATTTCACTTTGTCTTTTCATGATTTGCATAACAATATAAACAGAAATAAATTTTTGTTTGTAAAACGACATTCTGTGACAGGATGATTGTCCGAAAGCATGGATTACACTTCCACAGCTATGCTGACGACACTCAGCTCTACATCAGCACTAAGCCTTCTACTTCGCTTCCACCAGTGCCACTTACTAACTGCCTGAAGGACATAAAGCACTGGCTGGACAGTAACCTCCTCAAACTGAACAAAGACAAAACAGAACTCATGGTGTTCGCCCCGCTGTCACTTCTTAAAAAAGTTGATGACTTCACATTGGATGTGGATGGCTGCTCAATCTCTGCATCTCCTCAAGTACGCAACCTGGGCGTCATCATGGACTCCACTCTCTCCTTCCAACAACACATCAAAAACGTCACTAAAATTGCTTTCTATCATCTCAAGAACATCTCCAGACTTCAACAGTGCCTCTCCAATTCTGTAGCTGAGGCCCTCATCCACTCATTCATCACCTCTAGACTTGACTACTGTAATGGTATCCTGTTCGGTCTATCCAGCAAAGCCACTGATAGACTTCAGTATGTGCAGAATTCTGCGGCTAGGATGCTCACACGCACAAAACTTGGTCTTCACATTACTCCCATCCTTATGAAGCTACATTGGCTGCCAGTAAAGTCCCGCATCAAATATAAAATCCTCCTCCTGACATACAAGTCCCTCCATGGACTTGCACCCCAGTACATTATTGATCTTCTCCATTCCTACACTCCGTCACGATCCCTGCGTTCTTCTGACAAGAACCTGCTTGTTGTCCCTAAGTCCAGGCTTAAGACATTTGGTGATAGAGCTTTCTGCGTTGGTGCTCCGTCACTTTGGAACAAACTTCCCCACGAGATCCGCTCTGCCTCATCACTCTCAACCTTCAAAAATCAAATCAAAACACACCTCTTCACTGAGGCCTTTGGGCTCTAGCTGCCTCGGCCTCGTGCCTCCTCCTTAATTCCCCCTTCCCATTTCATGTCCTTTGTTAAGCGTCCTTGGGTACTCTGAAAGGCGCTATATAAATTGAATTAAATTAAAGTTATTATTATTCTGATAAAACTTTGTAAATGCCTATGGTAAACACAGCGGTTTTGCCCTCAAAGATGGCGTCTCCGGGGAGGTCACGTGACATTAATTCGCCTGTGGGAACTATGTATGGTTGTCATAAGGTGCGTTCCATTCGACCGTAAGTGGACTGCGAAGTGGACTTCACAGGGTATTTCGCCATCTTAAGTGAAATTCCAATTTGAAGGGAACAAACATGTTCAGTTCAAATGGCACTGTAAACGGCATAGGGAATAAGGGAACATCGATACATCTCTTCACAGCAAGTCAGTGAAGTCCACTTCAAATGATAAACCGTGTTCAGGGAGTAGGGAGCAGTGAACACTGCGTAGGGACCCTGTCGAATGGAACGCACCTATAATAGACAACCACGAAGTACAAATATACTGCGCCTGGAAAAAATGAGCGCGTTGCTTCAATTAGCCTTTCGCCGAGCCCCGCCCCCCTTAGTTACTGTTGCTACCTCCGTCAAACAAATGGTCAAACACGGGCAGCGCGACAGATTGCCATGACGGCAAAGGGTATTCCCGTGCGTGTCAGTGACCTTTTTTGGAGCAATACCTCCGCGATATCAAGCAAGATCGAAGCAAAAGGGGTTACGGTATGCGGTGGAGGGATTTATTCCAAATATAAAATTAAGAAATGAATGAGACACGACTACTATTGATGCTAATGCTTACCAGTCTCAAGAAAAATCAGAAAAACCCATGACCATGCTAAGTTACCTCAAATGCAACCAGCACAGCCTTGAAGATTTTATAAACTGGTTCAGTGGCTAATTGTTTGGAGTTCGAAATATATAACTTGCGCTGCATATTTATTCATTTTGCCTCCGATACAGGATACAGGAGTACACGTTCGCTTTAACAAGCAGGTTGTTCATTACCACAGCAACCGATTGCGTGTCATGCTCATGCTGAATGCGATTTTCGTGTTTAAAAAGTAACTAACGTTATGCATAAGAGACGGAAAGAGGCAGAGAACCATACGTTATTTAAGGTTATTTCTATTTGTTACGATATTGATATATGAACTGATGTTGTCATGTAAGCTTCATGCTTTCCCCGTTACGAACATCCTCTAAACTGTAGTCTATGGTGCTGCACTGCTAACTTAGCTGACTGCTGCTCATTTTCCCAGAGAATATCATGGTATGTTAACAACAACCCTTTAGAAAATGTACAGTAAGTCCTTTGTGGATCCTCTTGATCTGCTTTCTCCGTGCTTCTTTGACTAATCTCAGTCGCAAGCACGCTGCACGCGAGACGAGTTAACCATGTTCGACACATTTAACTGGAATTGGGGCGTCCACACTGTTTAATACATCTTAGGCACCGCTCGCGTTGTGTTTTGGGCTTTGGAAAGGGAAAAAACACAACTTCTCCTGACAATCTCTCGGGGTATCATGTGTCCGATTTACAAACGCCGTGAGCGCACCGCTAACTGTTTGACGGAACAGCTCACACACAGTAACGGTTGCTATGATGTGTGATTGGACAATGGCCATTTTGTGGGAGGGGCCGGCGAAAGGTCAATTATGAGCGCGCTCGGCGCTTGATGCGCGCATACATTTGAAACGTACTTGAGCGTGCAAAATATGTGAGCGCGATATGTGAACAGGCCTAAGGTGAGCTACCACCACCAAATCAGGCCACAGCTACTGATAACTCGCGAGCGACGTGTTGGATACCCCTGCTCTAAAACAATGTGAGAATAATCATTTTGAGCTTGTAATAAGTGTTGTGTCTGAACGCGTTCAATGACGATAGTTCATGAACTCGTTCATATTTTGGGCGAACTCGAACTGAACGTAGCCTACTGTATTACTGCCTGATGAACGTTACAGTGAACTCGTTCATTCAAGTGTCTGTGAGGAGCGAGGAGGCGTCGTAAGATGATTTAAAAGGGTTTTATGAGGTCGGTGAGGATGGGAAAATCTTACATGTCTGTGCAAACTTTGCCTGTCGTCGATAAAATAATTGTTATCTGTGGTTGTATATGGGCTGTGGCAATAATAATAGCCTAATAATAAAAAAGAAGCTCGCAGCAACACATGGAAAAAAAGAACTATGAACTAGTTCATTTTTGAAATATGAACTGAACTAGTTCATTTTAAAATTTGTGAACTGAACTTTGAACTAGTTCATGTAATGAACTTGGTCCAACAGGTTGATATTTGTATTTCAAAAGCAGTAATTGTTTTTCTAAGTATAATAAAAGGAAATGTGCCTTTCGGAAAAAAAAAAAAAAAAATTAATATAATTAGTGTTGTATAAAAATAAAATAAAAAGCAAATATGACTATCATCACAAAGATGTTGTGTATAAGAAAAAGACAAAGAAAGTTTGTAAAATGAACTTCAACTGTCAGAAGGACAGCTCATGAAGAACCAATCATGTACAGAAAGAAATGTTCAAATTCAGAGGAACAGTTCAGAAGAAACGTTAATAATAAAGATTGAGACGATTGGATCAGTTGCATTTTTGGAAAACTTAAATACATTTTTTTTTTGAATACTTGATGCGGCCCAGCCTGACCCAGACTCTATCTCCCGCGGCCCCCAGTTAATTTGAGTTTGAGACCCCTGGCAAATTCTCCGGCAGTTAATTGAAAGATTAGATGGGTTCACTCCATCTGGAATGACGTTGTGAACTTAAAATTGCTACTTTTCAAGGATGAGCAAAAACTCAGTGTTTTTGTGTGTGTGCCTTTGAATGCAAATGAGCTGCTGCATCTAGCCCCCTTTCAACAACAAACAGGACAATATCATGCACTGAAATGTCAGCCGTGCTCCGTTCGAACCGGACTCAGACAATGATGCCTAGAAAGCCAGAGAATATATTCTGTATGAGCTTCCGTAAGAGCTGAACAAATCACAGTACAAGAAGTGTGCATTTAAGTCTTATCCATAAACCCTCTCTCTCCCATTCATTATCATCAACATACACAGTGAATTACACAAAAAACACATGTAACAACTTTAAACAACAGGCGCGTGGGAAGCTGTTTCAGACGAGGGGGGCTGAGGGCTGGGTTGAAAAATATGACGTCATTATGCAAAAAAAAACATGAAATTTCTTACGTGTTGTAGCCATTAAAGTAAATATATTTAGTATCATATTTATGTTTAAATATTATAGACTAATGTTATTTTTTTTTACTTAATCAATGTTGATTATGAAAGTGAGCATGCAGCATAAGAAAGATATGATGCATCATGAGAGAAATGATTTTACTCACTTCATTGAGTTTTGTTTTTATAGAAAGACTCTTTTTAAAAGATTTTCGTTTAATATAAATATCTTAATTTTGATCAATGTTTTATCAACCAATTGCCTGTATTTAATAAATAAGAAGCAAATATCTAGCAGAATAATAAGGCGCTGGCATAATCACTTGCATTGCACGTGAACTTGGGGGCGCCGAAACTCAGCTTGTGCCTACGCTGTCCATTGATCACGCTTCATCAATAATCAATCACATAAAATGAGAGGCCAAACACAAATATCACTGTGTGTCAAATAAAATGTTTTATTTACGATGATAGTGATTGTCGGACGAGATTGGATGCCTGACTTCCCTTGGCATTCGGTTGAAAGCGCCACTTAGAACGGCGATGAGATAATATGTGAAAACAGTAATTAATAATATGATATAGAACTTATAGAAATTATCTGAAAAATAAAAATGTAACTAATGTCATATTTAATCACTATACATGCATATTATTTAGTGATGGGCTGCCCAATGTTAGCCTCAGGACTACGATGAATAGGCAACAGAATACAGAAATAAATAAAGCTAAAAATGCTTGGCGGCAGTATGTTTAAAACCATTTCTTACCTCTATTTAAAGTGCAACAAACATGGCCTTGCGTTCAGGTGTGTTTCTGATGAATCTTGAATCTCCGAACAAGGGAGATACAAACAAGTGTCAGGTTACGGAAGCAACTGAGGAGGAGGCGCGCGCAAGTGTAGTATATCAATGATTCACAAAATATTAAAATAATTAATCATTAGTTTATATCTTATTATACACTGCTCATTATTTTTATCCCATATCAAACACCGTATCTTTTGTCTATTTTACATTTTTTTTTTCTCACGTTTTTAAGTATAATATTTATTATAGTTATTATAGTCCACCACCACAGCCCCTCACCAGGGGGGGCTGATGAGATGACGAGGGGGGCTGCACCCCCGCAGCACCCTCCTTCCCACGCCATTGGTAAACAAATACAGACTTTCCGCCTTTTCATGGGGTGTGCTTAAAGGGTTAGTTCACCCAAAAATGAAAATTAAGTCATTAATTACTCACCCCCATGCTGTTCCAACCCCGTAAGACCTTCGTTCATCTTCGGAACACAAATTAAGATATTTTTGATTGAATCTGAGAGCTGGATCAGTCCTACATAGACTGCCTAAGGGAATGACACTTGACAGCCCAGAAAGTCAATGAAGAAAATGTTTAAATATTCCATGTGCCTACAGCGGCTCAATTATAAGTTTATCTAGCAACGATACTACTTTTTGTGCGAAGAAAAACACAAATAACGACTTTATTCGACTATTCCATTACTTCCTTGTGGGCCTTGAGACGAGAGTTGAAGAGATTTCCAGAACACATGCGCGAGAACTGAGATGAGGACGTTCTTCTTCGACTACTTCTTTTTACCGGCTGCTCACCGCTTAGGAGTTTTACCGCCACCTACCGTATAAGATGACGTGCTGATATGGCTAGAAGCGCAAAACTTTCTGTTTACAAGCAGAGGAAGACGCTCGCTGTACATACATAAGTGTCTAATTGAAAAGCGTATGTACAGCGCACGTCTTCCTCTGCTTGTAAACAGAAAGTTTTGCGCTCAATTTTTGATTTAATCAAAAATATCTTCATTTGTGTTCCGAAAAGATGAACGAAGGTCTTACGGGGTTGGTACAGCATGGCGGTGAGTAATTAATGACGTAATTTTCATTTTTTGGTGAACTAACCCTTTAATAAACTGGTAAACTTTATATACAAAACAACTCCGAGGAACTGTAATAAAGTGTGCACTCTCCCTTTCATTACTGCAGTATCACTTTGGAGACTATAAATTGGATCACAAACATTTTGTACTGATCCATCCTTGAAGAACAACTTTTTAGCAAGATCTGTTTTGTATTGTGCCTTTTTACTAGGGCTGTCATTTTATGTTCGAAAATCGATTGCACATTTGATCAGACCAAGCAATACAAGTCTCAAAAACGAAAATAGGAAATTGATTTTAACAGCCTTCTCTAGGAACGCGTCCAGCTCGTCACGATACGCCCGCAGTGAACGCGCGTCACACAGAAACTGCAGGTTCTGACAAACACACATAACAGAAAATTATAGCCGACTTCTTCATAATGTGTCTCTTTTTACAACAAAAATGTGAATTCTGACAGTATTCAGAGTAAGACCGTATCATGCATACAGAGACAGATTCGGGCTACAGTCGCCTACGTAGGTGAAATTTGTTTGACATTTCTAATCGTAAACGCAGCCATGTTGAAACCTGCAGTATAGTTTTTCATTGATTTTATGGTTGTCCATTCTTCTTATTGTTTTTCAAGAATGTTGCACTCCTGTCATTGAGCACTAAACTTCGTGGCAATAAATCATGAGAAATATTGCTGACTGGTGCGTTTCAAGCGCCGTGTTAGTTGTCCGTGGATTAACCAATATTTGGCGTTGAAAATGGAAACGTATTTTGACATGGATAATCAATTTTACAAATCGATTCAATGAACACTTACGTATGTGTCAAAAATATTTTCACAAAAGTGACAGCCATACTTTATACTTACTTTCGTTTACAAAGCAGTCTGATGTAAAATGATTTACACAAACATAAACGCATTTTGCTAGATTGTGGGGGGGGCATTCCCTACAAAAATAAAAGTTATCCACTGCGTCTTTAATGGCTCAGATGTCATGAGTACATGAAGACTGCTTTGTTCATTCTTACATCCGTTATCCATTTGTAGCAGTAAATGAGGAGATGTCGCATTGATCACAAGTTCAGTATGGCGTACAAGGCTCAGTACTAGGACCGCTGCTGTTCACTCTCTACATGCTACCCTTGGGAGATATAATATTAGATTTCAGTTATACTGATGATATTCAGCTCTAAATTTCTTCACACCATGATGAAACTTCCCAATCCAATATATGACTAGTAATTTCCAACTACTTAATTCTGAAAAAAAAAAGAGATTCTAATTATTGGACAAAAAGATTCCTCTCATAATAACCCAGAATACTGTCTAACACTTGATGGCTGCTCTGTCAAGTCTTCGTCGTCGGTTAGGAACCTGGGTGTGCTCTTTGATACCAATCTTTCATTTGAAAATCACGTGTCCAGTAAAACCGCATTTTTCCACCTTAAAAATATATCTAAATTACGTCATATGCTCTGAATGAGAAATGTGGAACAATTAGTTCGTGAGTTTATGACATCAAGGCTATATTATTGTAATGATATAATGGCTTGTTTCCCTGCACGCTTAGGGTGTACTCACACTAGCCAGTTTGAACCGTGCCCGAGTGCGTTTGACCACCAAAGCGCGGTTCGTTTGACTAGTGTGATTGCTCCGAACCGTGCCCGGGCGCGGCTCGATTAGCCAGCCCTGGCCCGCTTGGAAGAGGTGGGCCTGAGCACGGTTCAGTTGGACTCGGACGCGGTTCGCATGCAGTGTGAGCGCTAACCGTGCTGGAGCACGGAACAGGAACAGCTGGTGTGAGGAGGCTGTATTGAACCCTTCTGTCAGAAAAGTGGAGGTTTTTTGATAACACAACCTAATTACTTCGACTCATAACTGGTGTAATGATGGCTTGAATGTAAGGTGAAACTACATTTGGTACTACGGGACAGAACAAGTGTTGTATTACATTAAAAAAGAAGAACCGGCAAAAGGGAAAAGTCACAAGTTAACTAGCGGTACGGGACTAAAGTTTTGTCAACACAGGAACGCAAAAGGGTGAAAGCAATGGAAGACAACTCTAATGTCAGTACCACAGACGTTTCAATGGAAGACTCAGGTAAAGAAGATATGTCGACTAAACTTGACGTTAACCCAGGTGAAACAGCGGGGGACAGTCTCGCTAACTCAACTCATATCTCTAAGAAACCCGCCCTAAAGAAGAAGAAGCGCGAGCACAGTAATGGTAATGGTGACGGCGAAGAGAATGGCAATGCGGACATTTTAGCTGCTATCCAAGATTTAGCCAAAAGTTGTGGTGAACTAGGGAAAAAAAATCGACAACTCATTTCAGAAAATTTCGGTCATCGAACTTACAACCACTGAAACCTCTAAGCAAATTGAGAAACTCTCATTTACTGTTCAACAACTTGTGGTGGACGTTGAGCAACATAAAGAAGTACTGAAAAACACGATGCAAGAGATTGAAAATCTGAAAAAAGAGAACCGAATTCTGAGCCGAATGCAAACGTTATAGCTGGAGATGGGCAGTAAAGCTGCACGGGATGAAAGAGGAGGCTAACGAAGATGTGAGAAGGTTGGTGATTACTGTGATTGGAAAAGTTGCTCCTGGGCTACAGGAATATCTGGAGGAGGGGATCGACATTGCCCATCGCGTTGGTCCTAAAAAGCAGGATGGTCCCCACAGATCTGTCATTATCCTGTTTGCACTCCGCCGCATCCGTGATGCTGTCTGGAAGAGCGCTAAAGGGAGCAGGTTTTTACGTGACAAAAAACTGCGGCTTACTGAGGCTTTGTCTCCGGAGGACAGAATTGCCAGAGAGAAGCTCTGGCCCCTGGTTAAAAAAGCAAGAGAGGAGGGGAAAAAGGCTTCTGCCCTCTCGCTCTAATTGATGGCAAAAAGATCAACTACGCAGACATTGATTAATACTTTTCTAAACTGACACTTTATGGACGGGAATCTGCATGGTGACTTTGGTGATCCCAGAGTGAATCTTACGGTTTTTCTGTCATCGGAGCTGCAGACCGGCAGACTAATGATCTTTCTTCAGTTCAAGAAACATCAACGTCGGTATGTATGTACTGTATAGGAGAAAGAACGGTGGGATAAGGTAAGGGGAGGGAGGAGGAGAGAAAGGAAAAAATAATCGGAAATAGCAAAAGGAAAGAAAGTTAGTTTTTTTTTTTTTTTTTTCCCTGAGACGAATTAAAGGTTCTCGCTAGTGGTCAATGGTTATTTGTGATTATTTGGTCATAATGTTTGGTTCTGAAATTCTCTAATTAACCTACAACATGTTCTCCTGAGTTAGTAGCTTAAAAAGTACCTAAAGTTTATATGTATAATTAAACTAAGTTTATAGTAAATGGTATACACGGCTAAGTTAAAGGTCGTTTGTAATTCTATTTCTTGTTCCAGATCCTATATATGGTGCTTTACATTTAGTTAGTCGCTAATTTTTCACCATAATGTTAATGGTTGTGAATCAATCCTTCTTAACGGTTACTTAAACACTTCTTACATTTCCTGTTACTTGTTAGAGAGCTTGTTTTAGTTTGTGTCTTATTTTTGTCTTTTTTTTCTGTTTCTGTTATTTCTAATTTATTTTGATGGATGTTAAGTTAAATTCTCTTACTGTGATGTCATTGAATACTAGGGGTATACGGGACTCTGTAAAAAGGAAAGCTGTTTTTTTATTTTGTAAAAAAAGTGGGGCTGATTTAATTCTTCTTCAAGAAACACATTCCTGTGAATCAGACATTAAGTTTTGGAAAGGGCAATGGGGAAACGAAATTTACTGTTGTCATGGCACCAATCACTCAGCTGGGGTCTCTATCTTTCTACATAGATTTAGGGGAGATATTCTAGAGGTGGTATCTTCTGATGATGGCAGATGGTTAACTATTGTTACTAGGCAGAATAATGCAATCATTATTGTGTGCAATGTTTATGGTCACAACTCACGCTCTCTGAACAAAGGGCTTTTCTCCCACTTAGTTTCAAAATTAAATGAACTCTTACAGAAGTATTCAAACTCCCTCTTAATTTTAGGTGGTGACTTTAATGAATGTGCTGATGATGCAAAAGACAGGTATCCTCCCAAGATTTGCCAATCTTTACAAAGTAACAATTTGATCTTAAAACTTTGTTGTGACTTGTCTCTGACTGATGCATGGCGCTTTTTGAATCCTGATTTGTTGAATTTTACTTGGTCTAACAAAAGTTTGTCGTGTAAATCTAGAATAGATCTTTTTTTAATTTCAACAAATGCTCTTCATCTTCTTAAAAACGTGTCTCACTCTTCTGCCCCTCTATCGGATCATAAACAAATTATTCTGAAATTGGGTAATTCACAGGAAACTGCAAACTTAAGAGGTTACTGGAAATTCAATAACTCTCTTCTCCAGGACGTCAACTTCAATGATAATATTAAAAAAATAATTGAAGAAATATTTAATGATAATACAAATTGCAACTTCATGCAAAAATGGGAATATTTTAAATATAGGGCTAGATGTGCTGCTATTAAAAGAAGCAAAGAACTTAAATTCCTCAGAAATCAAAAAGAATCAGAGTTATTTAATAGAATTAACATTCTTTTAACTAAAAGTACTGTATCTTCTGAGGAAGAAGTGGAGTTAAAAGAGTCACAACTAAAAATTTATCAAATGTATAAGGATTTAGCTAAAGGCGCTTTTATAAGATCCAGAGCTAAATGGCTAGAGGAGGGAGAAACCAACTCAAGTTACTTTTTTGCTCTGGAAAAAAGAAATGGAAGGAGGAAATCACTGGATGTTCTTAACATTAATGGAACTCACTGTTCAGATAGAACCGAGATTTCCAACTTTGTCTCTTCATTTTTCAGTGCCCTTTACACTTCCAAATGTGATGATTGCAAATGTAAAAATTTCATTTCTAAATTAATGAAGGATGTGCCTGCTATTAAAGATGACTTTAAAACACTTTGTGACTCGCAGATTACTTTGAATGAAATTAAAACAGCACTTTTTTCAATGAAAAAGGGGAAAGCACCCGGTATCGATGGCCTTTCAGTTGAATTTTATATTCATGTCTGGGACCTTATTCAAAATCCGTTATTTTACATGTATAAAGATTGCATCAGTCAGAGAGAAATGAGCACAACGATGAAACAGGGGATTATCTCCTTAATACCAAAACCTGATAAAGATGTTTTACTAATAGATAATTGGCGGCCCATCACTCTATTGACTATTGATTATAAAATTTTGGCTTTAGTTTTTGCAAGTAGATTAAAGACTGGACTTGATAATATTGTTGCTGAACCCCAGTCAGGTTTCATTAAGGGACGGCATATTAGTAACAATGTTAGACTGGTATTAGACCTATTGGACTATGCAAACTCAGTACATTCTAAAGCTTTCATCCTTTTTTTAGACTTTTATAAGGCATTCGACACCATTGAACATGGTTTTCTCATAAAATGCCTCAAGTTGTTTGGTTTCGGAATGGAATTTGTAGAGACGATCGAAATGTTTTATAAAGGAATTACTAGCTCTGTGATAATAAATTTCAACACATCTCCTAGATTTGAGATAAAGCGGGGTGTTAGACAAGGTTGCCCTATTTCGCCCTTTCTTTTTATTTTAGTTGTTGAGTTGTTGTCCAGGAACATTTTATGCAATCCTGATTTGAAAGGTATCTCCATATTTGATAGGGCAATAAAAATTTCGCTACTGGCGGATGACACAACACTTTTCCTTAAAGATAAAGATCAGATACCTAAAGCTATTGAGTTAGTTGAACAGTTTTTTGCGGCCTCAGGTTTAAAGCTGAATACATCTAAATGTGAGTTATTGCCTGTGCATGATTGTGAAGATACCTCGATAGGAAGTATCCCTGTAAAGAATGTAGTGAAATATTTAGGTATTTATATATCCAGGAATCTTTCTGCCAGACAACATCTGAACTTTAATGAGAAAATAAAAAAAACGAAGAATATATTTAACCTCTGGCTTCAAAGAGACTTAACGATATATGGTAGAGTGCTTTTATCAAAAGCTGAAGGTCTGTCTCGTTTTGTTTACCCATCACTTTCTCTTTTTGTTAATGAATCCATGGCCAATGACATTAATAAGTTATTCCTTGATTTTATTTGGAGAAATAAAACTCACAAACTTAAAAAAGCTGTGCTATCTAATAGCAGAGCGGAAGGAGGTCTTGAAGTTTTAAACTTCATTGATGCTATTAATACTTTTAAAATTAACTGGCTTAAAAGATGCCTGGCAAACCCTAATTCTGTATGGTTTTTTATCCCCAACTACATTTTTGAAAAAATTGGTGGCCTCTCTTTTGTCTTGATATGTAATTACTGTCCAAACAAACTCCCTGTTGCATTATCTAAGTTTCATAAGCAGTCACTTCTTGCATGGAAGCTATGTTATGTCCACAATTTTTCTCCTCACAAAACTTTCTTATGGAATAATATTAATATAACTAGTAAAAATTCCTCTCTTTTCTATCCAAAGTGGTTCCAAAGAAATATAGTAAATATCTTGTCTTTGGTTGATGAACATGGCTCCATACTGTCATATGAGAACTTCATGATGAAGCACAGTTTTCCCATTCCTTTTAAGGAATACAATGCGGTAGTTAAAGCCATCCCTTCTGGGTTGATCCATCTAATTAGGAGTCATGTTCTTTTTAATAAAGTAAATACCCCATATCCTCAACCTACATTGTCTTTGAACGGCATTCAATTACTTGATAAAAAATGTAACAATAAATATATTCGTACAATATTGCAAAGTAAAAACAAAGTCGTTCTAAGAGGAAAATTTTTCTGGAATTCACAGTTGGATGATATAAATTGGAAAAAAACATGGCTTTTACCACATAAATTTTGCATTTCCAACAAGGTAAAAGAAGTGCATTTTAAAATCTTGCATAAAATTTATCCTGTAAATTCAATAATATCCAAATATGTGGATGTTGATAGCTCCTGTTCTTTTTGTGGATGTGCTGATGAAACTTTAACTCATCTTTTCTTTCATTGTGATTCTACAAAGAAGTTTTGGTCTGATTTAAATTATTTCATATTCCATCCTCCCATGATGATTTATAACTTTTCTCTCACGGATGTAATATGTTATTATGATAATAGTAAGGATCAATCTCTAATTCATGTGGTGAACTTTCTAATTTTATTGGGGAAATTTTTCATTCATAAGCAGAAATTCTTAGGGTCTCAACCCTCATTCCCTTTATTTTTAGTAGAACTTAAATTACTTTTCAATTCTCTTACCCTGATAGATAATAAGAAGTGTAATAGACTTATAGAGTGCTATGAAAATATATTTGGTAAGCTTCCCTGATATTATAGTGATTAATTTACCCAATATTTATTGGCTGTGTAAGAGGAATTTACTATTTATGTATTCTGTGGCTAGCTATTTTTATTGTATTTTTATTTATTTATTTATTCATCTATTTTATTTAAATGAAATAATTGTAATGCGTATGTATGGATATGTTTGTGTGTGTGTATCCATATTTGTTTTGTTTTTTTTATGCTTATATTTTATGATATGAGAAATGTGTTAACCTTTCTATTTCTGTTTGGTGTTTGAATGTATCCGACTAATTTTTGTAATTTACAATAAAAAAATAAAATAAAAAAAACCCTATGTGAGTGCAGGCCAGTGGGGAAGTGGGGAGGGGGGACAATCGTACTCGGGCCCGGTTCATGGCAACCGTGCCCAGTGTGAGTACACCCTTAAAGTCCTCGTGAACCAGAAGTTGCAAACTATTTTTCTCCAGTGCTGTGACGTATTTCCAAGTGAAACGGAATATTGAACAGAGGGCAGGGTTTTACTCTATCGCTCCTCCTCTCCATCTCTCGTTCATAGCAAACTAACGGTTTGAGGGGAGTGGTTAAGCGTTTCCCCACCCAAGCTGTGAAACCTACGTCATCAGAAAAAGAAACCATTCCAGACCGGAAGTAACTTTTTAGATTTTGATTAAAGATTACCAAGGTAAAACATTTTTTTAATATATATTCACTTGCACAGATTAATTGTTCACCACAAGACTAGTAATATGCGCTAACAAAGTAAATAGGTTCAATTTATCCTTCATCAATATCCTTCATTCAAGGATATGGTCATCGACTTTCGTAGGACACCACCTCCCTCTACAGTCACGGTTATTAAGGGCACGGATATTGAGCCCGTTGAGACATACAAATATCTTGGAGTTATTATAGATAATAAATTGAGTTTTGAACCGTTGGTAGACGCTGTCTCAAAGAAATTTCAACAAATAATGTATTTTCTTAGGAAATTGAATAGTTCTAATGTTTCTTCAGAAATGATGACTGATGAAATGTTTTATCGTGCTTCCATTAAATCGGTTTTATCTTTTTGCATTTCTGCTTGGTTTGGTAGCCTCTCCCTGATAAATAAAAACAGACTAGATAGTCTGGTTAAAGTGGCGAGCAGGATTTCCAGGAGAGGTCAGGCTCAACCAGGGGAGTTATACAAAAAACAGGTCCACAGGAAAGTTAGTGCTATATCTCATGCACAGGATCATCCCCTCAGAACTGAGTTTGAACTTTTGCCCTCTAAACGGCGTTACCGAGTCCCTAGATGCAGAACAAAGAGGTTGCATATATCCTTCATTCCGGCAGCTGTGAGTCATCTTAATGGCACTTAGCACTTTATACTTTATATTGATTAGCAAAAGTTGATGGTTTTGTAAATTATTTATTTATTTATTATATATTATGTATTGGGCGCTAATGTGAATTCCTGCCTTCTGTGCTTCTGCTGGTTGGTTCTGCTGTTGTGTGTCGTTGTATGTTATGTGTTTTTATGTGAGCACTTGCTGCGAATTCAATTTCCCCTTGTGGGACAATAAAGGTACTTTGATTTTGATTTCACAGGGACTTTAATAAACAAACTACAGCTGGTCCACCAGGAAGTACGACCATATTAGCCCGCTTCTGTCAACCCTGCATTGGTTGCCTATTAAACATCATATAAATTTTAAAATATTGCTGATTACTTATAAAGCACTAAATGGTTTAAAGTCCTTATGATTTATGGGGATTTTCATCTCTGTTTTTTGTGTTTATTTAACTAACACATCTGATACTATTTTTATCTTGTATCAATTACAGGGGTTGGACAATGAAACTGAAACACCTGGTTTTACAACACAATAATTTGTTAGTATGGTGAGGGCCTCATTTTGCATCCAAATACAGCACCAATTCATCTTGGGAATGACAGATAGAAGTCCTTCACAGTGACCAGAGGGATTATGAGCCGTTCTTCTTCCAGAACAGTGTCCAGGTCACTATATGATACTGGTGGACTCGCTCCTCCAAAACACCTCAATAATATTCAGATCTGGTGACTGTGCATGTTCAACGTCACTTTCATCTTCATCAAACCCTTCTGTCACAAGTCTTGCTGTGTGTGTTGGTGCATGATCATGCTGATACACGGTTTGAGCATCAGGTGCTCATGATCCTTCAGAAGGGTTTGGTAGTCCTCGGCAGTGTCGTGTCCATCAAATACAATCAGGATTGTCATGATATTGGAGCTCAAACCATCACTGATCCACCCGTGCTTCACTCTGAAGATTGGCCGCCAGGCAAATAGATGTGAAACCTCCAACATTGGCCAGTGTTTCAGTTTCATTGTCCAACCCCTGTATTTAATAGTTTAAATAATTATTTAATGCTTTGCTACTGGCAAAAGGCACTAAGATGTGCAGATGGAACATTCTAACACTGTGTTAAAACCTGCCCCGCTATTAGAACTATGCTATTCTGTACAGTTACCGATGCATTTGGCATAATTCACTTTTATGAATTTCTATTGAGAAACCATTATAAAAGGGTGAATAACGACTGAGAGGAAGAACATGAATATTCAGAAATTATTATTTCTAGAAATTTACAGCATTCATGCTGGATCATCTATTTGTCTCCTGAATTAGCACCAATTTGGTAAATGAATGTAGCAATTTTCACTGAATTTGAAGTGAACAGCTCAGAACTGAATTTAAGTTGTCATCACAAGTCTAACATGGTTTGATCTTTTTATTTGTAACCAAGCTAAATTTTTAGGTTTTCTCACTTACATGTTTCTTCAGCACAATCCAGGTGCCGTCCATCATTCATTTTCTCAATATCCTGAAACGTCTGCAGAAGATCATCAGGAGAGCTGTTTCCCTGAAGACTGAAGTGTCTGTTGCAGCATTTCTGAATGATTTTCTGTAGGATGTCGTTGGTTTCAGTCGGGTCTTGTGTGGTGAGCACCATGGTGTGTTCATAAACCCGCTCAGAAAAAGAGTCCAGCACCTTCTCCACACACTCTTGATCTTCTGCTGAACACTGCTCATGTTTGAGTAGCAGAACGATCACATGAGGTCCTGGATCTGACAGATACACACACTCTCTCACGGTCTTCGTGATCTGACGAAGTGACAGGTGTGTTTTGAGCAGCTGAGGACTGTTGATGATGATCACGTGTCTGTCCTTCAATCTTCCTCTGATTCTCTCTACAACACCTGGAGGAGCTTCACTATCAAATGCTGCTCGCCCTAATATGAAGTTTCCTACTCGACTGTTTTCTGACACACTCTTCCCCAGCAGAACAATCCTGAGTTCGCTCACTGAAACACACATGTAAGAAAGTTTTATTGATACATAAAATGAAATCCACCAGTAAGAATATAATTACCACATTTACTCCCCATAATTACCACATGTTCCTCCCTTACTGAATGAAAATATATTTCCATATATTTATGATCAATATATTAAATGTGTTTAATATACTGGAAATATATTAAATCATATATTATGTTAATAATATATATTATAATATATTGAATAATACATTAGGAATTGCCTTTTTATATACATTGACAAATGTGATAATATCTTCACACTATAAAATGTAATTAGTTGAGTTCTACGAATTCTGTGGAAATTGATAAAAGTGGCATGGGAAAAACAGGTTGTACCTAGATCAGAATAGGTGGAGTCTTTATACCTAAAGTAAAAGATGCTACAAGCATCAGTCAGTTTCGTCCTATTGCACTATTAAACGTTGAAGGTAAGTTCAGTCAGGACCACTCGAGTCAAAAATACCAAAAAACAATTATTTTCCAAAATATTTATTTGCATGATTGTTAAAGTTACATTTGGCGGTATGGCTCTGTTCTGAATTACCCATCCTTTTCATGAGCTCCATGAAAGCTAGTCAGGTAACAGCAGCAGCTTCTGGGGACAATCTCCCATTTAAAACTGGGAAAGCAACAAACAAATTCCCCCTTGAGAACAGAGCATGCATCAGTGAAAACAGAATAACACTGATTAAGTTTAGACAGAGTTAAAGGAGGAGCTAGGGGAGGAGGTGGGTTGCAAGCATGCAGTGGAAGCATCTGAGCAGAAAGACTGAAAAATGCCTTTAAATAAGGCCCTTGATTGAAAGAACTAATTGAAGGCGTATGCATCGGATCAGCTGATAGACTTAGCAGCTGATAGCTGAGCTTGACTACGCGGCCTGCCAGAACTAACGCTGTACACTAGATATTTTAATCTCTATGCAAAAATTAGTGATGTGAATGAGTGAGAGTCCAAATAAAAAGGAGCACAAATCCGTCTATGCGTGCATCTCTCAGAAATCACTCAAATACATCCAAAACTGGCCCGCGCCGCAGTCTGAAAAGCTCTGAAAGACATTCAAAAAAAGTCTGTGGCTCGCTAGACACACCTCTAAAATAATCGTCATGAAATGTCTATTATTATATTAAATGCATCTCTATAGCACGCGTATAGCACTATCGTGCAATTTAAACGCGAAAATTAGTTCCCTTTCGTAGTCACTTCAAGTTACGTCAGAAGTGACGGAGATTGGGGGTTTCGCATGAAAGCCAATCCTCTTCGAGTATTTAACAACGAGCCAATGGCATGCAATGCCTTGGGGCTGCGGAATTTTGCATAGCGTACTCCGCCCTACTCCGTGAGTATAAAAGGAGGAAGTGAACGCAACCGCAGTATGTTTTCGCTTCGGAGCCAAGAGAACTCTTCACTCTTAAAGCCATTCTCACTGATCCAAAGACTCTTCGAGACGAGCGTGCTCTTCAGTGTTGGGGTAACGGCGGTACCCAGCGAGATTCTGCATCGCCTGCGATTTGAGCAGTGGTCTGCCAGACTTTGCGCTTCTCCCTGGTCGCCTCAGCGCTGAAAGAGTGAATTTCCTCCTCTCATTGAAAGAGCTGCACGTGGCACGTCTTTTTAAAGATGTCTCGCCCGTGTTCTTCTGGGTGCGGTCGACTCATGTCATCTTCTGATGGTCACGATCGCTGCTCTGTGTGCCTGGGCATTCAGCACGCAGCAGCAGCGTTCGTGGATGACTCATGTTCCTTCTGTGGGAACATGACCATCTCTACACTGAGATCTAGACTCAATGATCTGACTAAAGTGAGAGTCCCCGTCCCCGCTACTCGATCAGCTTCTTCCACGAGAAGCTCGTCGATCCGCGGACAGGGTGATTTGACGTTGACGGTGTGGAACAAAGCCCCGACGATTCCTCGGGCCACACCCCCCGCCCCAGTGTTAGAGCCAGCGAGCGCCGCTTCGATTCAGCCGTCTACCTCTTCGCAGGTACCGTCTGTTTCGTTCGGCGCTCCAGATGATGATGTGATGTCGATCGCGGCATCACAGGGCGGGCTTGATTCTTCGGGAGATGAGGATGCGGCTGCGTTGCCTCCTTCGGGAGTGCCAGCGTTGCCCGTGTCTGATCCCGAGTTGACGGCCATGCTTTCTCGGGCCGCCGTGAGTATCGGGTTAGAGTGGAACCCTCCGCCCTGCCCCGATCTCTCACGGATGGATAATTGGTTTTTGGGCAAGGCTGCCGCCGCAAGGCCACAGCCAACCCCAATACCTTTTTTCCCCGAGCTGCATGCGGAGCTGACGCGCTCTTGGAAGGCTCCTTTGTCCTCTCGAGAGCGCGCTCTGATCTCCCCCGCCTTTCCTCCCCTCGATGGTGGGGCCGCCCGTGGGTACGCTGGGATGCCCCCGGTGGAGCGCTCTGTTGCGATGCAGCTGTGTCCACAGAGCGCCTCCTCTCGTGGTCCTCCTAAGCTCCCATCCAAAGCCTGTAGGTTCTCGTCTGCTATGGCGGCGCGTTCCTATAGAGCGGCGGGACAGGCGGCCACCGCTCTGCATGCGATGAGCACCTTGCAGGTTTTCCAAGCCAAGTTGCTCAGAGATATGCACGAGGGCGGGACTGACCAATCGGCTTTCAATGAACTGCGAGCGGCCACAGACCTTGCTCTCCGGGCAACGAAGGTGGCGGCTCGCTCCGTTGGTCAGGTGATGGCCACTATTGTGGTCCAGGAGCGCCATCTCTGGCTGAACCTCGCAGATACACGGGATGCCGAGCGGACTCGTCTGCTCGACGCCCCGTTATCTCAGGTTGGCCTTTTCGGCGGTGCAGTCGAGGACTTCGCCCAGCAGTTCTCGACTGCCCAGTAGCAGACGGAGGCGATCAAACATATTCTGCCCCGACGGCCAGCTGCTGCCTCCACCCAGCTGTCGGTACAGACGCCTCCCTCTGCTCGCCGCCGAGGACGCCCCCCTGCGGCTCCCCTCCCTCCCACGCGGCCCCAGCAGCAGCCTTCACCCGGGCCGCGGCGCGGAGGAGGCCGCAGGCACAGCCCCCTCAGGCCGCACGCCCCGCTAAACGCCAGGCTAAGCGACGTTCCTAACACGGGCTGCTCAGTGATGAAGCCGTGTTTTCCCCAGGAGGCGGTAGCAGGCCCCCTCCTTCCCCCGGTGGAGGGCCGGGGGAGAATCTTTTGTTCTCAGCTCCCCGCTGCTCACCCACGGGTGGGCAGCACACTGAGTTGGTTAAAGGAAGACTTGACATCATCACTGAGCACACAGACAGGAGTGAGTGCGCTCGACGTCCCAGTGCGTCAGCCCACTCATTCCTCTCTGTCTCTGAGGGTGCGGAAGGGAGCGTGTCGTCCCTCGACTATGCCACTCCCCTCCCCCTCTATCGCCAGACCTCCGGCAGAACAGACCCCCGTGGAACGCTGGTCCTTCCCTGGTCTCTTCTGTCGGGGAGCGGGCTTCCACTGTGCATCCGGGCGGGGTAACTCCTGCGCGCATGCCAGTCGACCCGCCTCGCTGCCCCTCCGGGGGGACGTCTGTGGTTCGCATGACCCCGCTGGTTCACTTCCTGGAAGCTTGGCTAGAGCTTCCCGGACTGTCCCGCTGGGTCATCAGAACGATCAGATTCGGCTATGCGATTCAGTTCGCACGGTCTCCTCCCCGTTTCAGGGGAGTTCGCTCCACGATGGTCGGTGGCAATGCCCCGGTCATGAGAGCGGAGATTGCCACCCTGCTGGCAAAGGGTGCAATCGAGACGGTCCCTCCAGCCGAGATGAGGTCCGGGTTTTACAGCCCCTACTTCATTGTGCCCAAGAAGACCGGTGGGTTACGACCGATCCTGGACCTGCGCATTTTGAACCGTGCTCTTCATCGACTACCGTTCAAAATGCTCACAGCCAAACGCATTTTCGAATGCGTTCGGCCTCAGGATTGGTTTGCAGCGATCGACCTGAAGGACGCGTACTTTCATGTCTCCATCTTGCCTCGACACAGACCGTTTCTTCGGTTTGCTTTCGAGGGCCAGGCATATCAGTACACGGTTCTCCCATTCGGGTTAGCTCTGTCCCCTCGCGTCTTCACGAAGATCGTCGAGGCAGCCCTTGTTCCCCTTCGCGAACACGGGGTTCGCATCCTGAACTATCTCGACGACTGGCTGATACTGGCTCACTCTCGAGAACAGGTTTGCGAACACAGAGACCTGGTGCTCCGGCACCTAGCCCGTCTGGGCCTTCGGGTCAACCGGGAAAAGAGCAAACTTTGCCCCGTGCAGAGGATCTCTTTTCTCGGCATGGAGATAGACTCGGTCGCCATGTCCGCGCAGCTCACGAGCGAGCGCGCGCACTCACTGCTGACTTGTCTTCGACAGTTCAAGGGCAAGAGTGCGGTTCCACTGAAACTGTTTCAGAGGCTCCTGGGGCATATGGCATCCGCAGCCGCGGCAACGCCGCTCGGTTTGCTTCATATGAGACCGCTTCAGCTGTGGCTTCGCAATCGAGTCCCGAGGTGGGCATGGCATCGCGGCTCGCTCCGAGTTCCAGTGACTCCAGCGTGCCGCCGAACCTTCTTCCCGTGGTCGAACCTCAGCTTTTTGCGGGCCGGTGTCCCTCTTCAGCGAGTTTCCAGGCATCTCGTTGTCTCCACGGATGCATCTACCACGGGATGGGGTGCCATGTGCAATGGGCATGCAGCCGCGGGCTCCTGGACAGGACCCCAGCGCCTCATGCACATCAATTGCCTCGAGCTGCTGGCAGTACGCCTGGCCCTGCACCGCTTTCGAGCGTTGCTCAGGGGTCAACACGTACTTGTCCGTTCAGACAACACGACTGCAGTAGCGTACATCAACCACCAGGGGGGTCTACGCTCACGCCGGTTGTCACAGCTCGCCCGCCACCTCTTGTTATGGAGTCAGAAGACCTTGAGGTCCCTTCGTGCAGTATACATTCCAGGAGACCGGAACCTGGCAGCCGATGAGCTGTTACGAGTCCGCCCTATCTCCGGCGAATGGCGACTCCATCCCCAGACGGTCCAGCTGATTTGGGACCAGTTCGGGGAGGCACAGATAGATCTGTTCGCTTCCCGGGACTCATCCCACTGCGCCCAGTTTTATTCCCTGACCGACGGTTCGCTCGGCACAGATGCACTGGCGCACAGCTGGCCGCGGGGCCCACGCAAGTATGCGTTTCCCCCAGTGAGCCTCCTTGCACGGGTGTTGTGCAAGATCAAGGAGGACGAGGAGCAGGTCTTGCTGGTAGCCGCCTATTGGCCCACCAAGACATAGTTCTCCGAACTCATGCTCCTCGCGACAGCACCTCCTTGGCCTATTCCTCTGAGACAAGATCTACTCACTCAGAGACGGGGCACTCTGTGGCACCCTCGTCCCGAGCTCTGGAGACTGCACGTGTGGCTCCTGGACGGGACGAGGCAGGTTTGAGTTCGCTGCCACCTGCGGTGGCGGCAACCATCACTTCCGCTAGAGCGTCGTCCACGAGACACCTTTACGCGTTGAAGTGGAACCTCTTCGTCAGCTGGTGCTCTTCTCGCGGAGAAGACCCCCGGAGATGTTCGATCAGTGTCGTGCTTTCCTTCCTGCAAGAAGGGTTGGAGCGCAGGCTGTCGCCCTCCACCCTTAAGGTTTACGTCGCGGCCATTGCCGCCTCTCATGAAGCAGTAGAAGGTAAGTCCTTAGGGAAGCACGACCTGGTCATCAGGTTCCTGAGGGGAGCGAGGAGGCTACATCCGCCTCGTCCTCCCCTCGTACCCTCTTGGGACCTCTCGGTAGTTTTAAGTGCTCTGCAGAGGCCTCCCTTTGAGCCTTTGCAATCGGTAGAGTTAAAGTTTCTGTCCATGAAGACAGCACTCCTGGTTGCATTGGCCTCCATCAAGAGGGTGGGGGACCTGCACGCATTCTCCGTTGACGAAGCGTGCCTGGAGTTCGGGCCGGCTTACTCTCACGTGATCCTGAGACCCCGGCCTGGATACGTGCCCAAGGTTCCCACCACTCCTTTCCGGGACCAGGTGGTGAACCTGCAAGCGCTGCCCCTGGAGGAGGCAGACCCAGCCTTGGCACTGCTCTGTCTAGTACGTGCTCTCCCCACCTACGTAGACAGAACGCGGTGTTTCAGGACCTCAGACCAGCTCTTGTCTGTCATGGGGGGAGCCAGAAGGGAAGGGCTCTCTCAAAGCAACGGTTGTCTCACTGGATAGTAGACGCCATTGCTTTGTCTTACCAGCAGCAAGGCCGTCCGTGCCCCCTTGGTGTGACGGCCCTTTCCACTCGGAGTGTGGCCTCCTCTTGGGCTCTAGCGCACGGCGCCTCGCTAACAGACATCTGCAGAGCTGCAGGCTGGGCGACACCCAACACCTTCGCAAGATTCTATAATCTGCGAATTGAGCCGGTGTCCTCTCACGTACTCGCTTCCCCCGGTACTGGACCCGCTTAGGTGTCTTCGCTTGCTCGCCATTCCACTCCTCAGACTGGATAAGTGCGATATCTCCTCAGTGTCTTCCATTGAAGCCTTGAGTCCTCCAGCACCGACGATGCGGGCACCACTGCTATTGCCCTGGATGCTGGCTAGGTGCCTCCATGTGCACGGTTCCCGATGGTAACTGTCTCATGTGTATTATCCACTGTAAGCCTCTCTGAGCATGTGTCTTTCCTTGGCAAGCCATCTGCCACCCCTGGAGTTAAATTCTTGTAGCCACCTGCGGTTGGTGCTCCAGTGATCTCCATATGCGTCCTATACGGCCATATGTGTATTTGTAAGTACTCCTTCGGCAGGCATCTGGTAGCATGTCCCTCCTGGGATATGTTTCCCAGTGTACCTTGGTAATCCTGTGTCAAAGTAGGATCCCAAAAAAAAAAAAAAAAAAAAAAAAAAGGTAAGGTTCAGGGGTCCAGACTTTTGCAGGGCACTGGAAGACAGCTTGAAGATGGCGTGATGGCACAGACCCCCAATCTCCGTCACTTCTGACGTAACTCGAAGTGACTACGAAAGGGAACGTCTCGGTTACGGATGTAACCCTCGTTCCCTGAGTAGGGAACGGAGACGTTACGTCTCCCTGCCACTTCTGCTGTACCGCTGGGTTGACGCCGAGTTCAGTCTTGGCTCCTCAGCGAAGACATACTGCGGTTGCGTTCACTTCCTCCTTTTATACTCACGGAGTAGGGCGGAGTACGCTATGCAAAATTCCGCAGCCCCAAGGCATTGCATGCCATTGGCTCGTTGTTAAATACTCGAAGAGGATTGGCTTTCATGCGAAACCCCCAATCTCCGTCACTTCTGACGTAACGTCTCCGTTCCCTACTCAGGGAACGAGGGTTACATCCGTAACCGAGACGTTTTTACATGCATATGATAGTTTTTCGCGTGCATTTGATACACACTTTATTGCGTGTAATACACACGCACCCCACACCACTATCGGGTTAATCTTCTTCTTCGGCGGTCACTCGAGACGAGTATGACTGTCCTCTCCGTTGGGTCACCTTATTTGTGGATCCTCAGGTGGCTGTAGAGGCCAATCCTTGATCCACAGATTCTACTGCAGTGTTGGCATTGAAAGGTTGAGGTGTTGTGTTGTGGTTGAGCCTTTCTCTGTTTGTCCTTGCGGTGCTTCCGCTTTGCATCTGCGGCGCAGCGTAGTTCTGTTTCGTGGTGTGCTGCACCTTCAAGCACTGCCTTTCTCCAATATGACCTGTTAAATGCTAAATTCTCCCAGTCGCCAGATGTGATGTTAAACTTTTTTAGGTTGGTCTTAATATTGTCCTTAAAGCGTTTCTTTGGCCCACCAGGGGCTCGTTGTCCTTCCTTTAGCTGGGAGTACAGGATCTGCTTTGGGAGACGGTTGTTGGGCATGCGGATAACATGTCCTGTCCATCGGAGCTGGTGCTGCATTATAATGGTAGTGATGCTGGGCATATTTGTTTCTTCCAGAATACTGAAGTTTGTACGTTTGTCTTCCCAATTGATCCTCAAGATTTTCCTTAAGGCTCTCTGATGAAATTGTTCCAGTGCTCTCAGATGTCTGCTGTAGATTGTCCAGGATTCAGCTCCATACAACAGAGTTGGAAGGATCACAGCTCTGTAAACCAGCACCTTGGTTTGAGCCCTCAGGTCTCGGTCATCAAAGACTCTTGTCCTGAGTTTGGCATAGGCTCCGCTGGCACAGCTAAGGCGATGTTTAACTTCACAGTCTATATCAGCTTTGGAGGAGAGAATGCTGCCAAGGTAGGTGAAATGATCAACATTTTCCAGAGTGGTGTTATCCACTTTGATAACTGGCTGTTGTGATTGCTGGTTAGGTGGTGGTTGATACAGAACCTTAGTTTTCTTGATGTTCAAGGCCAAACCCAGGGCTCTGTATGCATTGGCAAAGGCATTTAGAATGCCCTGGAGGTCTTCAGGGGAGTGTGCTGCAATGGCGTTATCATCGGCATATTGCAGCTCTATGATGGTGGTACTCCTGACTTTACTCTTGGCTTTGAACCTGTTGAGGTTGAAGAGCCTGCCGTCAGTCCTATAAAGGATTGGGATCCCCTCTGGTAGCTCTTGGCCAGTAAGGTGAAGTATGACTGCAATGAAGATGGCGAACAAGGTGGGTGCAATGATACATCCCTGTTTTACCCCAGTTTCTACAGTAAATGACTCAGATTCAGAGCCACCGTTGAGCACTGTGGCGGACATGCCATCATGCAGTAGTCTTAGCACACGGATGTATTTATCATGACATCCATATTTTGATAGTATGCTCCATAGTGCCTGCCGATCCACGGAGTCAAAGGCCTTTGTCAAATCTATAAAGGCCATATACAGAGGAAGTCCTTGTTCCCGACACTTTTCTTGTAGTTGGCGAGCAGAAAAGATCATGTCAGTTGTTCCCCTAGATGACCGGAAACCACACTGTGATTCAGGGAGTATCTCCTCAGATAATGGTAGCAGGCGGTTAGCGAGGATACGAGCAAGAACTTTGCCTGTTGTTGCCTGTTGCATTTGATACACACTTTATTGCGTGTAATACACACGCACCCCACACCACTATCGGGTTAATACACACGCACCCGACACCACTACTAAACCTATCCCATGCGTATCATATGCATGTAAAAAATCGTTTTCGTGTATAAATTGCAGTACTATAGAGACGCATTTAGTGTGATCGGGTTGTCGTTGCAGATAAAACACACTGGCTTTGCATTTACAAAACTAGGAAGGACTTATAGGCCTAGTTGTCTTTTCATTATTCTTTGTATGGCTATTTTTGCTTTGTGTTTTGACATTGTCTGGCTATATCATGAAAAAATATGCATTATGAAGCAAAAAAATACAACAGAGACCACAGACTGTTGAGTTCTTAAGGTCATTTATCAATAAAAAAAACGACAACAACTTTAACTTCAACAATTAAGTGTCAGTTTCAAAACACATGCTACTGTATAAAAACGGACACTTCCAGTTATTGATTATTATTGGCTGAACTGTGTTCGATGCCATTTAATTTAGGCTACTTTGTAACCACACAGTTGAGAGTAAATAAAATAAAATGAGAGGACGCGCAGCCAGCAAAGTTGCAGGGGTCGTACACCGGATGAGAAGCGCCACGCCGCGTCTATGACAACTCCAGGTATCAAATGAATAAATGTAACATAAGAGTAGCCTACACTTCAACGTGTTTGAATTTTAAAGAGATGGCACTGCGCCATGCGGCACTGCACTTCTCGTTTGGTGTGCGCCCCCCTAAGTGTTTGGTGGGACTCTGAATGAGTCAAGTGGAATGGATTTGAGTAGCAGCGTCGAAATCAATGCTGGAGCTAAAACATAGAATGGAGTTTAATTTATTAGGGCATTACTCAAGTGGAATGGATTTGACTAACGCGCACAGAAAAGTGAACATGCATATGTGCTGAATTAGAGACGGTAGAAGTGAGAGGGTCCAATATCATTTGTCTTAAAAAGTGGGTGGGTCTTGTCCCACCCATATACAATGGTTCCGGCGCCCATGGTCCACCTACCTAATGAAGAATGGCTTCATTGACACTTCAGTTCAAAAAGCGGGCATTCCAGGCTTCTCATGATGCTTAGAACACATCAATGTTATCTGGCAACAAATTCAGCTAAAAATGAGAGAAAGCAGCTCCATGTGACATTCCTGGATTTGGTTAATGCATATGATTCAGTGCCACATGAGCTTCTTTGGGCAGCATTTGATTTTTTGCAGGTTTTTTTTTGATTTTTTGAATAAATGCAGGATGCGCCATTTTTCTACTGTTTTTTTACCATGGCAATGGAAGTAATCATTAGGGCATCAAGATGGGTAGTAGGAGAGCGCTTGGCTTCTGGGATGCGACTACCACCAATCAGAGCATACATGGATGACATGACAACCATGACTACAACAGTAGCCTGCACTAATCGGTTATTGGGGAAGTTAACAGATAATATTGAATGGGCATGAATGGAATTTAAGACCTCTAAATCAAGGAGCATCTCGATAGTTAAAGGAAAGGTAGAAGATAAAACATTCTTCATTAATGGTAAAGCGATACCAACAGTTTCTAAGAAGCCAGTGAAGAGTCTAGTACGATGGGGATCTAAAGGACACAGTTCGAGTGGGAGAAGTTAGACGGCAAGCAGTGGAAGGGTTGAAGAGCATAAAGAGCTGTGCTCTACCTGACAAACTAAAACTTTTGTGCTTTCAGTTTGGTCTACTGCCGAGGTTGATGTGGCAACTTACCGCGTACGACGTTTCTTTGACAACAGTGGATAAGCTGGAAGCGTTGATAAGTTCATACATCAGGAAATGGTTGGGAGGTCCACGCTGCCTCAGCAGAGTGGGACTTTATAGTAAAGGAATATTGCAGCTGCCAGTCTCTGCTTTAACCGAGGAGTATAATTGTGCCAAGGTCAGACTGGAAATGACCTTAGTAGAGTCACGTGACAAATGTATAAGGGAGTCAGCACCTGTGTTAAAAACTGGTAGAAAGTGGTCAGCAAAGAAATCTGTAGTAGAGGCAAAGGCTGCCCTTTAAAGTGGGGATATCGTGGGACAGGTACAGCATGGAAGAGGGGGTTTTGGGCTTAGTGAAGCTCCTCCTAAATGGCACAAGGCAGGCCCAGTCAACGAGGTGCGAAAGCAGGAGAGGATAAGGTGTATAAAGGCCATTTCCCAGGCCAAGCAGGGAGAGTGGATGAGATGGGAGAGTATGGAACAACGCAAGATGGGCGGGCAAGACCTTTGGTCAATGGAAGAAAGTAGGATCAGTTTCCTTATTAGGTCAACATATGATGTTCTCCCATCACCACAAAACCTAAACCGTTGAGTAGGAGAGGATCCCTCTTGTCTTTTGTGTTCATCACCTGCCACATTAAGGCACATTCTGACAGGATGCAAGGTGGCTCTTAGCCAAGGTCTGTTCACTTGGCACCATGACCAAGTATTGCGATGTTTGGCTTTAGCATTGGAAGGCAAGCTTAGTATGACCAATAAGTTGCTGCCTTGTCTAGCAAAACATTATATACAGAAGACAATAGGCGTTTCTCAATGTCAAGGAAGGATCCTCGGAAGCCGGAATTTCGAGGATGCCACGTCATCAAAATCCGTCGAAGGACTGTTCCAATGTCGAGGATCCTCAGAATTTCAACCAAGGACTGACTCCTTTGTTCGGAAAATATCCCATAAACAGGGAAGGATGTATATGTGTAGCCTTCACGCTCTCAAATCACCCACAATCCTATGCGCAGCTTTGCTATCTTATTTAAAAAATAAAAAATGTCGACCGTTAGCGGAGTCGGAGTGATAACGACAATATGCTTTCAAATGTAAGCAAGTTTAAGTATAATTTCATTTTTGCCATTTATTTAATGTTTGTTAAACTATTACACATATCGGCTCAAGTGATTTGCAGAGGGGGGATTTAAAGCTGTTCCCTTTTACTGGTGATTCACTTTTTAATTTTTACTTCATATAACGTTAGCCTTTTTTGTTGATCAAATATTTTACCATTGCATGTGTTTAAACAGCTAGATCATGTTGATATGGACGCAGTTCTGTTCACTCCGGTAATATTATCGTTTTTTAAATTAATAAACTCCTTTTTAAATCAATATTTTGTGTCAAATTATTGATTTATTTGGTAGGTAGCCATGTTATAAGTGGAAAATGTATAGCGAGGCCGTTACAGTAAATACACACCCTTCAGGCTGAGTCCTTCGTGTTAAGAGTTTGCGGGGTTGTATTCGCTATAACAGCCGCCTCACTATTATCCCTTACTTTATTTATCTATTTCTATGAGGGCTGAAAATACTAAATAAGGACTGCCAAGTGTGTTTAAACAGTGCGGTACAACAACTAAACCAGTAGCACTATCATTTTTCCAGCGCCGAAACGGACCTTTCACTGATGTAATGACGCAATGACGTGCACTTGCTAATGGAACACCATTTACGTGTTCTCCGAATTCTAAAGAGGACCCTCGCATAGCCTCTGAAGGAAATTACTTGGAAGGACACATCCTGCCAAGGAAGTATCCTTGACATTGAGAAACACCCAACATTCCTCCGCCCAGGCGAGCAACCACCAAGAAAATGTGTTAACACTAATTCTCGCCCAGGACAACTGGAAGCTGCTAGGGACTAGAAGATCCTGGCTGATCTTGGTCAACGGCTTATTTTTCCACCTGAGATTGTCACCACTAACCTACGACCAGATATTGTTTTGTGGTCTGGATCAGCATGCATTGTTCAACTGATAGAGCTAACAGTGCCATGGGAGGATGCGGTAGATGAGGCATATGAGAGGAAGAAACTGCGGTATGCTCATCTGGCCACTGAAGCAGAACAGCGAGGATGGAGAGTTAAGGTTTATCCAGTGGAAGTGGGTTGTCAAGGTTTTGTGGCACACTCTACAACCCGGTTCCTCAGAGACGTCGGAAAGGAGCAGCAACTGGCTGTGGTTGAGACGGAAAGATTCTTGCTGGCCGCCACGCTCCGGTTTCGGAGAATTCTTGAAAACTTGAAGAGTCTGTTGCTTTATTTGTATACGTTCCAGTGGATATTGCGTGAATGACAGGTGGTTGGGCAGATATTGTGTTTTGCGGTAGGTGGTTTGCCATATGGAATCTTTTCCACTGAAACTGCTTTAACGCACCAGTGGGGCTCGACAGCCTTAGTCAAACGGGTTGGCGAATATGGTTGGGTTGCGGAGAGATTGTGAGATTGTGGTTAGGTCTCAGCAGCAGGAGGGATGTAGAGGTCAGTAAGCTGGGCTGAGTTGAGTGGGGGATGGAGGGGGGTGACTCTGGGATGCCAGAGTCACTGTCGAGCCCTCTTGAGGTGTCGTGGGCTAGTCGACGAAACACTGAGGGCGGAAGATGCCCACTTGAAGACCCTAGAGATGTCCCCTACTCTGCTCAATCCAGACGGTTGTCGTGCTGGTCCTTTAGTTGCAGCCATCGCGTGTGCTGACGCACCAAGTACACTGCAGCCATTAACGCCGGACAGAAGGGGAGTCACACCACCATATGGAAAGAAGCGTAAATGGATGGAGAAGCATAGTTTACTGTAAAGCTATATCTTAGTTTTGCTTATCTTGGCGAAAGCCGAGTACAAATCAGCATGAAGTTTTAACATCTACTCTTGTGTAATGGAAATCAGTGTAGGCCAGGGCCTACTTAGAAAGCATGAGGAAAATGAATAGCTTAAATTTCGCAAGGATGTTTTACTCAAAGTTGTTAATATAAAGAGTGTTGGAACTATGATAGACTGTGCATTTATTAAGCTGTAAATACTTTACGTACAAATACTTAACTAAAAAAAGCAATAGAAAACTCAGATAACAGAAATAATTTAAATCCCAGCAGAACATTAAAAACTGACATATCTCTTAAGTTCTCAGCAGAGGATTATACAACTCACGCAACATTACCAGCTTCACTTACTACAGAACCCAGATTCACTTCATACATCTACAGAAGGATGACATGATTTGGTTTAAACAAGAGATTAATGTATGAAATGCATTTTTTTTATATAGGCTGGTAACTTAAAAATGTCGTAGCTAAATTGGTTGCTGGGAGAAAAAGTTATTTTCAAACCCTTTTTGTTACCATATTGGAGATCAGTGTTTACTTTAGTTAGGGTCTTGACCCTTGACTTTTTAGCTTTATTTGTATCTGGCTGCTGCAACTGTGTCTGTAAGTTGCAGTTGTTATGACAAAAAAGTCAGGGGAAATGCTGGGATGATCTTTTGGGTATTTATTGATGATGATGATGATGATATCATCATTAAATATCTTGAGTCACAAATCTTATCTCAAAGTGTATCACTGATCCTAAGCGTGTTTGTTCGTTAAATGCATTTAAATATTGTGTTCTAAAGACTATGATACTATTACAAGCAGTTCAGAATTGAAAAATAAAAATAAATACATTGTGCACAAAACATTTGGAACACCTTATTTAGTCACACACAGACATCAAGAATCAGCATATGAATCTCGTCATGCTGAAATGCATTTTGGGAGCTAAAATAATATAAAACTCACTCATGGTTTCCAAAATGCATTGCAGCATGAGGCCACACAAGTTACCGTTTTTGAGATTCACAACTTTATTTAGTTTTATTTGGGTTTTTACATACAAAGTATTTGCAGCTTGATAAATAAAAAGAAAGACAAAGTCTATCATTGTAAAAACATTTTTTATATTAGCAATTGTTTTCCTCAAATTTTTTTCCTCAAAGTGCACTCAACTAATTATATTTTACATTTTAAATGTTACATTTTTCAATATATGAAAAGCAGCAATTCCTTATGTATTATTAAATATATTGTAATATTTTAATAAAATGTTCTTTTATATATTTTTCAGTTTTTAGACCATTTAATATATTGATCATAATCCTACATTCCGTTAGGGTTTACTTCAGGTATTTGTGCATCTATTACAATACTCACTCCAAGGAGGTTCTTCTTTGCTCCATCTTCTACTGCGAGGAGGATTGTGAACGACATCTGTATGAAACAAAATTATTTAATTACACAGCAAAACCACCAGTGTTGAATGTACACTGCTACAGTAGGTGTATGAGTCTCACCCACAGGTGTTAAAAACTAAAACAGAAGCAGTGTATGATCTTCTCTTAAGTGCATAGTGTGTTAAATGTTTAATTGTTCATGCTGTTAAATCACTTTGGTTTACTTTACAAATGATGATTGACCATTATTGATGACACTAAAGGAAATAGGAAGAACAAGAACCAAAAAAAAAAAGAACAGGACTGAAGCAGAAAGACATACAGACAAGGGTTTAAGTAGTAGAAGTTTAAGTATGGCATTTGCCAAAACCTGGCATTCAGACAACTCACGATGTTGCTGGTTAGTTATGTTGTTTGTGTTGATCTTTGGCAGAAATTACGGATTTGAAAAGATAATTTAAATGGCACCTATTATGCAAAATTCACATTTACATGGTGTTTGAACATAAATGTGTGTTGGCAGCGTGTGATCAAAACCACCCTAGAATGATAAAAATCCACTTTTTTTTTACAATCTCAATAAATCATATGCACTGTTTTAGAACAAGCTGTTCTAAGATTCAGATTCAATGTGACATAGAATTGAGCAAGGGGTTTAATAGACAGTGTGTTTGTGGCATAGACCCCGCCCTCGGTGATCTGTACACCATCCTCCATTGTTTTAACGTCAGCCGGTAATGTCTAGAAACATAAGTGTTCTGTTGTGGGATGGGATGTAATAATGACATACATAGTAGTTTTCACTTACTTCTGACAATCTGACACTTCTGTAAATGAATGTAGCAATTTTCAGTGAATTTGAAGTGAACAGCTCAGAATTGAATTTAAGTTGTCATCACAAGTCTAACATGGTTTGATCTTTTTATTTGTAACCAAGCTAAATTTTTAGGTTTTCTCACTTACATGTTTCTTCAGCACAATCCAGGTGCCGTCCATCATTCTTTTTCTCAATATCCTGAAACGTCTGCAGAAGATCATCAGGAGAGCTGTTTCCCTGAAGACTGAAGTGTCTGTTGCAGCATTTCTGAATGATTTTCTGTAGGATGTCGTTGGTTTCAGTCGGGTCTTGTGTGGTGAGCACCATGGTGTGTTCATAAACCCGCTCAGAGAAAGAGTCCAGCACCTTCTCCACACACTCTTGATCTTCTGCTGAACACTGTTCATGTTTGAGTAGCAGAACGATCACATGAGGTCCTGGATCTGACAGATACACACACTCTCTCACGGTCTTCGTGATCTGACGAAGTGACAGGTGTGTTTTGAGCAGCTGAGGACTGTTGATGATGATCACGTGTCTGTCCTTCAATCTTCCTCTGATTCTCTCTACAACACCTGGAGGAGCTTCACTGTCAAATGCTGCTCGCCCTAATATGAAGTTTCCCACTCGACTGTTTTCTGACACACTCTTCCCCAGCAGAACAATCCTGAGTTCGCTCACTGAAACACACATGTAAGAAAGTTTTATTGATACATAAAATGAAATCCACCAGTAAGAATATAATTACCACATTTACTCCCCATAATTACCACATGTTCCTCCCTTACTGAATGAAAATATATTTCCATATATTTATGATCAATATATTAAATGTGTTTAATATACTGGAAATATATTAAATCATATATTATGTTAATAATATATATTATAATATATTGAATGATACATTAGGAATTGCCTTTTTATATACATTGACAAATGTGACAATATCTTCACACTATAAAATGTAATTAGTTGAGTTCTGCGAATTCTGTGGAAATTGATAAAAGTGGCATGGGAAAAACAGGTTGTACCTAGATCAGAATAGGTGGAGTCTTTATACCTAAAGTAAAAGATGCTACAAGCATCAGTCAGTTTCGTCCTATTGCACTATTAAACGTTGAAGGTAAGTTCAGTCAGGACCACTCGAGTCAAAAATACCAAAAAACAATTATTTTCCAAAATATTTATTTGCATGATTGTTAAAGTTACATTTGGCGGTATGGCTCTGTTCTGAATTACCCATCCTTTTCATGAGCTCCATGAAAGCTAGTCAGGTAACAGCAGCAGCTTCTGGGGACAATCTCCCATTTAAAACTGGGAAAGCAACAAACAAATTCCCCCTTGAGAACAGAGCATGCATCAGTGAAAACAGAATAACACTGATTAAGTTTAGACAGAGTTAAAGGAGGAGCTAGGGGAGGAGGTGGGTTGCAAGCATGCAGTGGAAGCATCTGAGCAGAAAGACTGAAAAATGCCTTTAAATAAGGCCCTTGATTGAAAGAACTAATTGAAGGCGTATGCATCGGATCAGCTGATAGACTTAGCAGCTGATAGCTGAGCTTGACTACGCGGCCTGCCAGAACTACACTAGTACACTAGATATTTTAGTCAGTGTACGCTGTACACTAGATATTTTAATCTCTATGCAAAAATTAGTGATGTCAATGAGTGAGAGTCCAAATAAAAAGGAGCACAAATCCGTCTATGCGTGCATCTCTCAGAAATCACTCAAATACATCCAAAACTGGCCCGCGCCGCAGTCTGAAAAGCTCTGAAAGACATTCAAAAAAAGTCTGTGGCTCGCTAGACACACCTCTAAAATAATCGTCATGAAATGTCTATTATTATATTAAATGCATCTCTATAGCACGCGTATAGCACTATCGTGCAATTTAAACGCAATTTTACACACGCACCCCACACCACTATCGGGTTAATACACACGCACCCGACACCACTACTAAACCTATCCCATGCGTATCATATGCATGTAAAAACTCGTTTTCGTTTATAAATTGCAGTACTATAGAGACGCATTTAGTGTGATCGGGTTGTCGTTGCAGATAAAACACACTGGCTTTGCATTTACAAAACTAGGAAGGACTTATAGGCCTAGTTGTCTTTTCATTATTCTTTGTATGGCTATTTTTGCTTTGTGTTTTGACATTGTCTGGCTATATCATGAAAAAATATGCATTATGAAGCAAAAAAATACAACAGAGACCACAGACTGTTGAGTTCTTAAGGTCATTTATCAATAAAAAAACGACAACAACTTTAACTTCAACAATTAAGTGTCAGTTTCAAAACACATGCTACTGTATAAAAACGGACACTTCCAGTTATTGATTATTATTGGCTGAACTGTGTTCGATGCCATTTAATATAGGCTACTTTGTAACCACACAGTTGAGAGTAAATAAAATAAAATGAGAGGACGCGCAGCCAGCAAAGTTGCAGGGGTCGTACACCGGATGAGAAGCGCCACGCCGCGTCTATGACAACTCCAGGTATCAAATGAATAAATGTAACATAAGAGTAGCCTACACTTCAACGTGTTTGAATTTTAAAGAGATGGCACTGCGCCATGCGGCACTGCGCTTCTCGTTTGGTGTGCGCCCCCCTAAGTGTTTGGTGGGACTCTGAATGAGTCAAGTGGAATGGATTTGAGTAGCAGCGTCGAAATCAATGCTGGAGCTAAAACATAGAATGGAGTTTAATTTATTAGGGCATTACTCAAGTGGAATGGATTTGACTAACGCGCACAGAAAAGTGAACATGCATATGTGCTGAATTAGAGACGGTAGAAGTGAGAGGGTCCAATATCATTTGTCTTAAAAAGTGGGTGGGTCTTGTCCCACCCATATACAATGGTTCCGACGCCCATGGTCCACCTACCTAATGAAGAATGGCTTCATTGACACTTCAGTTCAAAAAGCGGGCATTCCAGGCTTCTCATGATGCTTAGAACACATCAATGTTATCTGGCAACAAATTCAGTCAGCTAAAAATGAGAGAAAGCAGCTCCATGTGACATTCCTGGATTTGGCTAATGCATATGATTCAGTGCCACATGAGCTTCTTTGGGCAGCATTTGATTTTTTCAGAGTACCAATGTCAATAACAAATCTAGTGAAAGCCTATTTTGGAGATTTGCAATTTAGTTTCTCAACTCCAAAATTCAGCACTGCATGGCAATGCTTAGAGGTCGGAATAAATGCAGGATGCGCCATTTCTCTACTGTTTTTTTTACCGTGGCAATGGAAGTAATCATTCTTAAAATAAAACATTCTTCATTAATGGTAAAGCGATACCAACAGTTTCTGAGAAGCCAGTGAAGAGTCTGGTACGATGGGGATCTAAAGGACACAGTTCGAGTGGGAGAAGTTAGACGAGAAGCAGTGGAAGGGTTGAAGAGCATAAAGAGCTGTGCTCTACCTGACAAACTAAAACTTTTGTGCTTTCAGTTTGGTCTACTGGTTGATGTGGCAACTTACCGCGTACGACGTTTCTTTGACAACAGTGGTTAAGCTGGAAGCGTTGATAAGTTCATACATCAGGAAATGGTTGGGAGGTCCACGCTGCCTCAGCAGAGTGGGACTTTATAGTAAAGGTATATTGCAGCTGCCAGTCTCTGCTTTAACCGAGGAGTTTAATTGTGCCAAGGTCAGACTGGAAATGACCTTAGTAGAGTCACGTGACAAATGTATAAGGGAGGCCCTGTGTTAAAAATTGATAGAAAGTGGTCAGCAAAGATATCTGTAGTAGAGGCAAAGGCTGCCCTTTAAAGTGGGGATATCGTGGGACAGGTACAGCATGGAAGAGGGGGTTTTGGGCTTAGTGAAGCTCCTCCTAAATGGCACAAGGCAGGCCCAGTCAACGAGGTGCGAAAGCAGGAGAGGATAAGGTGTATAAAGGCCATTTCCCAGGCCAAGCAGGGAGAGTGGATGAGATGGGAGAGTATGGAACAACGCAAGATGGGCGGGCAAGACCTTTGGTCAATGGAAGAGAGTAGGATCAGTTTCCTTATTAGGTCAACATATGATGTTCTCCCATCACCACAAAACCTAAACCGTTGAGTAGGAGAGGATCCCTCTTGTTCTTTGTGTTCATCACCTGCCACATTAAGGCACATTTTGACAGGATGCAAGGTGGCTCTTAGCCAAGGTCGGTTCACTTGGCACCATGACCAAGAAGTCCAATTGTCTGGCTTTAGCATTGGAAGGCAAGCGTATTATGACCAATAAGTTTACGCCTTGTCTAGCAAAACATTAAACGCAGAAAACAATATTCCTCCGCCCAGGCAAGCAACCACCAAGAAAATGTGTTAACACCAATTCTCGCCCAGGACAACTGGAAGCTGCTAGGGACTAAAAGATGGTTGATCTTGATCAACGGCTTATTTTTCCACCTGAGATTGTCACCACTAACCTACAACCATATATAGTTTTGTGGTCTGGATCAGCATGCATTGTTCAACTGATAGAGCTAACAGTGCCATGGGAGGATGCGGTAGATGAGGCATATGAGAGGAAGAAACTGCGGTATGCTCATCTGGCCACTGAAGCAGAACAGCGAGGATGGAGAGTTAAGGTTTATCCAGTGGAAGTGGGTTGTCAAGGTTTTGTGGCACACTCTACAACCCGGTTCCTCAGAGACTTTGGATTCTGTGGCCAAGAGTTGTGTCGCACAGTAAAGAACTTACCTGAAGCAGCAGAAAGGAGCAGCAACTGGCTGAGACAGAAAGATTCTAGCTGGCTGTGTACAGGCCGCCACGCTGCTGTTACGTAGAATTCTTGAAAACTTGAAGAAGTCTTAAAGGGATACTCCACTTTTTTTGGAAATAGGCTCATTTTGCAACTCCCCCAGAGTTAAACAGTTGAGTTTTTACCGTTTTCGAATCCATTCAGCCGATTTTCAGATATTTAGAAGAATATCAGTAACAAGAGAGTTTCTGGTCCCATTGACTTCCATAGTATATTTTTTTCTTTCTATGGAAGTCAATGAGACCTGAAACTCTCTGGTTACTGATATTCTTCTAAATATCAGAAAATTGGCTGAATTGATTCGAAAATGGTAAAACCCAAATGTTTAACCCTGAGGGAGTTGTAAAATGAGCATATTTCCAAAAAAAGAGTGGAGTATCTCTTTAAGCAAAATCTGTTGGTTTATTTATATACGTTCCTGTGGATATTGCGTGAATGACGGGTAGTTAGGCAGATATTGTGTTTTGCGTTAGGTGGTATGCCAATAAAACTGCTTTAATGCACCAGTGGGGCTCGACAGCCTTAGTCAAACAGGTTGGCACGTATGGTTGGGTTGCGGAGAGATTGTGAGATTGTGGTTAGGTCTCAGCAGCAGGAGGGATGTAGAGGTCAGTAAGCTGGGCTGAGCTGAGTGGGGGATGGAGGGGGATGACTCTGGGATGCCAGAGTCACTGTTGAGCCCTCTTGAGATCTTGGGGTCAGTGCAGGGCCAGTTATGGGTTAGTAATTGGCTAAGACTCAGGCCAGTTATTGCCTATGTGTGGCCCTTGTCTTTAAACAAAACCAGATAACAACATTGTTTCGGCTAATTACTGGCCCACATTTGGCACATGTAGAATGATGATCTGGCCCATGTGGCTTGGAATGATGGCACTTGAGCAGACTGCTCCAATTTGCCAGATCTAGGCCACAAGCAGGCCATAGCAATGTCTCATGTCAGCCAAGAGAAAATAAATAAACTAGAACTGGACTTTATCTGAGCCACAAAATCTGTTATGGAGCCATCTCAACCTTAAGACTGAATCCCAATTCTCTGTCTTACCCCTTCCCCTTACCCCTTCCCCGTCGTCTTACCCCTAGCCCTTGTCCCTCGAAACCGAGTAGTAAGCGCTAGTGCAAACATACCCCTATGAAATGAGATACCACTCGGTTACGTCATCTTGCATCGTCCTTAACTGGCGTCTGTGTCACCCGGGGCAACAAGTGTTGATCACAAACTTCTCGAAACTTTCAAGATGCCGTCAAAATGTCCGGGATTGGGCTTTTGCTTTCTGTTTTCACTATTCATTATGTTTACATGCACAAGGTGTTGTTTCAATCGGACTGAATTCATTCATTTAAAGGGGTGATGAACTGAGAAATCAAATTTTCCTTGAGCTTTTGACATCTAAGAGGTCATCATATTATAAGAATATCCTGTAAGTTTCAGAACTGAAAACGTCCTTGTTAGTCCAATAAAAGCTTTTATTGACACAGCCTCTAAAAACGACTCGTTTTTAAAAGTGGGGAACTATGACGTCAAAGAGGATAAAACACCACCCCCGCAGAAGATGATCAACGCCTGCTTCACCACGGCAGGTTTAGCCCCGCCCACCGATTCGCGCATTACACACATAAGTATCATACATGTATGCTTACCTCGTGATGACAAACTGGATCGCTACAGAGCAGAACAGAATATTGTGCAGTGCCTGGTTGTGCAAGACAGTCGCTGCATAAGCTTCCTGTGGATTCCAATAGGACTGCATGGATAAAATTTATTTTTAATGACGTTCCAGCTGATGAGGTAAAACATCGTCGTCTGTTCGCTTCATTTCACTGAGGATTGTTTTGTCAACAAGACTGGATTTGCTGACCGATTAACAGTAAAGAACGGTGCTGTGTCGTCTATATTGGATCTGACAGGAATATTGTGCAACACACGGATTCTGGGTTGAACATGTATGGGCGAATCCGGTTGCCATTTGACAACATAGGACGTTTTCCCCCACGTACACCGACGGGTGAGTTAAACTCATTATAATATGCAAAACTGTTCTCCACTCGCAGCAGTGGGTGTTTACTTCCAAGTCTTCAGTGCGACACGCCCATAAAAACCGACTGTTTTTTAGGAAGGCTCACAACCAGGGTACAAAATAGCCTATTACTTGTTCATTTTGATGTTTTTGAATGCAAAAACCAAGCGAACGTTATAAGTTGACCTCAGACAACAATATAATAACATTTAAAAAGCCAGTTCATGACCCCTTTAAATCAGTGAATTTGAATGTATTGTTGATCTAATATTCCCGTGTTTTCGTCTCAGTCGGGATCCGTTTGAAGCTGAATGCATCATCTGAGAAGCTGATCACGTACGTGTCAGTGTCAAATAGTGTACACATTATGAATGGCGACTGCAGAAAGCAAAAGCTGAATGCCGGACATTTTGGGTGATCTTGAAATGTGGGACTGATTGTGCAAATCAGCAATGTAACGTTAGCATAGCCTAGTGTACCAAAGTAAACACTTTAAAAACGTTTCAATAAACAACATAGTTGCAAATATATATGTACATAACTATGTAGAGCACAAAACAAGATGGTCATATTTTTTTATCAATCATTTAAGTGAAAAAACTTTCAACTCCGGCTGGTATGCCCACCATTGTTGCAAGTTGCGCAGTGCATTTCTTACCCCTTGGTTTTAAGTAAGCTCGCGAAAATTCTTGGTCTTAAGGGGTATATACCCCTTCACCTTACCCCTACCGCTAGATCAAAATGAGAATTGGGATAGCCCTTCCTCTCACATGAACGCGCAAAACTAAGGGGAAGGGGTAAGACAGAGAATTGGGATTCAGCCTTATAATCCTGTTAACAAGAAGAATCACTGAACAAAAGAAGAGAACAGAAAAAGAGACGACCAGCAACACAAGACCTACAACTGACTTCCAGACACAATCTTAGATGAAATCAACTGATGAGAAAATATAGGTTTCCACTGAATGAAGCCTTAGCTTGACGCTTTATTCACTCCCGTCGTCCACATCCACTTCAATAAATATCAACAAAACATCGGCACAGGAAAATTACAAAAAAATAAAAAGGCATGCTGCTCAAGCCCTGAAAAGTGAAAACAAAACCTCTCAAACGCCCCCTGGTGGCCGGTCCTAGTATAGGTCATAAACCCCGCCTCCCCGTGTTATTCAACCGCATGCGAGACAGACTAAACAATTAAATTATACTTCAAATATCGTTTTTCCAAAATTGGTTTCTGTCATTTACTGTATTTTTTATCACGGTGATGTAATTTCAAGAGTTCGTTTTTAAAATAAGTTTTGTTTTGTTTTTAGTTAGTTTGTTATTTGATGCGGTGGTGGTGACGTCATGATTGACAGCTGTGATTGACAGGTTCTCTGAGCGATGTTGTCACTGAAGCACCAACAGACTTTTTATCGGGATCTTTAGAGGACTGAGGAGATGAGCTAAATTTCTATCATTCATTTTTAAGAAGTGCAGGAGCATGTTCTTGCAATTGATTCTATGAGAGTGAGGGTGGGGCCTTGATTTTGTGGGTTTACTTCCTGCTCACTACTGCGCAGGTGTGGTCCTGATATCGCTTCTGCGCAGACTCAAGTTCCAAGATGTCAGCGCCATATCGGGACATTGGCGGCTTCACTTCTGACCAATGGAAGAGAACGAAGAGGCGTCGTCCATCTTTTTTTACAGTCTATGGTTCACACAACTTCACTAACTCTCCTCACTAGGGTTGGGAACCGAGAACCGGTTCTTTTCCAGACCCAGATAGCAAACTGACATTGAATCAACGTGGAAACATGACATCGAAACAACATTGATCTGACATTGTTTTGCTCATCGAATTAACGTTGAACCAACGTCAGACACGTCATTCTTTCAAAACTAACGGAAAATCAACTTGAAATCAACGTTGTTTCAATGTTATGAAAGCAAACTAATTTTCGATTTTCATTTAGCTTTGAAGAATGCCGCGTCTGACGTTGGTTCAACGTTAATTCCATGAGCAAAATCGACGTTGTTTCAATGTCATGAGAGACGTCGTTTCCACGTTGATTCAATGTCAGTTTGCTGTCTGGGTGAGAGTAGAGCTGCATGATTAATCTTTAAAAGATTTCGATTCAAACACCTACGCCGTCTTATTCCTAAATGACAAAAACTTCACCACTGAAGTTGCGATTTGCTCTCACACGCGCTGAATGTAAACACAAACCCGCGCGCGCAGAGTCACGTACATTCAAATCAGTTTGCGCTGAGAGAGAGAGAGAGAGAGAGAGAGAGAGAGAGAGAGAGAGAGAGAGCAGTTGTCGATATGAAACTGCTTTATAATCACACAGTATCAATATTTATGTTACACATATTCAAATGATTAACGTTACAGAATTAGTGAGATTATAATTTGAGTAAACATTGACGGTAGTAGTCAAAACAGATGCAGTCCGTAATTTTTTTTGTGTTCAGAATTTACAACATTTATACAATGAGCGAGTGCATTATGAATGCTTTTTTTCAAACCGTGTTTTTGTCTTATCTTGAATCACTACGTAAAGCCTGTAATAAGCGTTAATGGGCTATATGCACGCATAAATTCCGCATTTGACGCAAGGATGCTCGTCCATTTCCGGTTGTGGAGATTAAAGCGGAGGAAAACCGAGGAAAACGGGATTATGGCAGAGTCTTCAAGATTTACTGTCCTCCAGTCTTTGAAATGAAACGTACACGTTTAGATGTAATTTTATATATAGTTATATTTATTTAATATAATTTTAAAAAGAAGCATAAACACAACGAGGGGTGTCTGTTTTATCTGTTTTTGTGACTAACGTTTCTTTAGTATAACCATGGAGTATAAAATTCAATATAAATTCTCGGTATTGCATTGGACTCTACGATCGGCGGAAGTTATCGAGCATCCTTACACCTTCACCGGAAATACCGCCGTGCATAGAGCCCATACTCGGACTTCTTGTTTAGAGTAGCCCCGGCAACTATGTTCTTCCACAAGACGCATGCACTGCAGTTCTGTTTATTAACTGCTATTTAGGGCCGATTTATCCAGTAATAATGCAATAATTAAAGTCTTTATGAATCAATAATTCAACCCGTTTTTAAAAATAATCTGTTCTACACACATATGTGTGTTAAAGCATATTCTACCCCTTCTGAGAGGGTATCACTGTTGGAGATACAATAAAGGAGAGGTCCTAAATTATTCTAGAGAATGCAGAATTTTTTTATTTCCTTTTTAATTATTATTATTATTATTATTTATTTATTTATTTTGCAAAGATTGATTAATAATATGTTGAATTTGTTTACATTACCAGTCTGTTAAACTCATTTGTCAAGTACTATAAGAAATAAACAACACAAAAGGGATTGTGGATTTTTCTCTTACTACTATTTTTAATTGAACCGGAACCGGAATCGTTTGGCGGAACCGGAATCGGAACCGGAAAATTTCTCACGATTCCCAACCCTACTCCTCACTAACTCCCGCAGGAGTATTCCCAGCACTTAAGGTGCATGCAGTAAAAGATAAAAACTGCTATGATAATCCTCTGTTCCCAAAATATCACTAATGTAATATAAAATACACTCTAAAAATTATCCACACACATTTAGATAATTACACAATTAACTCCTTGCATTACTGTAAATATTAACTGCATCAAACTGTATATGCACTTCAATTTTCTCCACATCAAATGAATCATTCAAATTACTGTTTAACGCATAAATTAAATGATTTATCAATTAACTGTATTTAGGCTCCTACAGAAAAGAAGACATAAATTAAATGATTTATCAATTAACTGTATTTAGGCTCATACAGAAAATAAGATATTAAATCTGTGAAGATCTCAGCAGAGGAGGATTAAACAACCCTACAAACAGCATTACCAGCTTCACTTATTACTAACCAGACTGACTTTATTTCTGTCTTACGTCTACAGAGGCTCTTATTGGCGCTTTAACCGCTAATGTGTTTCATGCAGTTACCATAATAGTGATTTCATCACTGTTTTTGTTTTCATTAGTTGGAATTTGATCATAGATCATAGTCTCATTTGATCTTAGACTACTGTGTGTTTGTTACACACATTTACACCTCCACACAGACTGAGAGTCAGAGAGATTCAATCAGTACACATACCATGATGTTTATTTATTTATTTTTTACCTTGTCATTGATTAACGATTTATTTTGTGTTCATTTGGAGATTTGAAAAGGGCAAATAAAATTCTCAAGTGATGGGTGGAAAGGTTTAAGTACATATTGAATTGAAATGGAATTGAAGTGAAAGAGAAATAATTCAGTGAATACAGTTACTGTTCAGTGAACTGATTAATGTGTTCCATTATTTTATTTCATATTTTATGTCATTCATTTTTTTTATCCAGTAGTTGTTTATGTTTATATAGTACTGTAGAAAACTAAGTTTATACAAGTGCAGACTCACATTTAAAAACTATTAATCGTTGTTGTTGTTTTTGTTTGTTTGTTTGTTTGTTTTAGTGCACGTGTGAGACCACGAATACAAGACTCCAGATACTATTATAGATTATTATGTAACGTTAGGCCTATTTGGTGAGCTCAGGCCAAAGATATTTTTTTCCTCCATTTATTTCTACCGATGATTGATCCGTCTAATGAGTTACAACAACACTGATTATGCGACAGCATCTCTATGATGTGATATGAATTTTCTTATTTTTTCTAGATTGTGATGGAGTGCTGTAATTTTATGTAACACATCCTGCGTAGGGACCACAGATACAAATTAGCTATCTAGCTATAGCTAACTCTGACACAATATTTGTTGTGCATGGTTCCTGTTAAATAAATTAACTAAACTAAACTAATTAGCCTCCAATTGTAGCGACTGTTACGTAGCCTACGTTACATGTACATAAACGAAATACTTCATCAAATGTATTCATCAAATATCAAATATATCTGCCTCCAAACATGGGGCTCCGGGACAGAACAAAAGTGAAAGTAACTGATGTTACTGCCGCTCATACGTTAAATAAAACATAATTAAACTCGAATATGTTTCAGTTTTGTATCCCACATTTACATTTCATGTAAAAAAGGTAAATACGCTGTATATGTGAAAAATATACCTGGATCCATTAATAGTGATGTTACGTCTGACACCGACGCTCCGAAGCTTGCTTCAAACTCGAAAGGTCCTTGTAATGAACCACTGCTTCGGAGCTTGTATCAATACGTCACTAGTCACGTGAAAATGACGTCTGAAGCAAACACACTGGTTCACTCCGTACACTGGTTCACTCCGTAGTGAAACGCCTGACTGCTTTGACAGCCCGATCCAGTGTTGACAGGTTTGAAACCTGGCGGCTGTATTTCTCATATGCATTTCCCAAACCATGGCAGCACCGTGGTTTAGTAGTACTCGGTGTTTGGATTGGCGTTATTATTGAGAGTGGATTATTTTAGTGTTGTGATGGAGCCATCGAAAAAGTCGTTCGCAAGTTTGGAATTCACATTCATATCTAGTGAATGATATGGAGAAAGACAGAAACTTTAAAAACCCTCTGCTACATTATCCAAGTTCAACCAGTTACACAAGCACATCCTTTCAACATACAAAAATATCAGTCCCACCAGTAAAAGTTACAGAGTTCTGGTGGTTCCCACAGGAAAGAAGCAGTAGCTAATGTCATGGTTTCAATACTCATGGAAAACATGGTTTAAATGATAAAAGAAAATGGTTCCTTATTGGTATTTTAATTGAAACCATTAGAATTTCTGTGATGGTTTCCAACTTTTTTTAAGCTGGTCTGATCTTCTGTCCTTGTCTAAAGAAATAATTACACACACTCATCATAATCCTTATTGTTTTATTATCAAGGTGAACACATGAAATTCATCCGTATCTGTAAAATTCACCTACATGAGTTTCACAGCGCTAACACTGTTTCAGCTTTGATCGCTTTCGGTAAACTCGTCATAAACGGGGCGTTAACACACGCCTACTTGCATTTTATGGTTGTCAGCTTTGTTGCATTACATTTACTTCACCAGGAGATGCTGCCATTTCTATCTGAATGAAGCTTCCAGGTCAGGGGATCTCTGGATAATCCGTAATTCGTTTGTAATTATGAAACGAAAGTACCGTTTTTTTGTTTTTGTTTTTTTGTTTCAAATAGAAAAAACAAATAACCGTTTTTTGTGTCAGAATCAAAAAACGAAAAAAACAATTAAAAACTGCCTGTTTTTCGTTTTTTGGGGATCATTTTATCGTTATTCCTTATTGAACAAAGAATGAATTGAGTCTTGAACTTCTGTCAATTCGTTTTTCGTTTATAAACCAAAAACGGAAGTCACGTGGTCCATTCCTTATTTGGAAGCGAATGTACCCGGAAACACTTTCAAAATAAAAGTAACTATAGTTAGCGAGGTGATGGTAGACTAAAACTGAACTAATATAACTTTTTTTAGTAGAACGGTTATAAGATTCAATGACAAAGATCAAAAGAGCTTGAAGATTATCAACCCATTAGTATTAACAAAACATCTGGCAAGAATGATAGGGGAGATAGTATATGCAAAGGTCCTAAATGATGGAAATTTGTTGGTAAAATGTGCAAATGAGAAAGCAATCAAAGTAAAAGAGATTGGAAAACTAGGAGTGATAAACACTAGGAGGGTGGGAGCAGGAAATGGAGGATGAAGTAAAGGAGTGATCACAGGGGTACCTATGAATGTAGGAACTAAAGAACTTAAAAGACATCTAAAAGGGGGGGGGGGGGGGTAGTGATTGCGCGAAGACTTAAAACAACAAGAGAAGGAGTGAAAAAGGACAGTGAAACGGTATTGATTGAATTTGAGGGGGAGAATATGCCAAAAAAGGTATACCTTGGTTATATGAGCTACCCAGTAAGAATGACTACGGAGAATGTGGAGCAGGAGTGCAACCAAAATGTTGTAATTGTGGAGGGAACCATAATGTGGCATATGGAGGATGTGAGGTGATGAGGCAGGAAAATAAAATCCAGAAAATAAGAGTGGAAAGGATCACTTATGCAGAAGCAGCAAGATTGTCAAGAGTACATGACAATATCACCACAGAGCAAGCAGAATTGGGGGTTGGAGAACAACAGCAAAGGAGAATCTTGCCACATACATGACAAGATGTATGTGGACAAAAAGGACTTGGTAACATTTATTGCAGGAGTGATAAATAGTACTGCTGAAGTTAAATCAAAAAAATGATAAAATACAGCTGGTTGTTAAAGCAGCAGTAAATCATTTGGGACTAAAAGGGTACTATGGAAGGGTGATAGAAGATTTGATGGATGATAAGGAGTTAGTGTGTATGAATGACGGAAGAGGAACAAGAATAAACATAACAACAGGAAATGAGTCAGCATTAGATATTACAGTGTCTAATGCTTTGGCTGGAATAAGTAACTGGCACGTTTGGAATAATTCAACAGTGGGCAGCGATCACTACCCAGTATCATGCTCAGTGGGAGAGCGAGTGGAAGTAAGACCAGGTGAAGGAATGCCAAAATGGGGTTTTAGAAGAGCAGTATAGACGAATATAGAATATAGACGAAACAAACAAACAAATAACATCAGCAATTATTATGGCAGCAGGTGAATCTATTCAGAGTAAGCAAGGGAGGAATAAAAAACTGGTACCATGGTGGACAGAAGAGTGTCGTCAAGCTGTAAAAAACAGGAATAGAGCATTTAAACGAGTTAAAAACACCCATAACTTGCAGCATTTGATTCAGTATAAAAAGGCACAAGCTATTGTGAGAAGAACAGTACGTCAAGCTTAAAAGGGCAAGTTGGAAGGAATTTTGCAATGAAATAGGAAGAACAACACCCTTGGGAGAAGTTTGGGGAATGATAAAAAGGATGGGAGGAGTAAGGAGGGAATGGGATATTCCAGTTTTAACTACTGAAGAAGGAACAGCTATCTCTAATAAGGATAAGGCAGAGATGATGGCAAAAGCATTTGTAAAAATTCACAGTTCAAATAACCTTTCAGAAGTATGCAAAATGAGAAAGGAAAGAACAATGAGTCAGCATCCAGATGTATTAAACTGGGGGAATAAAGTTGAGGATAATATTGATGAACCTTTTAATATGGCTGAGTTGATGAGAGCAATAAACAGCTAAACATCTCCAGGGAAAGATCAGATATGCTACGTGATGCTAAAACATCTAGGGGATGGAGCGGTCTTAAAGTTGTTGGACTTTTATAGTGTGGGAGAAGGGTAGATTACCAGTAGCATGGAAAGAGGCAGTAGTCGTTCCAATAAGGAAACCTGGCAAGGATCCATCTAAACCCAGTAGTTACAGACCAATAGCATTAACATCAAATGTATGCAAAATTATGGAAAGGATGATAACAGAAAGATTATCGTATATGTTAGAAAAAAAATGGAAAACTAGCAAACTATCAAAGTGGTTTTAGTAAAGGAAGGAGTACCATGGATTCGTGATTAGACTAGAAAATGAAATAAGAAAGGCTCAGACAAATAAAGAATCATGAATCAGTCATCACAGTGTTTTTTTTGATATAGAAAAAGCGTATGACATGATGTGGAAGGAAGGATTGTTAATAAAGTTGCACTTGGTGGGGGTTGCGTTAATGCGTTAGCATTAAGAAGGAGGCAGCTGATGACAAACTATTGGGCCAATCTGCAGGGACATAATGATTTCCACCCTACTAAGGGAGTGTTGCAGGAGACATGGGAGAACGCAAGATTTAATGGAGACAATTTAAGTCGAGTAGGTAATGAGGTAGCAAAAGAATTTGGAGTATTTGATATGAAGTTGAGCCCTGCAGTTGTATTACCAATGGAGGCTCCATGGGAATATATATATAGATGGTTCTAAGAAACCTGAGACTGGAGTGACAGGATATGGGGTGGCACCTGCAAAAGGAATAGGAATTAATAGAAGAACATCAGATTTTTGGGGAGTATATACAGTGGAAATGGTGGCAGTGTTAGTTGCGTTAAGGTGGGTGGAAAAAACAAGGCAAGGAAAGGTGCTAATATGCTCCGATTCATCATCAGTCCTTACGAGTTTAAGATCTTTTCATTCTAAGAGCCGTCAGGATGTCATGAAGTCATTCAGTCAGTGACAAGGATAAAAAATCAAGGAGGACAGGTACAATTTATGTGGGTTCCAGCACATGTAGGGATGAAAGGGAATGACCAGGTGGATGAATTGGCGAAAAGGGCTTTAAAGAAGGAAAATATAGAAATGCATATTAAAATAAGTAAAGCAGAGGTCAAAAGTATTGTCTGGGGAAAAAACTAACCAAATGTGGCAATTAAGAAAGATGGGACAGAGAGGAGAAAGGAAGGCATTTGTATCAAATTCAAAAGAGTGTAAAAATAACTAGATTAGGTGGTGGGCACAGAAGAGAGGATATAATAAGATGTAGGAGGTATGAGGGACAGAGAGTGATAATGAGGAATAATTTGAGGGAGTTAGGGGTACAAGAATTAACATTAAAAGGACAGAGCACAGGTTAGAATGTTGTTAACTTTTATAAGGGAAACTGGTTTGTATGATCGGTTATGAGGATAAATAGGGATGTAGGAAAATGTGTAGGGATATTAGTGAATGTGAGTGAGTAATATAGTGGGTGTTTTTTTTGTTTTGTTTTTTTTTTAATGTGGAAATTAGATTGTAAGCCTAATGTCTGATTCACACTCCGGAGCAGACGGTGGCGGTAATGCACAAAAAGCTGGTTGCCAACCGCCGTTAAAAACAAAGAAGAAGAAGAAGAAGAAGAAGAAGAAGAAGAAGAAGAAGAAATTACGTTCCAAAGAAGATCTTAAATGTAATGAGGTGTATTTCAGGACGAGAATGGGGAGCTGATAGGGTTGCATTAAAAACAATTTATTCAACAATGATAAGAGCAGTACTAGATTATGGTTGTATCGCATATGGAACAGCAACTAAGTCACAGCTAGGAAAATTGGAACGAATCCAATCACGAGCTTTGAGAATATGTTGTGGAGCTTATCCGTCATCTCCTGTTTCAGCTTTACAGGTGGAGATGGGGGAGATGCCAATTCACTTAAGAAGGAAACAATTGATACTGACATACTGGATAAACCTAAAAGGGCAGAAGGATAATCATCCAACAAAAGGTATAATGGAAACATGTTGGGAATATGGGAAAGGAAAAGTTAACAGTTTTGGTTGGATTATTAAGGATTTAGTTCAGAGTATGAAATTAGATGAGTATAGAGTTATTCCAGCAGTAATATTACCAATAACACCATTATGGATTTTACCTCAACCATATGTAGATCTATTCTTATTGGAATCAAGAAAAGATAAAGAACAGAGGATGTCGGAAGCAGAGATGGCAAAAGAGTATATTGGTATTAAATATGAACAATATATAAAGGTTTTCACAGATGCATCTAAGGATCCACAGAAGGGACAAGTAGGGGTAGCATATATCATTCCCAGATTGAAAGTGGCAAGAGGGGAAAGAGTATCAGACCATGTATCAGTGTTTACAGGAGAGCTACTAGCAATTATGGTAGCAATTAATAAAATAAGTGAAATGGGGATAAATAAAACTTTAATATGCTCAGATTCAAGTTCAGCCTTGATGTGCCTAGAAGCTCAAAAATCAGATACTAGACAGGATATTGTGTTGGAAATATTACAGATATTGTTTATGATGCAACAAAAAAATAAGATAGTTCAGTTTTTATGGGTTCCGGCACATACTGGAGTGGCTGGAAATGAAGCAGCAGATAAACTAGCAAAACACTCTATGGCAAAGGAAAATATAGATATTCAAATTGGGTATAGTAAATTAGAAATGAAATCAATAATTAAAAGGGAGATAAATAAAAATTGGCAATCGTATTGGGATAATGAGGAAAAAGGTAGACATTTACATTTAATACAACCATTGGTAGGTAGAGGAATGAATTCATTTGGGAGAAGGAAGGAAGACTGTATTATTTCTAGATTAAGACTGGGACATACAGGACTTAATTCAACAATGCAAATAATTGGAAAACATCCTACAGGATTATGTGAATGGTGTGGAATCAGAGAAACAGTGGAGCATGTACTTATTAAGTGTAATAAATATTCTGAGGAAAGAAGTAAAATGATTGAAGAATTTAAGTTGAAAGATAATCAACAATTAACGTTAAAGATGGTTTTAAACTCAGCAGAGGGGAGTAGGTTAATAATAAAATTTTTAAGTAGAACAAATTTGATCTTTAGAATATAGATAGGCTAGTATTATTAGTATCAGTATCCTTCTCTGGAAGATGATGGACTTTGGCTGTAAATGGAGGAGCTGAACACGCAGCAACATTGAAAGCACAAGTCCTGATTGTTCTGGGAGTTGTGGTATAAGTGTGTCTCTGATCTATTCCTGCAGTAGATGGCGGTAATGCTCTTTTTAAGAATGCGAACCGCCAATAACCTCAAAGAAGAAGAAGAATTACGTTCCAAAACGTTAGGTGGCGTTATCCTGTTTAGAACCTATCTCCGCCACTTACTTCCGGTTCTGGCGCTGGGGTTCTGAAACTGGTGGTGCTCGTGGTGCTGTGGGTCTGCAGCGGGATACTGTTGGAGAGAATATCCAAGCGTCTTCCCCTACCATTCTGCAATAATAATAATAATAATAATAATTCGCTGACTGGTCTAGATGGCGGGCCCACGGCTCGTCAGAGCCAGTAGGAAGTAGCGGTCGATAGGGCGTCTGTATTATATGGTCTCCTCCCACAAATGACGTCCTTGTCTCATGTTGGCAACACGGAAAGAACCTTCTTCTGATCATAATGGATCATACAGGTAGATATTTCACATATACAACGTCTTTATGTTTGTTACATGAAATGTAAATGTGAGATAAAACACTAAGGCATAGTTAAATTCAATTTCTATTTAAAAAAACATTAGCTTTAACATTTAAGTTTCACTTTCGATTTTGTTCCTGAACCGTAAGAAAAATCTCTGTGTAAGAAATAACGGATTAATTAGGTGTTAATTTATGTTCAGTTCTCAAATTTTTCATGTAACATGTAACGTTAGGCTACAATGTACCACGGGATGCTGCTGGTGTGTATTCGATTTCGAGTTTACGGACGCGCCATATTTATCCCCGAACTGTTTGCATATCTGAGACTTGATAAATAATTGCATTTAACCTACTCTCGGTATGCGACAAAGGCGTTATTTTTGTTTGTTTTTTTGGGCACAACAAGGATTTTCGTCGCTTGATAAACTTGAGACACTGCAGTCACTCGGACTATAACGATGTCTTTCATAACTTTTGGGCCGGCCAGTTTCGATCCCTTAAGGGCCGGTTCACATATCGCGTCTTTTGCGCGCTCAAGTTCGTTATTTCAAATGTAGGCGCGCGGTATGCGCGCTCATAATGGAAGCGACGCGGTCGCGGTGCGACGCGCTCGTTTTTTCCAGGCGCGTCCGCGCCGCATCGAGATAAAAACATCTCAACTTTTCAGAATGCCGCAAGCGCAGCGTAGGTCACGTGACACGAACCAACCAATCAGCTTCCTCGCCATTTTTGTTACCTCTTCTTAAAATATAATCAAACTGGTCCTTGTCCACTCTGGAATAGGCTTTGAACCTCCCATTGTTCAGGCGGAGTTCCTGAATCAGCTGGTGAAATTCCCCATGGTTCTTGCGTTTTTGTAGTATGGGGTGCACCCAAACACTGCGGCGTTTTTTTACTTTTCTGAGTAAATAAATCTTGTAACAGAGTTACAGCAAGGGTTGTTCGGTGGTGGAAATCCATTGCTGAAATTTCCTTCATGTAATGGAGAGCGCAGCTGATGGTTGCTTAGCAACGACAGACGCCTCCGGAGTGCAACCGCCCTAGCGCTTCTTTGGAAAAAGGAGAACGCGTGCGCCTAGCGTTTTCTACGCGTTTTTAGGCGCGATATGTGAATGGCCCCTAAAGCAGTGTTTCCCAACCCTGTTCCTGGCGGCACACCAACACTGCGTGTTTTCTTTGTCTCCCTAATCAAACACACCCGATTCAACTCATCAGCTCATTAACCCACCTGATTATGAGCTGATGGGTTGAGTCAGGTGTGTTTGATAAGGGTTACAAAGAATACACGCAGTGTTGGTGTGCCGCCAGGAACAGGGTTGGGAAACACTGCCTTAAAGGATCATGAAACCCCCCTCTTTCAGCTCAAGTCTAGCTCACAATCTTTTTTAAGTTTAACTTAGTTTAACTTTGAGAAGAAGGGAGGGAGGGAGTGTGTGTGGTAGGGCCATCACTGTCATTGCCAATGTCCCATGTTAAAGTCTTATGAAATACACTGACACTTTATTATTGTCCTTTCAAAAGTAGCTGCTACATATATTAGCCTACAGTAATCGTAATTCTATTTATAACATATGAATGTAGACTACATGTATAATTATAATGTCATTATAAAATATATAGTGGTTTATATAGACACCATAAATGCATTTGAAAATTATACATTTTCCGCTTTAAAAAATAGTTACGTACATGGCCTAGATCTACGTGCCCTCTGAACCCCCATAATAAAGATGGCTCTGCAGAGGTGGATGACTTCTCATTTTATAGACACACACACACACTTTTCTTTCCCTTCAGAGGTGTGATTATATGGAGAGATCACTGTGAGATCAAAGTGTTGACAGGGTGGACCTCAAAACAGAAACGGCCATTCACTGTCTTTATAAAGCTTGAAAGAGCCAGGAAATTTTTTAATATAACTCCGATTGTATTTGTCTGAAAAAAGAATGTCATATACACCTAGAATGGCTTGAGGGTGAGTAAATCATGGGGTAATTTTTATTGCTGGGTGAAATAATCCTTTAATGACTAGGGGTGGGAATCTCTAGGCACCTCATGATTCGATTCGATTACGATTCAGAGGGATACAATTCGATGCTAAAGCAATTATCGATTATTGGATCTTTTTGTGTGCGTGTGTGACTAAATACTGTGCTTTACAAGTACAAAGTAATGACCCATAAAGTAAGGTACAATATATTTTATTAACATTGCAAAGAACCAACATGAAAATAAATGTGTGTCTGAACTAGCAGCATATGGCTTCTCATATTTGTCGTGTTTCCGAAATAGTTTTATTAAACAAGGCTTACAAATTGTGTGTAAGCTTACAAATAGTGACTCTTGTATGGCTCCTTTACCCCCTCAACTTCATAGAAGCCTAAATATTTCCACACGTCAGCTTTTAACAAGGGTGTTTGGATTTTGCGCTTAGCCATCGCGTCTCTGTTATGCACACCCCGCAGACGGTCCGGCCACTGCACTTCCGTGCTTCGGAGTTCCGTCTTTTGCGTCCCATCAATATTAAGTTATTATAAGTGTGTGTGTGTATGTGTTTTTTGTTTTTTTTGATATTTGTGAATCAATTCAGATTCGTCCGCATAGCGACGCATCTAAGAATCGATAGAATCTAAGAATTACAAAAGCCAAAAAAAAGCTAAAGTAAGAAGTACTCGGACCAAGAGCCCATCTAAAGCAAACACTGATCACCACAATGGTGATTTAAAATAAAACGAATAACTTCTAAGCCTCATCTAAACAATGTAAGAAATGTAAGGAAATTCTATAAAAATAAAGGTCCCACTTTATATTAAGTGGCTTTAAGTACTATGTACTTACATTGAAGTTACTACTTTGATACATTGGACTTATTGTGTACATACATGTTTTTACATTGTACTTATATTTTGAAAATACCTGCATGTAATTACAACTGTAATTAATTGATGTAATTACATTTGTAATTACACAGTTGACCCTTCCCTTACACCTTAACCCACCCTGATACCTACCCATACCACCACACCTGTCCCTAACCTTACCCATATCACACCTCAATAGCAGCAAAAGTGTTTTACAATACAACCTGAACACAATATACATTGTACTTATATTCCTATGTAAAGCCTTATATTCCTTAAATTTTCCTTAAAGCCACTTAATATAAAGTGGGACCAAAATAAACATGAGTTTTAATTTAATGCATGCTGAGTGTTTATTTGGTCCAGAAACAGTATAAATTGTCTAAATGAGACCATAAATGATGTTGAAAACATCATGAACTAGTTTTTAAACTTGTACGAAGGTTCGATGAAAGTCTATATCAGACGTGCAGAACACGTCAAAAAAGACGTCATAAAAAAACTTTCATTCCGGCTCCTCAGTGGACGTCTTTTCAACGTCCAACTTTTGTGACAGAGACGTTGAAAAGACGTCTTTTGGACATCATTGTGTTTAGTGGGTCTCTTTGAAAAATAAAAATTCACTCAGCCAAATAGTAAAATGGTCTAGTAGGCTGATTGGTGAGCCACAGCTCAATGTGGATACCTTGTACACAAAACAGTTACATCGCATTACGGGTTTAATTTTAAATGATAGTTCCCATCCATTACACACAGAGTTTCAGCTTCTACCCTCTGGGCGTAGGTTCATAATCCCTAGGTGTAGAACAAAAAGACACAAAAACAGGTTTATTTATGCAGCCATTACACTGAGGAATAAGTCGTAAGTCATATACTCTACACAGGTGTATTATTAGTTTTATTTATTTTATTATTGCTTTTATGTATGTTTTAATCTATTCTGGACCGACAAGCGACAACTTTTTATTTTTATTTTATTTATTTTAATTAATTTTTTGTAATGTTTAAATTTTTAGTGTATTAAGTTTGAATGAGGTGTGATATGTATGTGTTCTCTTTTTGTTTTTCCATATGTGTGTATGTGAGACTAACAAAACAAAATCTACCTTCGGGTACAATTAAAGGAACTTGAAGGAAAAAAAATGATTATCAGTGATCCAAAATAATGTAAAATATACACATTAAAAAGAAATCTAAATCAATTTCCAGTTAATATTCTAGAATGTTTTTTTTTTTTTTTCTTCAAAAGTATTTATTATGGAATGCTGCTGGGCAATAAATCAAACATCTAAAAAATGATTATTTAAAACCAATACATTTTAACAAAACCTCTTTTTAAACATTGTCTTCGTATACGATTCACTGTTGCTTAAAAGTCTTTAAAAAAACCCGGCTGGAATTGCATCTAATATATAATTACAAATGAATTTATTTGAATGTGTTTTAGTGTATTTTTATGCAGCGGGATGATAGAATTGAATCATTGGAGGTAAATTACTGGTAAACTGTTTTTTTGAACTGGTTCATGTAAACAAATTGTCTGAAAGAACCGGATCACGGAAAAGAATGGACTTCCCATCAATTTGCCATCCAAATGGCAAAACAAGGATCCTCTCTTGACCCGAACCATATAGCCTCAGGTTCCACCTATGACCATTTCATTCAACCTGTCTTCTTGTTTTTTTTCTTGTTTTTTTCATGTCTTCGACTTCATTGATGATAAGCTCTTAGAATTCATTTAAAGCTTCAGCGGTGTCTGCATTTTTATTTATCAAACTTGCAAGACAGACTTTTCTTTTAGCCAAGCTTTGCAATGTTTTTTTGCAACTCTGAGAGTGTTGTGCTTTGTTTGAAGAAATACCAATGCACAAATACACAGAAATATAGATATAATGCAGGTTGTCAACAATAGAGATTTACCCGACAATCGATTTTATAGATAATTAATAATTTAATCGGATATCGGCTTTGTAATGGCAGATTTATTTGCCAATAAATGACACCATCTGCTATTTGTTTCAAGAATTGGACAAGAACGACAGGCACTATAAGTGGAAATGTCAGCTTTCATATGTACAGTTATTGCTTAAATTAACAAACTTTTTTTCAACAAAGTGAAACTGCACAATTTACAAAGTGTTATAAATAAAACAAAAACGTTAAATAGACCCTTTTACAGTTGGTAAACATGGTGACGTTTTTTTTGTGGGCGGAGCTTAGGTGGAGGCAAAAAGATCCATCTGGCCACTTCACTAACGCTAGTTAGTAGGGGTGTAACGGTACACAAAAATCACGGTTCGGTACGTACCTCGGTTTTAAAGTTACGGTTCGGTACGTTTTCGATACAGCAAAAAGAAAGAAATGCCAGAGAAATTTCCTATTTGTTTAAAGAAAAAAATATTTTTAAATAAGTGCGAGTTTTCCTAGATCTTGAAACTTTCAGGTTTATAAATGGGTCATCTTTGAAGGATGAACAAATAATGTTTTGGTCATCACATTAAAAATAACTTTTAAATATATATTTATTTATATAATATTTGAATTTTGAAGTGCTGGAAAAAGATGTGTGAAGTACTTGAAAGCATTTCACCATTCCAGCCAAACTGGTTTCAGTTAGTGTTTCTATATTAAATCCATGGTGAATGTTGCTGGTCTGTGGACGTAAAGTATTACACTAGTTCATTCACGGCACAATGTTTTTCCTGGTTTCCATGACAGCGCTGTTTGATCTAATAGAGATCTAAGGTTTATAAAGGAGAAATGTGAATGCATCTCACTAAATCTCGCAGCGATGTTATTACCTCAGTGGCGAATTCAAATGTTTTCTTTACCGGATCTCTTAGCGCTGTGTAACAGTGTTGTTTGATCGAGATCAGCTCGCGCTGCACAGATGTTGCTGGTCCGAACTGATAAAAGATCCGTGAAGCACATAACGAGGAGCGCAGTTTCGTTCTGCTTTCATTACGCTTTGCCATTTGATGTTGCGCAATGTTGTGTTGGCCGCGTCAGCACGAATTTTGCCGGCAGGAAAAATGGTCCAAGCAATCGTTCGGTTTGTATGCGTACCGAACCGGAAGCCTCGAACCGAAACGGTTCAATACGAATACATGTACCGTTACACCCCTACTAGTTAGCAAGTTTTATTAGCTTATTTTTTAACAATGACTGGAGAAAATCCGATATTATCTTAATGTGTAAGGTCACTCAGTGTCCAGAACCGCGATTGTTATTTCCAAAAGTTATTTTTAACGGACGGAACCAGATTGGCCGACCCGTAGCCGCCTACACACTCACTCATATGGACGATCTGACAGGATTAATGTACGTTACCTCGGTTGAGTGGCCTGACTTCTACACCTACCTTATAGAGAAAACGATCGTAAAGAGAAACTGAGGGCATATAAATCTTTAGATGCCTATATGGTCCTGTACAAGACTTGTGTGTACGATCCGCAGTTCTGCCGAGACCACGACAATGTAAATAGTGACATTACAGTGCGATTTTAATGATGTGAATATTTTCTAGAAATAAAAGTTCCAGATACAGCATATTCATTTTTCATCAATTCTTACACCAAACAGCACAACAAGATGACATTTAATAATAGTAACAATTATTTAAGCTCCTTATTATGTAGCCGAATCTTTGCTGTTTAGCATTGGCCGCCTGCAGTTTTCACTTGTTTTGCCTCCAGCTAGCGCCGTGACGTAACTGTGACGTCGGCGCAAAAGGGGTCTATTACACAATGTTTTTTAGGGCCCGAGCACTAACAGTGCGAGGACCCTATTGAAACTGTTAGGGTTATTTTTTATTAGGGCCCAAGCCCTAAAAGGGCGAAGGCCCTATTGTTTTCCTAAGGATTATTTTTCTTTAGTATTATTATTATAATTAGGGCCCAAGCCCTGAAAGGGCGAAGGCCCTATTGTTTTCCTTAGGATTATTCTTTTCTATTAATATTAGGGCCCAAGCCCTGAAAGGGCGAAGGCCCTATTGTTTTCCTTAGGATTATTAGGGCCCAAGCCCTGAAAGGGCGAAGGCCCTATTGTTTTCCTAAGGATTATTAAGTTGGCTTGAGAAAGCCAACTTACTGAAATCCTATTTAAACTTATTATTAAGTTGGCTTGAGAAAGCCAACTTACTGAAATCCTATTTAAACTTATTATTATTATTATTATTATTATTCTTCTTACTCAAAATTTTCTGACTCTAACTCCTCCTAGAGCTTTAACTCTACAAACTCCAAACTCGGGTCAGACCTTCAGACTGTTCTGACTTAGTGTGCTATATCTTTTTAGACTGATTCGACTTTCAGATTTCTTAAAAATTAATATTAAAAATCATAAAAATCCCATTGACTTTCATTGCAGCATGGTCAAATTGAGCCAAGACTACGGTGGCCCAATAGCGTACAACAAAAACTCAAATCTAAATTCCCTGAAGCCCTAGACTCAATTAAACTACCATTCTATATGAACTAATGAACTATCTATCTATCTATCTATCTATCTATCTATCTATCTATCTATCTATCTATCTATCTATCTATCTATCTATCTATCTATCTGTCTATCTATCTGTCTATCTATCTATCTATCTATCTATCTATCTATCTATCTATCTATCTATCTATCTTTCTAACAAATCTATCCATCTTTCTTTCTACCTAATCTATCCATCTTTCTTTCTACCTAACTAATCTATCCATCTTTCTTTCTAACTAATCTATCCATCTTTCTTTCTAACAAATCTATCCATCTTTCTTTCTAACAAATCTATACATCTTTATTTCTAACAAATCTATCCATCTTTCTTTCTACCTAATCTATCCATCTTTCTTTCTAACTAATCTATCCATCTTTCTTTCTAACAAATCTATCCATCTTTCTTTCCAACTAATCTATCCATCTTTCTTTCTAACAAATCTATCCATCTTTCTTTCTAACTAATCTATCCATCTTTCTTTCTACCTAATCTATCCATCTTTCTTTCTAACTAATCTATCCATCTTTCTTTCTAACTAATCTATCCATCTTTCTTTCTAACAAATCTATCCATCTTTCTTTCTAACTAATCTATCCATCTTTCTTTCTAACAAATCTATCCATCTTTCTTTCTACCTAACTAATCTATCCATCTTTCTTTCTAACAAATCTATCCATCTTTCTTTCTACCTAACTAATCTATCCATCTTTCTTTCTAACAAATCTATCCATCTTTCTTTCTACCTAACTAATCTATCCATCTTTCTTTCTAACTAATCTATCCATCTTTCTTTCTAACAAATCTATCCATCTTTCTTTCTAACAAATCTATCCATCTTTCTTTCTACCTAACTAATCTATCCATCTTTCTTTCTAACTAATCTATCCATCTTTCTTTCTAACAAATCTATCCATCTTTCTTTCTAACTAATCTATCCATCTTTCTTTCTAACAAATCTATCCATCTTTCTTTCTAACAAATCTATCCATCTTTCTTTCTAACTAATCTATCCATCTTTCTTTCTAACTAATCTATCCATCTTTCTTTCTAACAAATCTATCCATCTTTCTTTCTACCTAATCTATCCATCTTTCTTTCTACATAATCTATCCATCTTTCTTTCTACCTAACTAATCTATCCATCTTTCTTTCTACCTAATCTATCCATCTTTCTTTCTACCTAACTAATCTATCCATCTTTCTTTCTAACAAATCTATCCATCTTTCTTTCTAACAAATCTATCCATCTTTCTTTCTAGCAAATCTATCCATCTTTCTTTCTAACTAATCTATCCATCTTTCTTTCTAACTAATCTATCCATCTTTCTTTCTAACAAATCTATCCATCTTTCTTTCTAACTAATCTATCCATCTTTCTTTCTAACAAATCTATCCATCTTTCTTTCTAACTAATCTATCCATCTTTCTTTCTTACTAATCTATCCATCTTTCTTTCTAACAATTCTATCCATCTTTCTTTCTAACAAATCTATCCATCTTTCTTTCTAACTAATCTATCCATCTTTCTTTCTAACAAATCTATCGTTCTTTCTTTCTACCCAAGTAATCTATCCATCTTTCTTTCTAACAATACTTTCTTTCTCTTTCTTTCTTTCTTTCTTTCTTTCTTTCTTTCTAACAAATCTATCCATCTTTCTTTCTAACTAATCTATGCATCTTTCTTTCTAAAAATTCTTTCTTTCTCTTTCGTTCTTTCTTGATGCTAATAACATGCTAATCATGCTAGCTTTCCGCTAATCATGTTAGCTTCTTGTTAAAAACATGCTAGCATGATGCTAGCTACATGCTAATCATGCTAGCTACATGCTAATCATGTTAGCTTCTTGCTAAAAACATGCTAGTATGATGCTAGCTACATGCTAATCATGCTAGCATGATGCTAGCTACATGCTAATCATGCTAGCTTCTTGCTAAAAACATGCTAGCATGATGCTATCAACATGCTAATCATGTTATTATGATGCTAGCTACATGCTAATCATGCTAGCATGATGCTAGCTACATGCTAATCCTGCTAGCTTCTTGCTAAAAACATGCTAGCATGATGCTAGCAACATGCTAATCATGTTATTATGATGCTAGCTACATGCTAATCATGCTAGCATGATGCTAGCTACATGTTAATCATGCTAGCTTCTTGTTAGCAACATGCTAATCATGCTAGCATGATGCTAGCTACATGCTAATCATGCTAGCTTCTTCCTAAAACATGTTAGCATGATGCTAGCAACATGCTAATCATGCTATTATGATGTTAGCTACATGCTAGTCATGCTAGCTTCTTGCTAAAAACATGCTAATCATGCTAGCTTGATGCTAGCTACATGCTAATCATGTTAGCTTCTTGCTAAAAACATGTTAGCATAATGCTAGCAACATGCTAATCATGCTATTATGATGTTAGCTACATGCTAATCATGCTAGCTTCTTGCTAAAAACATGTTAGCATGATGCTAGCAACATGCTAATCATGCTACTATGATGTTAGCTACATGCTAGTCATGCTAGCTTCTTGCTAAAAACATGCTAATCATGCTAGCTTGATGCTAGCTACATGCTAATGATGTTAGCTTCTTGCTAAAAACATGTTAGCATGATGCTAACAACATGCTAATAATGTTATTATGATGCTAGCTACATGCTAATCATGGTAGCATGATGCTAGCTACATGCTAATCATGCTAGCTTCTTGCTAAAAACATGCTAACATGATGCTAGCAACATGCTAATCATGCTAGCATGATGCTAGCTACATGCTAATCATTCTAGCTTCTTGCTAAAACATGCTAGCATGATGCTAGCAACATGCTAATCATGTTAGCAAGATGCTAGCTACATGCTAGTCATGCTAGCTTCTTGATAAAAACACGTTAGCATGATGCTAGCAACATGCTAATCATGCTATTATGATGCTAGCTACATGCTAATCATGCTAACAACATGCTAATCATCTTAACTACATGCTAATCAAATTAGCATCAAGCTAGCTACATGCTAATCATGTTAGCTTCTTGCCAAAAACATCTATCTATCTATCTATCTATCTATCTATCTATCTATCTATCTATCTATCTATCTATATTTCTTTCTAACTAATCTATCTTTCTAACTAATCTATCCATCTTTCTTTCTTTCTTTCTTTCTTTCTTTCTAATCTATCTTTAAAACTTCATTCAAACTTCAAAACTTCAAACGCTCTGGTCCGGCTTTCTCAAGCCAACTTAAAGTTTGTCATCAAACTTTTTTTTCTAGTTATTATTATTATTATTATTCTTCTTACTCAAAATTTTCTGACTCTAACTCCTCCTAGAGCTTTAACTCTACAAACTCCAAACTCGGGTCAGACCTTCAGACTGTTCTGACTTAGTGTGCTATATCTTTTTAGACTGATTCGACTTTCAGATTTCTTAAAAATTAATATTAAAAATCATAAAAATCCCATTGACTTTCATTGCAGCATGGTCAAATTGAGCCAAGACTACGGTGGCCCAATAGCGTACAACAAAAACTCAAATGTAAATTCCCTGAAGCCCTAGACTCAATTAAACTACCATTCTATATGAACTAATGAACTATCTATCTATCTATCTATCTATCTATCTATCTATCTATCTATCTATCTATCTATCTATCTATCTGTCTGTCTGTCTGTCTGTCTGTCTGTCTGTCTGTCTGTCTGTCTATCTATCTATCTATCTATCTATCTATCTATCTATCTATCTATCTATCTATCTATCTATCTATCTATCTATCTATCTATCTATCTATCTATCTATCTTTCTTTCTAACAAATCTATCCATCTTTCTTTCTACCTAATCTATCCATCTTTATTTCTACCTAACTAATCTATCCATCTTTCTTTCTAACAAATCTATCCATCTTTCTTTCTAACAAATCTATCCATCTTTCTTTCTACCTAATCTATCCATCTTTCTTTCTACCTAATCTATCCATCTTTCTTTCTAACTAATCTATCCATCTTTCTTTCTAACAAATCTATCCATCTTTCTTTCTAACAAATCTATCCATCTTTCTTTCTAACAAATCTATCCATCTTTCTTTCTACCTAACTAATCTATCCATCTTTCTTTCTAACAAATCTATGCATCTTTCTTTCTAACAAATCTATCCATCTTTCTTTCTACCTAATCTATCCATCTTTCTTTCTAACTAATCTATCCATCTTTCTTTCTAACAAATCTATCCATCTTTCTTTCCAACTAATCTATCCATCTTTCTTTCTAACAAATCTATCCATCTTTCTTTCTAACAAATCTATCCATCTTTCTTTCTACCTAACTAATCTATCCATCTTTCTTTCTAACAAATCTATGCATCTTTCTTTCTAACAAATCTATCCATCTTTCTTTCTACCTAATCTATCCATCTTTCTTTCTAACTAATCTATCCATCTTTCTTTCTAACAAATCTATCCATCTTTCTTTCTAACTAATCTATCCATCTTTCTTTCTACCTAATCTATCCATCTTTCTTTCTAACTAATCTATCCATCTTTCTTTCTAACAAATCTATCCATCTTTCTTTCTAACTAATCTATCCATCTTTCTTTCTAACAAATCTATCCATCTTTCTTTCTAACTAATCTATCCATCTTTCTTTCTAACAAATCTATCCATCTTTCTTTCTAACAAATCTATCCATCTTTCTTTCTACCTAACTAATCTATCCATCTTTCTTTCTAACTAATCTATCCATCTTTCTTTCTAACAAATCTATCCATCTTTCTTTCTAACTAATCTATCCATCTTTCTTTCTAACAAATCTATCCATCTTTCTTTCTAACTAATCTATCCATCTTTCTTTCTTACTAATCTATCCATCTTTCTTTCTAACAATTCTATCCATCTTTCTTTCTAACAAATCTATCCATCTTTCTTTCTAACTAATCTATCCATCTTTCTTTCTAACAAATCTATCGTTCTTTCTTTCTACCCAAGTAATCTATCCATCTTTCTTTCTAACAATACTTTCTTTCTCTTTCTTTCTTTCTTTCTTTCTTTCTTTCTAACAAATCTATCCATCTTTCTTTCTAACTAATCTATGCATCTTTCTTTCTAAAAATTCTTTCTTTCTCTTTCGTTCTTTCTTGATGCTAATAACATGCTAATCATGCTAGCTTTCCGCTAATCATGTTAGCTTCTTGTTAAAAACATGCTAGCATGATGCTAGCTACATGCTAATCATGCTAGCTACATGCTAATCATGTTAGCTTCTTGCTAAAAACATGCTAGTATGATGCTAGCTACATGCTAATCATGCTAGCATGATGCTAGCTACATGCTAATCATGCTAGCTTCTTGCTAAAAACATGCTAGCATGATGCTAGCAACATGCTAATCATGTTATTATGATGCTAGCTACATGCTAATCATGCTAGCATGATGCTAGCTACATGCTAATCCTGCTAGCTTCTTGCTAAAAACATGCTAGCATGATGCTAGCAACATGCTAATCATGTTATTATGATGCTAGCTACATGCTAATCATGCTAGCATGATGCTAGCTACATGTTAATCATGCTAGCTTCTTGTTAGCAACATGCTAATCATGCTAGCATGATGCTAGCTACATGCTAATCATGCTAGCTTCTTCCTAAAACATGTTAGCATGATGCTAGCAACATGCTAATCATGCTATTATGATGTTAGCTACATGCTAGTCATGCTAGCTTCTTGCTAAAAACATGTTAATCATGCTAGCTTGATGCTAGCTACATGCTAATCATGTTAGCTTCTTGCTAAAAACATGTTAGCATAATGCTAGCAACATGCTAATCATGCTATTATGATGTTAGCTACATGCTAATCATGCTAGCTTCTTGCTAAAAACATGTTAGCATGATGCTAGCAACATGCTAATCATGCTATTATGATGTTAGCTACATGCTAGTCATGCTAGCTTCTTGCTAAAAACATGCTAATCATGCTAGCTTGATGCTAGCTACATGCTAATGATGTTAGCTTCTTGCTAAAAACATGTTAGCATGATGCTAACAACATGCTAATAATGTTATTATGATGCTAGCTACATGCTAATCATGCTAGCTTCTTGCTAAAAACATGCTAACATGATGCTAGCAACATGCTAATCATGCTAGCATGATGCTAGCTACATGCTAATCATTCTAGCTTCTTGCTAAAACATGCTAGCATGATGCTAGCAACATGCTAATCATGTTAGCAAGATGCTAGCTACATGCTAGTCATGCTAGCTTCTTGATAAAAACACGTTAGCATGATGCTAGCAACATGCTAATCATGCTATTATGATGCTAGCTACATGCTAATCATGCTAACAACATGCTAATCATCTTAACTACATGCTAATCAAATTAGCATCAAGCTAGCTACATGCTAATCATGTTAGCTTCTTGCCAAAAACATCTATCTATCTATCTATCTATCTATCTATCTATCTATCTATCTATCTATCTATATTTCTTTCTAACTAATCTATCTTTCTAACTAATCTATCCATCTTTCTTTCTTTCTTACTTTCTTTCTAATCTATCTTTAAAACTTCATTCAAACTTCAAAACTTCAAACGCTCTGGTCCTGGTTTTCTCAAGCCAACTTAAAGTTTGTCATCAAACTTTTTTTTCTAGTTTTTCTTTAGTATTATTAGGGCCCAAGCCCTGATAGGGCAAAGGCCCTATTGTTTTCCTTGGGATTATTTTTCTTCACTATTATTATTATAATAATTATTATTTTACTACCTTTTGGGCACTTTTGGGGCCCTTAACGTGCTCGAAAACTCTTGAAACTTTGCACACGGGTCAGAACCCGCGGCCATCAGAGCCGGGCTGAAGCTGGTACCCGGGCGTGGTAGGGCGGCTCGTCAGCGCCCCCTGGAACGGGGTCCGAACACTTGGTCCATAACTCAAACACGCTTGTATGTAATAATATGAAACTCGGTACACATGTTGATCTCATCGTTTCATCTATACCTCACACTCTTACTTTTTACCCCAGCCCAACAGGAAGTCGGCTATTGAGGTTTGTTTGTAAAACGCTCGCAATGGAATGTCAAATACTCCTCCTAGAGCTTTGATCCAAATTCGACGAAACTCGGTCAGCGTGAAGTCAAGACATTGAGGATGAAAGTTTGCGAGGGGATTTTTTATATCTCGAACGGTTTGTCCGTGGGGAGGAAACGAAATCATGGCGAGAAACGTGAAACAGGAAGTGTGTTATAACTTCAGCATACATTAACTGATCTTGATGAAACTTCAGCAGTGTGTTCGCTGTAAGAGGACGATCACATGGATGTGACTATTGTGAGTCAAAGTTATAGCGCCACCAACTGGCAGCAGGAAGTGTGTCACTTTCAAAATGCTTTGATATCACCCTTTTATTTTTACCCGATTTGCTTCAAACTTCATATGTATAATGTAAACATACGGCAGATGTAGACCTGTGAATGGATTCTTGATATCTTTGAAACTGTTGCCGTGGCGACGCATCAAACTTTACCCTTCTTTTAGGATGCTTTTAGGATGCTTTTGAGACCCTTAGCATGCTTCAAAATGCATGAAACTCGACAGACACATCACATTTATTAGCCAGTAGACATGTGCAAAGTTTCAGAAACGGGCGTGGTGAGGGCTCAGTAGCGCCACCTTTTGACAAAAGTGGGGTTGTTAGTTTTAACTAGAGTTACAAAAATTGGTATGTATATTGTACTCCTCGAGCCGGACAACTTTCTAATTTAAACTTATTAGCTAGGACCCACAGAAAGTCAGATGTGTTTGTTTGAATGTGGTCTTGCTTAATCTGAGCCTACATCTCTGTCTTTGCCTGTCTGTGTGTGTGTGAGTGTGCAGGGGGAGGGGGCTTAACCATTTCACTGCTGTGTGTATGACCTGCATAAAGAAAATACATTTCTCAAGCCTGGTATTTTTTAAATAAGTTTTTATTTTTATTTTTTGTAAGTAAAGACATATAACTAGTTTAATTGTAGTGCATTGACAATAGTTTTATATAATTAGTTTATTTATCAGATTAACTTGGTCAATAAACTTGGTCTGAAAATTTGGTCCATACATCAAACACACTTGCATGTAATAATATGAAACTTGGTACACATATAGATCTCATTGTTTCATATATAGCCTACTTCACACTCTTACTTTTTACCCCAGCCCAACAGGAAGACGGCTATTTAGGGTTGTGTTTAAAACACATGCAATGGAATTTAAAGTATTGCTCCTAGAGCACTGAACCAAATTCGACAAAACTCGATCAGCGTGAAGTCAAGACATTAAGGATGAAAAGGTGCCAAGGGATTTTTTATATCTCGAACGGTTTGGCCGTGGCGAGGAAACGAAATTATGGCGAAAAACATGAAACAGGATGTGTGTTATAACTTCAGCATACATTAACTGATCTTGATGAAACTTCAGCAGTGTTTTCGCTGTAAGAGACCGATCACATGGATGTGACTATTGTGAGTCAAAATTATAGCGCCACCAACTGGCAGCAGGAAGTGTGTCACTTTCAAAATGCTTTGAAACCACTCTCTTATTTTTAACCGATTTGCTTCAAACTTCATCTGTATAATGTAAATACACGGTAGATGTAGACCTGTGAATGAATTTTTGATATCTTTGATACTGTTGCCGTGGCAACGAATCAAACTTTAACATTCTTTTTTGATGCTTTTGGGACTCTTAGCATGCTTGAAATTGCTTGAAACTCAACAGATACATCACATTTATTAGCCAGTAGACATGTGCAACTATGGCAAAAGATTAAAGTAATGTCAAAAAAGTAAACACTAAAAGCCTCATATCTTCTAAAAATGTAATTATACATCATTTGTTTCTAAATTAAATTATACAAATATTATAACTTCCCCAATTTTTCCTTTTTTTCATTTAAGAATTATGTTTACGTTCAAAAACAGCCAGAATTGTTGTAAAATTCATAAAAAAATAATAATCTGAGTCATACGTAGTGCTATACTGCCCTCTTGTGTTCAATATCAGGTAGGCCTATTGTGTATATTCCCACCGGTTAATCAACGTGTGACTCCGCTGGGACTTGGGAGCTTTTAAATCGCTTACTTAAAACCGAAAGTCGAAATACGGATGTCCGCACAAGACATTAATGGTGTGGAGTAGAGCGAGCGTTTTAAATAAATTCCTATTAAGTAGGATTGAACTAAACAGAATGAATGTTCACTCTGTTCTGCTGGTTCCTCGCTGGTGGATCATATGATTACTTTGTCATAATCTATGACAAAAATGCTATTATAAACCATATTAATAATAGATAATACACATTGCTCTTATTTTTGAAAAATACATTCATGAAAAACAAGATAACAAAAATCATAAAAAAATATAGCCATGGCTGCTATAAATGTTTGAAATGCATAGGACAGATGTTTAATGACGCAGCAACATATAATTGAAAGGCAATTAATAATCTGTCATTACATCACTGCATTATGATATTACGGCTCCAATACGGTGCAGCACAAAGCACTTATGTGCATCCCGAGCGGAGAATGATGTGCTTGAAGCCACATGAAGTTACAGCGCAGTGAGTCCGTATTGAAAAGTTCAAAGCACAAAGGAAATACATATTTATGAACAGTGTATTATACATTATCTATCTATGCAATAGTTTATTGAGCCTTTTCTTTTAAAGGTTTTAAATTTCAGTTACTGTGTGCGTGAAGAACAATTATAGTGCTCTGACTCTAGTGTTGTGATCTAACCGACAGCGTCCGACACCCGGTAGAAAGTAACACGGTTAAGTTACAGCAATAAAGTCCAGCAAGAAAAAGTTTCTTCATTCGAAAATATAGACCTTTAGACCTTTATCTTAAAGATCCAGTATAATAGGATTAACATTCAATCATCTTGAAGATCGTTTCATCATTGACTGTAACCGAATGTGACGTGCTGTTTGAATGCTGAATGGTGAATGACTGAAAGGCGCAGAGAGGGAAAAGTTTGTGTTCTTGAATTTAATGACTTAAATATTAATTTCTATATCACATAATAGCTTCAGAACACTAATAATACAGTACACAAAAACTTTATGGTACTTTAGAAAGTTTTTGTGCCTTTGTGCCTAACATAGAATAGTATATATGCACAATATAGAATTTGAATCAGCCTCGTCAAAGATGGCAGTGTCAGAGCCGATACCGATCCTGAGTATCTAATCGGCGCACTTCTTTTCAACAGTCAAATTGAAATTGAAATTGAAATTGCTTGAAACTCAACAGATACATCACATTTATTAGCCAGTAGACATGTGCAAAGTTTCAGAAACGGGCATAGTGCAAGGACTAAATAGCGCCACCTTTTGACAAAAGTGGGGTTGTTAGTTTTATCTACAGTTACAAAAATCGCTATATACATTGTACTCCTCAAGCCGGACAACTTTCTAATACATAGTCATTAGCTCGGACCAAGAGGAAGTCAGATATTTTGGTTTGAATATGGTGAGCCTCTCTCTGAGCCTACGTCCCTGTATGGCAAGCCCTTTTAACATTTAAAAGCTAAGTTTGCCTGTCCGGAATTAACATTGTAGATATCAACAACGTCTTTCTGTCTATTCGTAATTACATTTTGGATAGTTTGTATTATCATTTAAGATATCTGTAACATAATTGTGACTAGTCGAAATGACAGAGTATGGCAAGCCGTTTTAACATTTAATCATAAAAGGGCCAAAGCCTTCGGCACCGCCACCCGGGTGCATTTAGGTAACTAAAGGAACCGGGGTTGCGGTGCCACCGGCTTGGGCCCGCCATCGCTGCTCGCAGCTATATTTATAATTATTATTTTACTACCTTTTTGGCACTTTTGGAGCCCTTAACATGCTCAAAAACTCTTGAAACTTTGCACACGGGTCAGAACCCGCGGCCATCAGAGCCGGGCTGAAGCTGGTACCTGGGCGTGGCAGGGGGGCTCGTCAGCGCCCCCTGGAACAGGGTCCGAACACTCGGTCCATAACTCAAACACGCTTGCATGTAATAATATGAAACTCGGTACACATGTTGATCTCATCGTTTCATCTATACCTCGCGCTCTTACTTTTTACCCCAGCCCAACAGGAAGTCGGCTATTGAGGTTTGTTTGTAAAACGCTCGCAATGGTATTTGAAATACTCCTCCTAGAGCTTTGATCCAAATTCGACGAAACTCGGTCAGCGTGAAGTCAAGACATTGAGGATGAAAGTTTGCGAGGGGATTTTTGATATCTCGAGGGGATTTTTGATATCTCGAACGGTTTGTCCGTGGCGAGGAAATGAAATCATGGCGAGAAACGTGAAACAGGAAGTGTGTTATAACTTCAGCATACATTAACTGATCTTGATGAAACTTCAGCAGTGTGTTCGCTGTAGAGGACGATCACATGGATGTGACTATTGTGAGTCAAAGTTATAGCGCCACCAACTGGCAGCAGGAAGTGTGTCACTTTCAAAATGCTTTGAAATCACCCTTTTTTTTTTACCCGATTTGCTTCAAACTTCATCTGTATAATGTAAACATAGGGCAGATGTAGACCTGTGAATGGATTCTTGATATCTTTGAAACTGTTGCCGTGGCGACGCATCAAACTTTACCCTTCTTTTAGGATGCTTTTGAGACCCTTAGCATGCTTTAAATTGCATGAAACTCGACAAACACATCACATTTATTAGCCAGTAGACATGTGCAAAGTTGCAGAAACGGGCGTGGTGAGGGCTCAGTAGCGCCACCTTTTGACAAAAGTGGGGTTGTTCGTTTTATCTACAGTTACAAAAATCGGTATGTATATTGTACTCCTCGAGCCGGACAACTTTCTAATTGACACTCATTAGCTAGGACCCACAGAAACTCAGATATTTTTGTTTGAATATGGTCACTCTGAGCCTACATGTCTCTGTGTCTCTGTGTCTTTGGCTGTCTGTGTGTGTGTGAGTGTACAGGGGGAGGGGGCTTAACCAGTTCACTGCTGTGTGTATGGCCTGCATAAAGAAAATACATTTCTCAAGCCTGGTTTTTTTAAAATAAGGTTTTATTTTTATTTTTTATAAGTAAAGACATATAACTAGTTTAATTGTAGTGCATTGACAATAGTTTTATATAATTAGTTTATTAATCAGATTAACTTGGTCAATAAACTTGGTCTGAAAATTTGGTCCATAAATCAAACACACTTGCATGTAATAATATGAAACTTGGTACACATATAGATCTCATCGTTTCATATATAGCCTACTTCACACTCTTACTTTTTACCCCAGCCCAACAGGAAGACGGCTATTTAGGGTTGTGTTTAAAACACATGCAATGGAATTTAAAGTAATGCTCCTAGAGCACTGAACCAAATTCGACAAAACTCGATCAGCTTGAAGTCAAGACATTAAGGATGAAAAGGTGCCACGGGATTTTTTATATCTCGAACGGTTTGGCCGTAGCGAGGAAACGAAATTATGGCGAGAAACATGAAACAGGATGTGTGTTATAACTTCAGCATACATTAACTGATCTTGATGAAACTTCAGCAGTGTTTTCGCTGTAAGAGACCGATCACATGGATGTGACTATTGTGAGTCAAAATTATAGCGCCACCAACTGGCAACAGGAAGTGTGTCACTTTCAAAATGCTTTGAAACCACTCTTATTTTTAACCGATTTGCTTCAAACTTCATCTGTATAATGTAAATACACGGCAGATGTAGACATGTGAATGAATTTTTGATATCTTTGATACTGTTGCCGTGGCAACGAATCAAACTTTAACATTCTTTTTTGATGCTTTTGGGACTCTTAGCATGCTTGAAATTGCTTGAAACTCAACAGATACATCACATTTATTAGCCAGTAGACATGTGCAACTATGGCAAAAGATTAAAGTAATGTCAAAAAAGTAAACACTAAAAGCCTCATATCTTCTAATAATGTAATTATACATCATTTGTTTCTAAATTAAATTATACAAATATTATAACTTCCCCAATTTTTCCTTTTTTTCATTTAAGAATTATGTTTACGTTCAAAAACAGCCAGAATTGTTGTAAAATTCATAAAAAAATAATAATCTGAGTCATACGTAGTGCTATACTGCCCTCTTGTGTTCAATATCAGGTAGGCCTATTGTGTATATTCCCACCGGTTAATCAACGTGTGACTCCGCTGGGACTTGGGAGCTTTTAAATCGCTTACTTAAAACCGAAAGTCGAAATACGGATGTCCGCACAAGACATTAATGGTGTGGAGTAGAGCGAGCATTTTAAATATATTCCTATTAAGTAGGATTGAACTAAACAGAAAGAATGTTCACTCTGTTCTGCTGGTTCCTCGCTGGTGGATCATATGATTACTTTGTCATAATCTATGACAAAAATGCTATTATAAACCATATTAATAATAGATAATACACATTGCTCTTATTTTTGAAAAATACATTCATGAAAAACAAGATAACAAAAATCATAAAAAAATATAGCCATGGCTGCTATAAATGTTTGAAATGCATAGGACAGATGTTTAATGATGCAGCAACATATAATTGAAAGGCAATTAATAATCTGTCATTACGTCACTGCATTATGATATTACGGCTCCAATACGGTGCAGCACAAAGCACTTATGTGCATCCCGAGCGGAGAATGATGTGCTTGAAGCCACATGAAGTTACAGCGCAGTGAGTCCGTATTGAAAAGTTCAAAGCACAAAGGAAATAAATATTTATGAACAGTGTATTATACATTATCTATCTATGCAATAGTTTATTGAGCCTTTTCTTTTAAAGGTTTTAAATTTCAGTTACTGTGTGCGTGAAGAACAATTATAGTGCTCTGACTCTAGTGTTGTGATCTAACCGACAGCGTCCGACACCAGGTAGAAAGTAACACGGTTAAGTTACAGCAATAATGTCCAGCAAGAAAAAGTTTCTTCATTCGAAAATATAGACCTTTAGACCTTTATCTTAAAGATCCAGTATAATAGGATTAACATTCAATCATCTTGAAGATCGTTTCATCATTGACTGTAACCGAATGTGACGTGCTGTTTGAATGCTGAATGGAGAATGACTGACAGGCGCAGAGAGGGAAAAGTTTGTGTTCTTGAATTTAATGACTTAAATATTAATTTCTATATCACATAATAGCTTCAGAACACTAATAATACAGTACACAAAAACTTTATGGTACTTTAGAAAGTTTTTGTGCCTTTGTGCCTAACATAGAATAGTATATATGCACAATATAGAATTTGAATCAGCCTCGTCAAAGATGGCAGTGTCAGAGCCGATACCGATCCTGAGTATCTAATCGGCGCACTTCTTTTCAACAGTCAAATTGAAATTGAAATTGAAATTGCTTGAAACTCAACAGATACATCACATTTATTAGCCAGTAGACATGTGCAAAGTTTCAGAAACGGGCATAGTGCAAGGACTAAATAGCGCCACCTTTTGACAAAAGTGGGGTTGTTAGTTTTATCTACAGTTACAAAAATCGCTATATACATTGTACTCCTCAAGCCGGACAACTTTCTAATACATAGTCATTAGCTCGGACCAAGAGGAAGTCCGATATTTTTTTTGTTTGAATATGGTAAGCCTCTCTCTGAGCCTACGTCCCTGTATGGCAAGCCCTTTTAACATTTAAAAGCTAAGTTTGCCTGTCCGGAATTAACATTGTAGATATCAACAACGTCTTTCTGTCTATTCGTAATTACATTTTGGATAGTTTGTATTATCATTTAAGATATCTGTAACATAATTGTGACTAGTCGAAATGACAGAGTATGGCAAGCCGTTTTAACATTTAATCATAAAAGGAACAAAGCCTTCGGCACCGCCACCCGGGTGCATTTAGGTAACTAAAGGAACCGGGGTTGCGGTGCCACCGGCTTGGGCCTGCCATCGCTGCTCGCAGCTATATTTTTTATTTTTTCTGCAAAGTAAGCTCCATTTTCACGGCCACAACATGCTCAAAAACTCACCAAATTTGGCACGCATGTCAGGACTGGTGAAAAATTTTGTATTTTGTGGGTTTCGCGGATGGGCGTGGCAAAATGGCTCGCTAGCGCCACCTAGAAAATTGGAAAAAATTAGCCCCTCGTCCACGTTCAACCTACATGCACGAAATTTGGTGGGGACGTGTATCATATCAAGACGCACAAAAAAGCCTCAAGAACCCATACCCTAAACTCAACAGGAAGTCCGCCATTTTGAATTTGGCAGCCATTTTGGGACGATTAACACACTCCGTACTTTAACGAACTCCTCCTAGGGATTTAGTCGGATCGACTTCAAATTTCTGCTGTGCCTTCTACAGGCATTGATGATATAAAGTTGTGCTATCTGCGCATTTTCGTCGATGGGCGTGTCCGTGGCGTTGATGATTCGCCATGAAAGAGGAAGTTATAGTAACTTGACTGTAAATGCCCAGATCTGCACGAAATTTTACACATTTGACAAGAGTCCCGCCCTGAACAAATCTACATGCCGACATTCACCCACAGTCATAGCGCCACCTAGTGGCAACAGGAAGTGTCCTTTAACGAAGCAGCCCCCGCCGCATGTTTGAGCGACATGTACGAAATTTCTGTGGTACATCTAACATGTCCAGACACAAAAAAGTCTCTTGGAGCAATGCCCTAAACTCAACAGGAAGTCGGCCATTTCGAATTTTATCGCCATTTTTCCATGATTTACTCATTACGTACTTTAACTAACTCCTGCTAGGGATTTAGTCAGATCGATTTCAAATTTCTGCTGTGCCTTTTAAAGGCATTGACGATGTAAAGTTGTGCTATCTGTGCGTTTTCGTCGATGGGCGTGTCCGTGGCATCGATGATTCGCCATGAAACAGGAAGTTGTAGTAACTTGGCTGTAAATGCCCAGATTTGCACAAAATTTGACACATTTGACAAGAGTCCCGCCCTGAACAAATCTACATGCCGACATTCACCCACAGTCATAGCGCCACCTGCTGGCAACAGGAAGTGACTTTTAACGTAGCAGCCCCCACCGCACGTTTGACCGACATGTACGAAATTTCTGTGGTACATCTACCATGTCCAGACGCACAGAAAAGTCTCCTGGAGCGATGCCCTAAAGTCAACAGGAAGTCGGCCATTTCTAATTTTACCGCCATTTTTGGATGATTTACTCATTACGTATTTTAACTAACTCCTCCTAGGGACTTAGTCGGATCGACTTCAAATTTCTGCTGTGGCTTCCAAAGGCATTGATGATGTAAAGTTGTGCTGTCTGCGTGTTTTCGTTGATGGGCGTGTCTGTGGCGTCGATGATTCGCCATGAAAGAGGAAGTTGTAGTAATTTGGCTGTAAATGCCCAGATCTGCACCAAATTTTACACATTTGACAAGAGTCCCGCCCTGAACAAATCTACATGCCGACATTCACCCTAAGTCATAGCGCCACCTGCTGGCAACAGGAAGTGACCTTTAATGAAGCAGCGAACCAAATTCACAGCCGCACCGGCTAAGCTGCAAAATATGCAACGCGGCCGCCTCACACCCCGACGCGCTACAGGTGCGAGGGCCCGCCCATCGCTGCTTGCAGCTTTAATTTTTTTTTACTATTGACAAAAACAGAAATAAAACCAAACATTGGTTCTGCAAATCTTTTCTCTGACGCCGCCTTCACACTGGCAGTTGAAATCAGCTCCGATGCGGCTGCGAAACGACCGGAAGTCATTCATTTCCTATGGAGATTCGCAGACCGCATGCGAATGGGTCCGAAACGGGTCCGACCGAGTGCGGTGCGAAGAAAATCGTGTCCGTTGGTCATCCGGATGCGTTCAAAAATTTTAACTCTTGCGAAAAGCTACGGACGGTTCCTATCCGACAATTCCAGCGGAAGTTGAGCGTTGCTATGGTACTGATAAACAAACCTGAATTATTAACTTTTAATAAAATAAATATTGATTTTATAACGATAATTTGTGATGTCATTTTTTATTTTCATGACTTTCTAACGTTTATAAGGGCAGTTAATACAATTAAATTGAAGGTAGACATTGAACTATTGACCACTATATCACATTTTTTAGCCGACCTGACATGTCAACGTCTTGAGCAACTTTCCTCACGCAGCATAGCTCTCATCAGAGAGATCATACAGAACTGACAGAATCAAACTTTAATCTCTCCGCCATTTTTGTTCTACCCGCGTCCAACGCTTTTCACTGTGTAGTACGACGTCCGTTGAGAACGTATTGCGTATTACGGAGCTGATTTCAACTGCCAGTGTGAAGGCAGTGTGACAAGTAACATACAAATAATTGATAAATAGTTGTAAAATAAAAAACAGCATCGGCCAATCTCTAGTCACAATAAGAGTTTTAACCTTTTACAAGTTAAAACCAAGTAACACATCTGTCTGTCTTGCCTGAAGTCTTGTGATCAGATCAACCATGCATTATGTCATTTCCAGGTGCAAACAGAGACGGATATGAAAACGATGAGGGGAAGAAGATCTGCCCTGAAACAGATAATTCAGTTCAGGTGAGTGTTCAGAGAAGAGTGTAGAACTGCATTCATATATAGTATAAAACCAACACGATCTCATGAAAGTGCGTATTTATACCACAGATTAAATTTCTCGTGCTATTTATAAACAAAAAAATTTTTTTTGCGTGCATGTGCTACGTACTGTATATCACTTGGGTTGGATAAGGGGTGGGGAGTGTGTGCATATTACACGCCAAATAGTGCATATCATATGCACGCGAAAATTGCATATCATATACACGCAAAAAATATTTTTGCCGTATAAATGACACGAGAAATTAAATTTATGGTATAGATTAGAACTTTCATGAGATCGGGCTAATAAAAACATATTTAGACAATCTGATTATAATGTTTTCATAATCTGCAGTTACATTGATAGTGTTTTGGCAGAATGCACAGAGAATAAGTTATTGTTACCACAGGTTTGCCAGTGACTTACCTTGTGATTCAAATTCACTATTAAATGATTCGTAAATGTAAAAAACACAAATGTAATATCAGTTCTGTTTAAATCAGATGTTGTTTTATCTATTAAACAGAGAGAAAACAGGGATGCTGGAACTGCAGGAGTCAATGCAGATCAAGATAAATTAAAGCAACTATTTCAGAGAATTCATCTGGAAGACAGGTGCCAAAATAAACTAAGAGCTGCAGATGTTCTTCAGATAACTGAACATTCATTACAGTCCCGAGAGTCTTGTGCTGAAGAGGAGCTGAGTCAGACTTTCATACAAAAACTACTGATGATGGACTACAGAGCAAGATACATCAGTGTTAAAGAGACTAATGAACAGAATCAAATACAACAAGGAGATACTGACTCATCTGAAGATGAAGCTGATATTTTTAACTATATTCTTCCCAACACAACCTCTTTATCAAACACTGGACCCAGTCAATCTGATCGCATCCACCCGATGGATGTTCAGATGGCCGTGTTTCATTCTGCTGATGGTCTCCTGAAGCAGTTGATGGTCACTAAACTGTCCCAGTGTCAGTACGCTCTGCCTCTGCTTGTTCCTGATCCAGACACACAACAGATTGAGTTTCCTCTCTGGACATTCAGACAAATCAACAAGAGCTGGAAGAAGAGAAACTCCAACAATGAGACCATCAGTCAAACCCGTCCGGTCTACAAGGCACAAACTCCAATGGTGTGTTTCTTCAGGTTTGGCTCTGTGTCTTCATCCAAGTCTCAGCTGATGAACAGTCTGATCAATGAGAAACACAACACGTTCTTCCACAGGAACTGTCCAGGCAGCAGCAGAACCAGAGTCCTGATGGATGGAGTGGTGGAGATCGCCTGGTTCTGCCCCTCTGGGAAAAACACGGATAAATTCACGGACTGTGTTGCGTTCTGTAATCTACACGGTGATGCAGGAGATCATGAGAAACAGCTGAAGATCCTCACTGAAATGGCCTCAGTCAATGTTGTTCTTCTACCACAACTTCAAAAAAATGACAGAAGTGCAGAAAAGATCCAGAACCTGTTCAGAATCACAACACCGCTTATTTGTCTTATTACGGAGGATGAATCTACTTTAAGCAAGATGAAGAAAGGGAAATTCAAGATTGGTCTGAAAGACAGAAATCAGTCAGATGTATCTGAGGAACTCAGAAAAGCCATAAATGATTGTCTCTCAGAATCATCTTCCACTTTCAGACTTGAAGATATGTCCAAACACTCAGACATCAGAGTAGATGAGGAAGATGATGAAGACTGCGGGAGAGGAAGAGAAGCAGCACAGCAGATGATGAGTTTACTGAAGGATAAAGATCTGACAGAAATTAAAGAATCAAATCTGCCTCATCAGGGGAAACTGTGGCATCAGTGGAGTCAGAAGAACAAAGAACTACATCGACCTCAAGGAGAAAAGATAGAAATGGAAATAAGTAGAATAAAAACAGAAATGAAGGAAATCCGTGAACAACAGCATGAATGTGACACCGGTGAGTTTATGACTCACTTTCATAAAACAATGAACTCATATTTTGAATGTGAAAGGATGTTCTTCCTCAAATGGCTCAGAGTCTTCCTGGATGAACACACATCAGCTGACCTTTCTAAACTACATCATAAATATGATAAAAAGTGGTCAGCAGTTTTAAAACTGAAAGAGAACAATGAAAAACCTGAACAATTCAAAGCTGAACAAGCAGAACTTGAGAGAATATCTGAGGATCTTCAAGCTGCATCCTTTGGTGTGGAGCACATCATGAGAGAGATCAGTCAGATCTATGAATCATGTTCATCTGTGAAGAAGAACAAGAAAGATCTGCAGTTTGACTTCTCTTCTCTCCCGAGTCTTGCAGCAGAGATGATGATCTCTGGATTTCCACTGGAGCTGATGGATGGAGATGCTGCTCATGTTCCTGTGATCTGGATCTCTGCTGTTATAGATGAACTGTTACAGAAACTGGGAGACCAGAGAGTCTTTGTGCTGTCAGTTTTAGGGATTCAGAGCTCTGGGAAATCCACCATGCTGAACGCCATGTTTGGACTGGAGTTTGCCGTCAGTGCTGGCAGGTGCACCAGAGGAGCTTTCATGCAGCTGGTCAAAGTCTCAGATGAGATGAAAACACAGATGAACTTTGACTATATTCTGGTTGTTGATACTGAGGGTCTTCGTGCTCTAGAACTGGCTGGAAGATCAACAAGACATCATGACAATGAACTGGCCACATTTGTTGTTGGTCTTGGAAATCTGACCTTGATCAACATCTTTGGAGAAAACCCATCTGAGATGCAGGACATTCTTCAGATTGTTGTTCAGGCCTTCATGAGGATGAAGAAGGTCAGACTGAATCCCAGCTGTGTGTTTGTGCATCAGAACGTCTCAGACGTCACAGCTGGAGAGAAAAACATGGAGGGAAGGAGACGACTGCAGGAGAAACTGGATGAGATGACAAAACTCGCTGCTAAAGAGGAAGTCTGTGATGCAGAGCGTTTCAGTGATGTCATTAGATTTGATGTTCAGAATGATGTGAAGTATTTCGCTCAGCTCTGGGAAGGAAGCCCACCGATGGCACCACCAAACCCAAACTACTGCGAGAACATTCAAGAGCTAAAGAAAACTATTACTTTCCATGCCTCAAATTCACATGGCATGATGCTGAAAGACTTAAAAGACCGTATTAAAGATCTCTGGGAGGCTTTACTGGATGAACGATTCGTCTTCAGCTTCAGAAATTCTCTGGAGATTTCAGCCTACAGGAAACTGGAGACCGAATACAGCAAGTGGACCTGGAGTCTTCGCAGTGCCATGAAGGAAACTGAGAACAAACTACACAACCAAATAGAAAATGAAACAATTCATGAGGTTGAGGAAACTGATCTTCAAAGAGAACTGAAGATGACAAGAGAAGAAGTGGAGAAATCAATGTCTGAATTCTTTGAGAAAGACAAGGATAAAGATATACTGATTCAGTGGAAAATATCATTTGAAATCAAAATCAAAGATATTCAGGAAAACATTGTGAAAGAAACCAAGAGGAAATTAAATGAGGTTCTTCAGCAGCGAAACCTGAAGAAAGAGATTGATGCTCTGAAGACACATCAAGAAAACACTCTCTATGAAAAGAGCAAAGAACTTGCCTTAAAACTGAAAGATAATGATGAAGAAACACTGAAGAAAGAGTTTGAGTTCTTTTGGAAACAGTGTGTGAAGAAGATCAAGTCCGATACTCCTGAAATCAAAGACATTGATATAATGAGAGATGTGAGAGAGATCCTCAGTGACGCATATAAAAGTGTTTCTGAGGACTACAGGAATATTTTCTCTGTGCCCAGTTTTTCTGATTATGTAAAAGTAAAAAAATCATTTGATATCAAACATCCCATAAAATCAACAAAAGGTTTCGTTGTTGGCAGTTCTCTAACTAACGAGGAAGAAGATCAAATAAGAGTATTAGTCACAGACATTGCTCAGCATACAGACACAGAGATTCAGTCATTTAACATTTCAAAGATGGGCTACAACAAGAGCTGCATTCAACAGCTCATAGATTACATCAAGGCAAGAATAGTACAACATCAGGAAGGATCAGTGAGATATGTGTTCAAGCATGAATTCTTCAGGGATTTGGTTATTTCCATCTGTAAGAAAGCAAACAAGATGATCACTGACCAGCACAGGATGTTCAGGGAAGTCAATGATCCAGTAATATATTTTATGAAGAAGAGAGAAGAGTACTATAATATTTTCCAGAAATACTGTCGTGGATCAACATCAGCGGCCATTTTTGGTCAGATCATCTGTCAGAAACTGAAAGAGCCCATTGAGCAGAGTGTCTACAAGAAGACTGTCAGAGATCTGGCTGGTGAAATGAGATCAAACTGTGAATCACTGAATGGAAACAGATCAAAACTGGAGAAACACATCCTGAAGACACTGGCAGAAAAGGAGGATTTTGACAAATACATGAACTACATTAAAACTCCCACAGATCACTTCAAGAGTTTCATCAGAGATGAAGTCAGTCGGTACATCACTGATAAGTTCAGTGTCAGTGTTTTACCCAAGATGAAGGAGAACATTAAACTCCTGCAGCAGAAGATCATGGAAGCTGCACATGAATCTACTGAACATGTTCAAGTGAATAAAGGAGATGTTGGATTATGGTTGAAGAGTTTCACACAGCGGCTCTCAGGTGAGCTGATCTTCTCTGAAAAAGACCTCAGTGGAGTCAAACATGATGATGTTGATGTGAAACTCCTAGAAGATGTGATAAAGAAAGAACTTCCCGCTATAATATCGGACATCAGCAGTGGATTCACAAAGACTTTTCCAGTAAAGCTGGACGATAAAGAAAGACCAGATGAGCTTCTGATTGGTCACTTCTGTCAGTGCTGTTGGGCTCAGTGTCCGTTCTGTGGAGCCGTCTGCACCAACACCGTACCAAACCATCCTGGAGATCACAGTGTTCCTTTCCATCGAGTGGATGGAATTAAAGGATGGCATTACTATCAAACAGTGAATCTCTGTGCTAATTTTTGCACAACTTCAGTAACAAGTGATAAAAGGTTTCTTGTATCTTATAAGTCGTTTCCATATAAAGATTACAGAAGTGCAGGAGGAGATTATGCGAAGTGGAGCATCACCCCTGATCTCTCTGCACTGTCCTACTGGAAATGGTTTGTGTGCCGATTCCAGAAAGATCTGGAAAAATATTATAATAAAACATTCCAGGGTCATGGTGAGATTCCACCTGAATGGAGAAATCACAAACAAAAAGATGCTATTCAGAGCTTGGATAATTTGTGCATTGTATCTAAGTAATCTCAATAGCAATCTCTATGTTGTTGTTCTATTATTTTCTTTGTTTTTGATATGATTTTAATTTTTAATCACTAATAAACATTAGTCAGTTATGTAGTTGTCATTTGATTTATCATTTAATCATTTATTATTTGCATTATTATTTGATTTACATAATTGTATCATTTATTCATATTATTCATATTTGATTTACATCATTTAATAATTGTATTATTAATTTCTATAATTTTATGGGGTTTTTTTATTTAGTAGGCCTATTACATATTTTCTTGCCCTTGCAATGCTTACTATTGCTGTTTAATCTTATGATTGTGTGCTTTCATTGATGTTTGTCTTCATGAATAAGAGATTAGAGAATGTCTCCATGTCAAGGGTTTTAACATCACAGGATGAAGTTGTGAAGCAGTCATTTTTCATTGCTGTTGCTTGGCTATAATAAATAATAAGGTTGGATTTGCACTAGTCAGACATCAGAACAATAAAGTGTGAGCACTGAAACATATGTATGAGATTATTCAATAAACCAACTTTTTTCAAACTCATATTTTCCATCACTTTGTCTCCTGCTCTCTGCACCTTGATTTCTCTGTCCTGATAGAGGATAATTGAGTTTTGTGACAAATCCAGCCCAAGGATTCACACTTGAATGTTTTGCTGTGATAAATAAATTAATTAATAAAATAGGCCCGAAACAAAAATGGTATATATTATTTAAATTCTTTAAAAGTTAATATAGCATTTTTGTCAGAAATAAATAATCTTTAGGCACTGATTTTCACTAGGGATGTAATAAAAGTACATTTACTTTTATTAAATTGGGTCATAATTTACTCACCCTCATGTTGTTTGAAACCTGTTTGACTTTCATCTCTTCAATGTTGTTGTCACATCAAGAGAGATCAAATTCAGGTAACACACGTCTCTTTATTTAAGCATTGCATGCCCACAAACAGACTTTCTCTTCGCCTCGTACTGTACGTGTACCACTTCCGCACATACAACATCTCCCCCTTGTGGGCATTTACCAATCAACAATATTAAGTAAATACAACATGTATATGTTGGTTAACCAAACCATTTCAGTTAGTTGAATGCAAAGAAACTCCCCTCAAAGTCATAAATACGAGTGGTAAGCTTGGGACTCGAAGTTGGGGGCATGTCAGTGTAAAATGTGGCGGAATATCACAATATTTATACACCTGTGATCAGAATTGATTGCACCCCTGGTAAATATGATAAACAAAGGCTGTAAAAAATACATCTGCATTGTTTGTCCTTTTGATCTTTAATTTAAAAAAAATCTAACCTTTCAATGAAGTAAAATAATGAAAGTGGGTAAATCACATCATGAAATATATGTTTTTCTTCAAAACACATTGGCCACAATTATTGGCACCCTTTTATTAAATACTTTTTGCAATCTCCTTTTGCCAAGATAACAGCTCTGAGGCTGCGTTCAAAACCACATACTCAATGAGTTGGTACTTAATTTCAATAAGTACTTAGCGAGCGCAAAAAGAGTAGGTACTTATAGCCAAATCTTGTCGAGCCGGACATCTGCCATGTTGACGTTATCACAAGCTCAACAATGTTCCATCTATCTGTAACTTGATCTTGATGAAACTTGCTCATTTTGTGGTAGTATTGTTGAAGAAACAACTGCCCATTTATTTTGTGAATACATTTAGGGTTGATTTAAGTTGGTATTTTTTAAACCCTAATATGTGACCCACAGTTTTATCCTTATAGGCTATGTGCACCATAGACATAATAAATACATAGACGCCCTATTGGCCACTGGAGCGTACGTCAACGGCGCCGCCATATTGGGGAGAGCAACTTTCCCATACCTCTCATACCGGGAATTGAGAAAAATTTATGGCGCTGCTTGGGGCTGGACAAATCGCCACACAACTGAAAACAGCTTTCGAGGAAGTACCTTTCACAAGCAAGACTGAACGTTTGTTTTTGGTTGTATTTGGTCATGATTTAATTAGTAATAGTAGCCTAACGTTTAGACTAGAGGTTAAATACTACTGTTATTGTGTCACGAAATGTAGTTTTAATAGTTTTTCAGTCGACAATGTAGTTGTTTAAAGCTCAAATATGTGGTTTGTTTATAAAGATAGTGCCTATTTAAAAATTTAACAGGAAGTTTTCGGCGTTGCTGCGCCCCCGCCCAGCGCTCGTCTCCCCCGCCTGGAACAGCCGTACCACGGCCAGTGCTTCTAACGGTTGCCGCTGGCTCGGATGTCTCTAGTCTAAAGGTTAAACATAAGATATAATTCGTAATTTGTGTTTACCTTTGGTCTCATTAATCTATAAATGATTCTCTGGTAAATGGTTTTGGCTGAGGGCAAAGTAAAGTTTCATAACTTTATATTTAGGCTATTTTAACATTGTATCCTGCTGTATGTTTGACTGAAGCTACTTCTGTTGTAATGGCTAGCCTATTACTGATCAATAAAACTGAAATTTAACACAAAGAACTAAATATTAAATATATGTTTAACTTATTTTTTGCGTGTGTATATATTCTGTAGTTGAAATGTCTTATTCTATTGCTATTATTATACCATTATTAATAAACTATACTATTATCAATATTTTTATATAATTAGGGGCCAAGCACCGAAGGTGCGGAGGCACCTATTGTATCTGTGCCGGTTCTTATTATTATTATTATTATTAGGGGCCAAGCACCGAAGGTGCGGAGGCACCTATTGTATCTGTTCCGGTTCTTATTATTAGGGGCCAAGCACCGAAGGTGCGGAGGCACCTATTGTATCTGTGCTGGTTCTTATTAGGGGCCAAGCACCGAAGGTGCGGAGGCACCTATTGTATCTGTGCCGGTTCTTATTAGGGGCCAAGCACCGAAGGTGCGGAGGCACCTATTGTATCTGTGCCGGTTCTTATTATTATTATTAGGGGCCAAGCACCGAAGGTGCGGAGGCACCTATTGTATCCGTGCTGGTTCTTATTAGGGGCCAAGCACCGAAGGTGCGGAGGCACCTATTGTATCTGTGCCGGTTCTTATTATTATTAGGGGCCAAGCACCGAAGGTGCGGAGGCACCTATTGTATCTGTGCCGGTTCTTATTATTATTATTATTATTATTATTATTCTTCTTCCGACTGGGCGTCTATGGCAGCCCATAGACCGGTTTGCGGGAAAGTTGTTTTGGTTTGACATTCTGATAGAGGACAGTCCCAACTTTAAATACACCAATTTTGGTGTCTCTAACTCATTCCCTCTAGCGCCACCAACTGTCCAAAGTTTCACTTTTATTATGCTAATAACTTTTGAACCGTAAGGCCTATCAACAAAATTCTTTTTTCCTCTTGTTCCTGAGTTCATGCCGATTCGATCGCACCCTATGACGTCATTTTCCGTCATAAAAAAACGGCCGCCATTTTGAATTTTCCAAAAAACCTACTTTTGCGAACTCGTCCTAGACGGTTTGTCCGATTTTCACCAAAATCGCACCGGATCATCTCCAGCCAGTGCTGACAAAAAGTTATGGAATTCAAGATGATTCGAATAACCGTTTTCGATAAACGCGTAAACAAAATTTACGTAGCGCTTGCGAAAACAGACGTGAGGTTGTATCTCCGCAACGCTTACTCGTTTTCACACCAAACTTGGTACGTGTTATCACAAGCATGACCTGAGGCTACGTGCTGCGTTTCGGCGCAGCGCCACCTAGTGGTCCGGAGATATGAAAAATGGCTATTTTTGCTCGTAACTTCTGAACGGTTTCTCCAAAAATCAAAAACTTGGTCTCGTTAGATTCAGGGCGTCATGCCGAGTCGACCGATATCCAATTTTCCCAGATCGGCCATTTTGGCTGTCGGCCATTTTGAATTATGTGCTAAAATGCTGTATTTTTTGAACGCATGAACGAATTGTTACGAAACTCGTTATGGGTCATCAGTACGATGCCCTGAAGGAGCCTGAGAAGTTTCGAAACAGCGCCACCTAGTGGTGAATTGTTTTATTCAAACGCTTATAACTTTGGGTGTGGTACACTTATTTTCACGGGAGTCATATTTTTGAGGTCCTGAATCGTTGCCGAGTCCAACGATACCAAATATGTCGGGTTTCGTCTCACGGATGGCGTAGCGTAGCGATTTAGCGCGAAAAAAACACTTGGCGATATCTTCAAAACCGCTGTTCCGATCGAGACGAAACCACCGCCAGAAACACGGAATCATAGCTTGTTAACTATACGCTAATGCCCAAATGCGTAAATATTGATAGTAAGGGGTAGTAAAATTCAAACAAAGTCATGTGTCAGTCATTTTTTACGTGTTTTTTCATATAAATGTTTATAACTCGGAAGTAAATTGAGATATTTGCACCAAAATTGACACACATATGTATGGGGTCACTCTGAGGACACATAAAAAAAATTGTGGGACTGAGCCTCTTGGTGGCGCTATAATAGAACAAAACGTGAAATTCCCATTGACTTCAATACAGTTTTGTGAAATACAATGCTATACTAAACAAATGCTTTGGTCTAACATTACGAAACTCAGTGTGTGCCATAAGCAGCATGCCCTGAAGGTACTCAAAAGATTTTGAGACAGCGCCACCTGTTGGTCAAAAGTTATAATTAATTTCTGAGAACGCTAATAACTTTTGAATAAATTTGCCTATTGCAATGAAACTGATCTTAATAGATTCCTTGGGTTATGCCGAAAACATAGATATCAGGTTTTGCATAATCAGCCAAACTTCCTGTCCGCCATCTTTATTTCTTTGAAAAGCCTTCTTTTTCGAACTCCTCCTAGACCGTTTGTCCGATTTTCACGAAAATTTAATCGCATCATCTCCAGACCGTGCCGACTAAAAGTTATGAATTGCACGATGATAGACAAAACCGTTTTCGTATACCACAGCATCAAAGTTTAGGCATGCTGCCAAAATTACTATTTAGGCTTTATCTCTGCAATGCCTTCACATTTTGACACCAAACTTTGCATGTGTCATTGTCACCTCCCTCTGACCACATCACATCTATTTCGTAACTGCGCCACCTATTGTTCGAAAGTGATAACCCATTAAATCATCTTATAAGTTAATGTTTATGTGATTTTTTTAGCTATTTGCCCAAAGTTCTCTCAAAATGCCCTTAATTGCTCCTTGCTGCAGTTGGTCTGCCACTCCTTGCCATTTTGGCATATGTTGCCGCTTCTTGCGCTTGGCCCCGGTAATGGCTGCTTGCAGCTATATTTATTATTATTATTCTTCTTCCGACTGGGCGTCTATGACAGCCCATAGACCGGTTTGCGGGAAAGTTGTTTTGGTTTGACATTCTGATAGAGGACAGTCCCAACTTTAAATACACCAATTTTGGTGTCTCTAACTCATTCCCTCTAGCGCCACCAACTGTCCAAAGTTGCACTTTTATTATGCTAATAACTTTTGAACCGTAAGGCCTATCAACAAAATTCTTTTTTCCTCTTGTTCCTGAGCTCATGCCGATTCGATCGCACCCTATGACGTCATTTTCCGTCATAAAAACATGGCCGCCATTTTGAATTTTCCAAAAAACGTACTTTTGCGAACTCGTCCTAGACCGTTTGTCCGATTTTCACCAAAATCGCACCGGATCATCTCCAGGCAGTGCTGACAAAAAGTTATGGAATTCAAGATAATTCGAAGAACCGTTTTCGATAAACGCGCAAACTAATTTTACGTAACGCTTGCGAAAACAGACGTAAGGCTGTGTCTCCGCAACGCTTCATCCTATTCAGACCAAACTTGGTACATGTAATCACAAGCATGACCTGAGGCTACATGCAGCGTTTCGGCGCAGCGCCACCTAGTGGTCCGGAGATATGAAAAATGGCTATTTTCGCTCATAACTTCTGAACGGTTTCTCCAAAAATCAAAAACTTGGTCTCGTTAGATTCAGGGCGTCATGCCGAGTCGACCGATATCCAATTTTCCCAGATCGGCCATTTTGGCTGTCGGCCATTTTGAATTATGTGCTAAAATGCTGTATTTTTTGAACGCATGAACGAATTGTTACGAAACTCGGTATGGGTCATCAGTACGATGCCCTGAAGGAGCCTGAGAAGTTTCGAAACAGCGCCACCTAGTGGTGAATTTTTTTTTTCAAACGCTTATAACTTTGGGTGTGGTACACTTATTTTCACGGGAGTCATATTTTTGAGGTCCTGAATCGTTGCCGAGTCCAACGATACCAAATATGTCGGGTTTCGTCTCACGGATGGCGTAGCGTAGCGATTTAGCGCGAAAAAAACACTTGGCGATATCTTCAAAACCGCTGTTCCGATCGAGACGAAACCACCGTCAGAAACACGGAATCATAGCTTGTTAACTATACGCTAATGCCCAAATGCAAAAATATTGATAGTAAGGGGTAGTAAAATTCAAACAAAGTCATGTGTCAGTCATTTTTTACGTGTTTTTTCATATAAATGTTTATAACTCGGAAGCAAATTGAGATATTTTCACCAAAATTGACACACATATGTATGGGGTCACTCTGAGGACACATAAAAAAAATTGTGGGACTGAGCCTCTTGGTGGCGCTATAATAGAACAAAACGTGAATTTCCCATTGACTTCAATAGAGTTTTGTGAAATAAAATGCTATACTAAACAAATGCATTGGTGTAATATTACAAAACTCAGTGTGTGCCATAAACAGCATGCCCTGAAGGTACTCAAAAGATTTTGAGACAGCGCCACCTGTTGGTCAAAAGTTATAATTAATTTCTGAGAACGCTAATAACTTTTGAATAAATTTGCCTATTGCAATGAAACTGATCTTAATAGATTCCTTCGGTTATGCCGAAAACATAGATATCAGGTTTTCTATAATCAGACAAACTTCCTGTTCGCCATCTTTATTTCTTTGAAAAACCTTCTTTTTCGAACTCCTCCTAGACCGTTTATCCGATTTTCACGAAAATTGAATCGTATCATCTCCAGACCGTGCCGACTAAAAGTTATGAATTGCACGATGATAGACAAAACCGTTTTTGTATACCACAGCATCAAAGTTTAGGCATGCTGCCAAAATTACTATTTAGGCTTTATCTCTGCAATGCCTTCACATTTTGACACCAAACTTTGCATGTGTCATTGTCACCTCACTCTGACCACATCACATCTATTTCGTAACTGCGCCACCTATTGTTCGAAAGTGATAACCCATTAAATCATCTTATAAGTTAATGTTTATGTGATTTTCTTAGCCATTTGCTCAAAGTTCTCTCAAAATGCCCTTAATTGCTCCTTGCTGCAGTTTGTCTGCCACTCCTTGCCATTTTGGCATATGTTGCCGCTTCTTGCGCTTGGCCCCGGTAATGGCTGCTTGCAGCTATATTTATTATTATTCTTCTTCCGACTGGGCGTCTATGGCAGCCCATAGACCGGTTTGCGGGAAAGTTGTTTTGGTTTGACATTCTGATAGAGGACAGTCCCAACTTTAAATACACCAATTTTGGTGTCTCTAACTCATTCCCTCTAGCGCCACCAACTGTCCAAAGTTTCACTTTTATTATGCTAATAACTTTTGAACCGTAAGACCTATCAACAAAATTCTTTTTTCCTCTTATTCCTGAGCTCATGCCGATTCGATCGCACCCTATGACGTTATTTTCCGTCATAAAAACATGGCCGCCATTTTGAATTTTCCAAAAAACGTACTTTTGCGAACTCGTCCTAGACCGTTTGTCCGATTTTCACCAAAATCGCACCGGATCATCTCCAGGCAGTGTTGACAAAAAGTTATGGAATTCAAGATGATTCGAATAACCGTTTTTGATAAACGCACAAACTAATTTTACGTAACGCTTGCAAAAACAGACGTAAGGCTTTATCTCCGCAACGCTTCATCCTATTCAGACCAAACTTGGTACATTTAATCACAAGCGTGACGTGAGGCTACATGCAGCGTTTCGGCGCAGCGCCACCTAGTGGTCCGGAGATATGAAAAATGGCTATTTTTGCTCATAACTTCTGAACGGTTTGTCCAAAAATCAAAAACTTGGTCTCGTTAGATTCAGGGCGTCATGCCGAGTCGACCGATATACAATTTTCCCATATCGGCCATTTTGGCTGTCGGCCATTTTGAATTATGTGCTAAAATGCTGTATTTTTTGAACGCGTGAACGAATTGTTACGAAACTCGGTATGGGTCATCAGTACGATGCCCTGAAGGAGCCTGAGAAGTTTCGAAACAGCGCCACCTAGTGGTAAATTTTTTTTTTCAAACGCTTATAACTTTGGGTGTGGTACACTTATTTTCACGGGAGTCATATTTTTGAGGTCCTGAATCGTTGCCGAGTCCAACGATACAAAATATGTCGGGTTTCGTCTCACGGATGGCGTAGCGTAGCGATTTAGCGCGAAAAAAACACTTGGCGATATCTTCAAAACCGCTGTTCCGATCGAGACGAAACCACCGTCAGAAACACGGAATCATAACTTGTTAACCATACGCTAATGCCCAAATGCGAAAATATTGATAGTAAGGGGTAGTAAAATTCAAACAAAGTCATGTGTCAGTCATTTTTTACGTGTTTTTTCATATAAATGTTTATAACTCGGAAGCGAATTGAGATATTTTCACCAAAATTGACACACATATGTATGGGGTCACTCTGAGGACACATAAAAAAAATTGTGGGACTGAGCCTCTTGGTGGCGCTATAATAGAACAAAACGTGAAATTGCCATTGACTTCAATACAGTTTTGTGAAATACAATGCTATACTAAACAAATGCTTTGGTCTAACATTACGAAACTCAGTGTGTGCCATAAGCAGCATGCCCTGAAGGTACTCAAAAGATTTTGAGACAGCGCCACCTGTTGGTCAAAAGTTATAATTAATTTCTGAGAACGCTAATAACTTTTGAACAAATTTGCCTATTGCAATGAAACTGATCTTAATAGATTCCTTGGGTTACGCCGAAAACATAGATTTCAGGTTTTGCATAATCAGCTAAACTTCCTGTCCGCCATTTTTATTTCTTTGAAAAACCTTCTTTTTCGAACTCCTCCTAGACCGTTTGTCCGATTTTCACGAAAATTGAATCGTATCATCTCCAGACAGTGCCAAATAAAAGTTATGGATTGCGTGACGATAGACATAACCGTTTTCGTATACCACAGCATCAAATTTGAGGCATGCTGCCAAAATGACTATTTAGGCTTTATCTCTGCAATGCCTTCACATTTTGACACCAAACTTTGTATGTGTCATTGTCACCTCACTCTGACCACATCACATCTATTTTGTAACTGCGCCACCTATTGTTCGAAAGTGATAACCCATTAAATCATCTTATAAGTTAATGTTTATGTGATTTTCTTAGCCATTTGCCCAAAGTTCTCTCAAAATGCCCTTAATTGCTCCTTGCTGCAGTTGGTCTGCCACTCCTTGCCATTTTGGCATATGTTGCCGCTTCTTGCGCTTGGCCCCGGTAATGGCTGCTTGCAGCTATATTTAGGGGCCAAGCACCGAAGGTGCGGAGGCACCTATTGTATCTGTGCCGGTTCTTATTATTATTATTTAGGGGCCAAGCACCGAAGGTGCGGAGGCACCTATTGTATCCGTGCTGGTTCTTATTAGGGGCCAAGCACCGAAGGTGCGGAGGCACCTATTGTATCTGTGCCGGTTCTTATTATTATTATTATTAGGGGCCAAGCACCGAAGGTGCGGAGGCACCTATTGTATCTGTGCCGGTTCTTATTATTATTATTATTAGGGGCCAAGCACCGAAGGTGCGGAGGCACCTATTGTATCTGTGCCGGTTCTTATTATTAGGGGCCAAGCACCGAAGGTGCGGAGGCACCTATTGTATCTGTTCCGTTTCCTATTATTATTATTATTCTTCTTCCGTTTCTGACTTGGCGTCTATGGCAGCCCATAGACCGGTTTGCGGGAAAGTTGTTTTGGTTTGACATTCTGATAGAGGACAGTCCCAACTTTAAATACACCAATTTTGGTGTCTCTAATGCATTCCCTCTAGCGCCACCAACTGTCCAAAGTTTCACTTTTATTATGCTAATAACTTTTGAACCGTAAGGCCTACCAACAAAATTCTTTTTTCCTCTTGTTCCTGAGCTCATGGCGATTCGATCGCACCCTATGACGTCATTTTCCGTCATAAAAAAACGGCCGCCATTTTGAATTTTCTAAAAAAACTACTTTTGCGAACTCGTCCTAGACGGTTTGTCCGATTTTCACCAAAATCGCACCGGATCATCTCCAGCCAGTGCTGACAAAAAGTTATGGAATTCAAGATGATTCGAATAACTGTTTTCGATAAACGCGCAAACAAATTTTACGTAGCGCTTGCAAAAACAGACGTGAGGCGGTATCTCCGCAACGCTTACTCGTTTTCAGACCAAACTTGGTACGTGTCATCACAAGCATGACCTGAGGCTACATGCTGCGTTTCGGCGCAGCGCCACCTAGTGGTCCGGAGATATGAAAAATGGCTATTTTTGCTCATAACTTCTGAACGGTTTCTCCAAAAATCAAAAACTTGGTCTCGTTAGATTCAGGGCGTCATGCCGAGTCGACCGATATCCAATTTTCCCAGATCGGCCATTTTGGCTGTCGGCCATTTTGAATTATGTGCTAAAATGCTGTATTTTTTGAACGCATGAACGAATTGTTACGAAACTCGGTATGGGTCATCAGTACGATGCCCTGAAGGAGACTGAGAAGTTTCGAAACAGCGCCACCTAGTGGTGAATTGTTTTATTCAAACGCTTATAACTTTGGGTGTGGTACACTTATTTTCACGGGAGTTATATTTTTGAGTTCATGAATCGTTGCCGAGTCCAACGATACCAAATATGTCGGGTTTCGTCTCACGGATGGCGTAGCGTAGCGATTTAGCGCGAAAAAAACACTTGGCGATATCTTCAAAACCGCTGTTCCGATCGAGACGAAACCACCGTCAGAAACACGGAATCATAGCTTGTTAACTAAATGCAAATGCCCAAATGCGAAAATATTGATAGTAAGGGGTAGTAAAATTCAAACAAAGTCATGTGTCAGTCATTTTTTACGTGTTTTTTCATATAAATGTTTATAACTCGGAAGCGAATTGAGATATTTTCACCAAAATTGACACACATATGTATGGGGTCACTCTGAGGACGCACACAAAAAATTGTTGGACTGAGCCTCTTGGTGGCGCTATAATAGAACAAAACGTGAAATTCCCATTGACTTCAATACAGTTTTGTTAAATACAATGCTATACAAAATAAATCCTTTGGTATAACATTACGAAACTCAGTGTGTGCCATAAGCAGCATGCCCTGAAGGTACTCAAAAGATTTTGAGACAGCGCCACCTGTTGGTCAAAAGTTATAATTAATTTCTGAGAACGCTAATAACTTTTGAATAAATTTGCCTATTGCAATGAAACTGATCTTAATAGATTCCTTGGGTTATGCTGAAAACATAGATCTCAGGTTTGCCATAATCAGCCAAACTTCCTGTCCGCCATCTTTATTTCTTTGAAAAACCTTCTTTTTCGAACTCCTCCTTGACCGTTTGTCCGATTTTCACGAAAATTGAATCGTATCATCTCCAGACCGTGCCGACTAAAAGTTATGAATTGCACGATGATAGACTAAACCGTTTTCGTATACCACAGCATCAAAGTTTAGGCATGCTGCCAAAATTACTATTTAGGCTTTATCTCTGCAATGCCTTCACATTTTGACACCAAACTTTGCATGTGTCATTGTCACCTCACTCTGACCACATCACATCTATTTCGTAACTGCGCCACCTATTGTTCGAAAGTGATAACCCATTAAATCATCTTATAAGTTAATGTTTATGTGATTTTCTTAGCCATTTGCCCAAAGTTCTCTCAAAATGCCCTAAATTGCTCCTTGCTGCAGTTGGTCTGCCACTCCTTGCCATTTTGGCATATGTTGCCGCTTCTTGCGCTTGGCCCCGGTAATGGCTGCTTGCAGCTATATTTATTATTATTATTATTATTATTATTCTTCTTCCGACTGGGCGTCTATGGCAGCCCATAGACCGGTTTGCGGGAAAGTTGTTTTGGTTTGACATTCTGATAGAGGACAGTCCCAACTTTAAATACACCAATTTTGGTGTCTCTAACTCATTCCCTCTAGCGCCACCAACTGTCCAAAGTTGCACTTTTATTATGCTAATAACTTTTGAACCGTAAGGCCTATCAACAAAATTCTTTTTTCCTCTTGTTCCTGAGCTCATGCCGATTCGATAGCACCCTATGACGTCATTTTCCGTCATAAAAAAATGGCCGCCATTTTGAATTTTCCAAAAAACCTACTTTTGCGAACTCGTCCTAGACGGTTTGTCCGATTTTCACCAAAATCGCACCGGATCATCTCCAGGCAGTGCTGACAAAAAGTTATGGAATTCAAGATGATTCGAAGAACCGTTTTCGATAAACGCGCAAACTAATTTTACGTAGCGCTTGCGAAAACAGACGTGAGGCTGTATCTCCGCAACGCTTCATCCTATTCAGACCAAACTTGGTACATGTCATCACAAGCATGATCTGAGGCTACATGCAGCGTTTCGGCGCAGCGCCACCTAGTGGTCCGGAGATATAAAAAATGGCTATTTTTGCTCATAACTTCTGAACGGTTTCTCCAAAAATCAAAAACTTGGTCTCGATAGATTCAGGGCGTCATGCCGAGTCGACCGATATCCAATTTTCCCAGATCGGCCATTTTGGCTGTCGGCCATTTTGAATTATGTGCGAAAATGCTGTATTTTTTGAACGCATGAACGAATTGTTACGAAACTCGGTATGGGTCATCAGTACGATGCCCTGAAGGAGCCTGAGAAGTTTCGAAACAGCGCCACCTATTGGTGAATTGTTTTATTCAAACGCTTATAACTTTGGGTGTGGTACACTTATTTTCACGGGAGTCATATTTTTGAGGTCCTGAATCGTTGCCGAGTCCAACGATACTAAACATGCTGGGTTTCGTGTTACGGTTGGTGTAGTGTAGCGATTTAGCGCGAAAAAAACACTTGGCGATATCTTCAAAACCACTGTTCCGATCGAGACGAAACCACCGCCAGAAACACGGAATCATAGCTTGTTAACTATATGCAAATGCCCAAATGCGAAAATATTGATAGTAAGGGGTAGTAAAATTCAAACAAAGTCATGTGTCAGTCATTTTTTATGTGTTTTTTCATATAAATGTTTATAACTCGGAAGTGAATTGAGATATTTGCACCAAAATTGACACACATATGTATGGGGTCACTCTGAGGACACATAAAAAAAATTGTGGGACTGAGCCTCTTGGTGGCGCTATAATAGAACAAAACGTGAAATTCCCATTGACTTCAATAGAGTTTTGTGAAATAAAATGCTATACTAAACAAATGCATTGGTGTAATATTACAAAACTCAGTGTGTGCCATAAGCAGCATGCCCTGAAGGTACTCAAAAGATTTTGAGACAGCGCCACCTGTTGGTCAAAAGTTATAATTAATTTCTGAGAACGCTAATAACTTTTGAATAAATTTGCCTATTGCAATGAAACTGATCTTAATAGATTCCTTCGGTTATGCCGAAAACATAGATATCAGGTTTTCCATAATCAGACAAACGTCCTGTTCGCCATCTTTATTTCTTTGAAAAACCTTCTTTTTCGAACTCCTCCTAGACCGTTTGTTCGATTTTCACGAAAATTGAATAGTATCATCTCCAGACCGTGCCGACTAAAAGTTATGAATTGCACGATGATAGACAAAACCGTTTTTGTATACCACAGCATCAAAATTTAGGCATGCTGCCAAAATTACTATTTAGGCTTTATCTCTGCAATGCCTTCACATTTTGACACCAAACTTTGCATGTGTCATTGTCACCTCCCTCTGACCACATCACATCTATTTCGTAACTGCGCCACCTATTGTTCGAAAGTGATAACCCATTAAATCATCTTATAAGTTAATGTTTATGTGATTTTTTTAGCCATTTGCCCAAAGTTCTCTCAAAATGCCCTTAATTGCTCCTTGCTACAGTTGGTCTGCCACTCCTTGCCATTTTGGCATATGTTGCCGCTTCTTGCGCTTGGCCCCGGTAATGGCTGCTTGCAGCTATATTTATTATTATTATTATTCTTCTTCCGACTGGGCGTCTATGGCAGCCCATAGACCGGTTTGCGGGAAAGTTGTTTTGGTTTGACATTCTGATAGAGGACAGTCCCAACTTTAAATACACCAATTTTGGTGTCTCTAACTCATTCCCTCTAGCGCCACCAACTGTCCAAAGTTTCACTTTTATTATGCTAATAACTTTTGAACCGTAAGGCCTATCAACAAAATTCTTTTTTCCTCTTGTTCCTGAGCTCATGTCAATTCGATCGCACCCTATGACGTCATTTTCCGTCATAAAAAAACGCCCGCCATTTTGAATTTTCCAAAAAACCTACTTTTGCGAACTCGTCCTAGACGGTTTGTCCGATTTTCACCAAAATCGCACCGGATCATCTCCAGGCAGTGCTGACAAAAAGTTATGGAATTCAAGATGATTCGAATAACCGTTTTCGATAAACGCGTAAACAAAATTTACGTAGCGCTTGCGAAAACAGACGTGAGGTTGTATCTCCGCAACGCTTACTCGTTTTCACACCAAACTTGGTACGTGTTATCACAAGCATGACCTGAGGCTACGTGCTGCGTTTCGGCGCAGCGCCACCTAGTGGTCCGGAGATATGAAAAATGGCTATTTTTGCTCGTAACTTCTGAACGGTTTCTCCAAAAATCAAAAACTTGGTCTCGTTAGATTCAGGGCGTCATGCCGAGTCGACCGATATCCAATTTTCCCAGATCGGCCATTTTGGCTGTCGGCCATTTTGAATTATGTGCTAAAATGCTGTATTTTTTGAACGCATGAACGAATTGTTACGAAACTCGTTATGGGTCATCAGTACGATGCCCTGAAGGAGCCTGAGAAGTTTCGAAACAGCGCCACCTAGTGGTGAATTGTTTTATTCAAACGCTTATAACTTTGGGTGTGGTACACTTATTTTCACGGGAGTCATATTTTTGAGGTCCTGAATCGTTGCCGAGTCCAACGATACCAAATATGTCGGGTTTCGTCTCACGGATGGCGTAGCGTAGCGATTTAGCGCGAAAAAAACACTTGGCGATATCTTCAAAACCGCTGTTCCGATCGAGACGAAACCACCGCCAGAAACACGGAATCATAGCTTGTTAACTACATGCTAATGCCCAAATGCGTAAATATTGATAGTAAGGGGTAGTAAAATTCAAACAAAGTCATGTGTCAGTCATTTTTTACGTGTTTTTTCATATAAATGTTTATAACTCGGAAGTAAATTGAGATATTTGCACCAAAATTGACACACATATGTATGGGGTCACTCTGAGGACACATACAAAAAAATTGTGGGACTGAGCCTCTTGGTGGCGCTATAATAGAACAAAACGTGAAATTCCCATTGACTTCAATACAGTTTTGTGAAATACAATGCTATACTAAACAAATGCTTTGGTCTAACATTACGAAACTCAGTGTGTGCCATAAGCAGCATGCCCTGAAGGTACTCAAAAGATTTTGAGACAGCGCCACCTGTTGGTCAAAAGTTATAATTAATTTCTGAGAACGCTAATAACGTTTGAATAAATTTGCCTATTGCAATGAAACTGATCTTAATAGATTCCTTGGGTTATCCCGAAAACATAGATATCAGGTTTTGCATAATCAGCCAAACTTCCTGTCCGCCATCTTTATTTCTTTGAAAAGCCTTCTTTTTCGAACTCCTCCTAGACCGTTTGTCCGATTTTCACGAAAATTTAATCGCATCATCTCCAGACCGTGCCGACTAAAAGTTATGAATTGCACGATGATAGACAAAACCGTTTTCGTATACCACAGCATCAAAGTTTAGGCATGCTGCCAAAATTACTATTTAGGCTTTATCTCTGCAATGCCTTCACATTTTGACACCAAACTTTGCATGTGTCATTGTCACCTCCCTCTGACCACATCACATCTATTTCGTAACTGCGCCACCTATTGTTCGAAAGTGATAACCCATTAAAACATCTTATAAGTTAATGTTTATGTGATTTTTTTAGCCATTTGCCCAAAGTTCTCTCAAAATGCCCTTAATTGCTCCTTGCTGCAGTTGGTCTGCCACTCCTTGCCATTTTGGCATATGTTGCCGCTTCTTGCGCTTGGCCCCGGTAATGGCTGCTTGCAGCTATATTTATTATTATTATTATTCTTCTTCCGACTGGGCGTCTATGGCAGCCCATAGACCGGTTTGCGGGAAAGTTGTTTTGGTTTGACATTCTGATAGAGGACAGTCCCAACTTTAAATACACCAATTTTGGTGTCTCTAACTCATTCCCTCTAGCGCCACCAACTGTCCAAAGTTTCACTTTTATTATGCTAATAACTTTTGAACCGTAAGGCCTATCAACAAAATTCTTTTTTCCTCTTGTTCCTGAGTTCATGCCGATTCGATCGCACCCTATGACGTCATTTTCCGTCATAAAAAAACGGCCGCCATTTTGAATTTTCCAAAAAACCTACTTTTGCGAACTCGTCCTAGACGGTTTGTCCGATTTTCACCAAAATCGCACCGGATCATCTCCAGGCAGTGCTGACAAAAAGTTATGGAATTCAAGATGATTCGAATAACCGTTTTCGATAAGCACGCAAACTAATTTTACGTAGCGCTTGCAAAAACAGACGTGAGGTTGTATCTCCGCAACGCTTCATCCTATTCAGACCAAACTTGGTACATGTCATCACAAGCATGACCTGAGGCTAAATGCAGCGTTTCGGCGCAGCGCCACCTAGTGGTCCGTAGATATGAAAAATGGCTATTTTTGCTCGTAACTTCTGAACGGTTTGTCCAAAAATCATAAACTTCATCTCGTTAGATTCAGGGCATCATGCCGAGTCGACTGATATCCAATTTTCCCAGATCGGCCATTTTGGCTGTCGGCCATTTTGAATTATGTGCTAAAATACTGTATTTTTTGAACGCATGAACGAATTGTTACGAAACTCGGTATGGGTCATCAGTACGATGCCCTGAAGAAGCCTGAGAAGTTTTGAAACAGCGCCACCTAGTGGTGAATTTTTTTTTTCAAACGCTTATAACTTTGGGTGTGGTACACTTATTTTCACGGGAGTCATTTTTTGAGTTCCTGAATCGTTGCCGAGTCCAACGATACTAAACATGCTGGGTTTCGTGTTACGGTTGGTGTAGCGTAGCGATTTAGCGCGAAAAAAACACTTGGCGATATCTTCAAAACCGCTGTTCCGATCGAGACGAAACCACCGCCAGAAACACGGAATCATAGCTTGTTAACTATACGCTAATGCCCAAATGCGAAAATATTGATAGTAAGGGGTAGTAAAATTCAAACAAAGTCATGTGTCAGTCATTTTTTACGTGTTTTTTCATATAAATGTTTATAACTCGGAAGTGAATTGAGATATTTGCACCAAAATTGACACACATATGTATGGGGTCACTCTGAGGACACATAAAAAAAATTGTGGGACTGAGCCTCTTGGTGGCGCTATAATAGAACAAAACGTGAAATTCCCATTGACTTCAATACAGTTTTGTGAAATACAATGCTATACTAAATAAATGCTTTGGTATAACATTACGAAACTCAGTGTGTGCCATAAGCAGCGTGCCCTGAAGGTACTCAAAAGATTTTGAGACAGCGCCACCTGTTGGTCAAAAGTTATAATTAATTTCTGAGAACGCTAATAACTTTTGAATAAATTTGCCTATTGCAATGAAACTGATCTTAATAGATTCCTTGGGTTATGCCGAAAACATAGATATCAGGTTTGCCATAATCAGCCAAACTTCCTGTCCGCCATCTTTATTTCTTTGAAAAACCTTCTTTTTCGAACTCCTCCTAGACCGTTTGTCCGATTTTCACGAAAATTGAATCGTATCATCTCCAGACCGTGCCGACTAAAAGTTATGAATTGCACGATGATAGACAAAACCGTTTTCGTATACCACAGCATCAAAGTTTAGGCATGCTGCCAAAATTACTATTTAGGCTTTATCTCTGCAATGCCTTCACATTTTGACACCAAACTTTGCATGTGTCATTGTCACCTCACTCTGACCACATCACATCTATTTCGTAACTGCGCCACCTATTGTTAGAAAGTGATAACCCATTAAATCGTCTTATAAGTTAATGTTTATGTGATTTTCTTAGCCATTTGCCCAAAGTTCTCTCAAAATGCCCTTAATTGCTCCTTGCTGCAGTTGGTCTGCCACTCCTTGCCATTTTGGCATATGTTGCCGCTTTTTGCGCTTGGCCCCGGTAATGGCTGCTTGCAGCTATATTTATTATTATTCTTCTTCCGACTGGGCGTCTATGGCAGCCCATAGACCGGTTTGCGGGAAAGTTGTTTTGGTTTGACATTCTGATAGAGGACAGTCCCAACTTTAAATACACCAATTTTGGTGTCTCTAACTCATTCCCTCTAGCGCCACCAACTGTCCAAAGTTTCACTTTTATTATGCTAATAACTTTTGAACCGTAAGACCTATCAACAAAATTCTTTTTTCCTCTTATTCCTGAGCTCATGCCGATTCGATCGCACCCTATGACGTCATTTTCCGTCATAAAAACATGGCCGCCATTTTGAATTTTCTAAAAAACGTACTTTTGCGAACTCGTCCTAGACCGTTTGTCCGATTTTCACCAAAATCGCACCGGATCATCTTCAGGCAGTGCTGACAAAAAGTTATGGAATTCAAGATGATTTGCTTAACGGTTTTTGATAAACGCACAAACAAATTTTACGCAACGCTTGCGAAAACAGACGTAAGGCTGTATCTCCGCAACGCTTCATCCTATTCAGACCAAACTTGGTACATGTAATCACAAGCATGACCTGAGGCTACATGCAGCGTTTCGGCGCAGCGCCACCTAGTGGTCCGGAGATATGAAAAATGGCTATTTTTGCTCGTAACTTCTGAACGGTTTGTCCAAAAATCATAAACTTCATCTCGTTAGATTCAAGGCATCATGCCGAGTCGACTGATATCCAATTTTCCCAGATCGGCCATTTTGGCTGTCGGCCATTTTGAATTATGTGCTAAAATGCTGTATTTTTTGAACGCATGAACGAATTGTTACGAAACTCGGTATGGGTCATCAGTACGATGCCCTGAAGGAGCCTGAGAAGTTTCGAAACAGCGCCACCTAGTGGTGAATTTTTTTCTTCAAACGCTTATAACTTTGTGTGTGGTACACTTATTTTCACGGGAGTCATATTTTTGAGGTCCTGAATCGTTGCCGAGTCCAATGATATTAAACATGCTGGGTTTCGTCTTACGGTTGGTGTAGCGTAGCGATTTAGCGCGAAAAAAACACTTGGCGATATCTTCAAAACCGCTGTTCCGATCGAGACGAAACCACCGTCAGAAACACGGAATCATAGCTTGTTAACTATACGCTAATGCCCAAATGCGAAAATATTGATAGTAAGGGGTAGTAAAATTCAAACAAAGTCATGTGTCAGTCATTTTTTACGTGTTTTTTCATATAAATGTTTATAACTCGGAAGTAAATTGAGATATTTGCACCAAAATTGACACACATATGTATGGGGTCACTCTGAGGACACATACAAAAAATTGTGGGACTGAGCCTCTTGGTGGCGCTATAATAGAACAAAACGTGAAATTCCCATTGACTTCAATACAGTTTTGTGAAATACAATGCTATACTAAATAAATGCTTTGGTCTAACATTACGAAACTCAGTGTGTGCCATAAGCAGCATGCCCTGAAGGTACTCAAAAGATTTTGAGACAGCGCCACCTGTTGGTCAAAAGTTATAATTCATTTCTGAGAACGCTAATAACTTTTGAATAAATTTGCCTATTGCAATGAAACTGATCTTAATAGATTCCTTGGGTTATGCTGAAAACATAGATATCAGGTTTTGCATAATCAGCCAAACTTCCTGTCCGCCGTCTTTATTTCTTTGAAAAACCTTCTTTTTCGAACTCCTCCTAGACCGTTTGTCCGATTTTCACGAAAATTGAATCGTATCATCTCCAGACCGTGCCGACTAAAAGTTATGAATTGCACGATGATAGACGAAACCGTTTTCGTATAACACAACATCAAAGTTTAGGCATGCTGCCAAAATTACTATTTAGGCTTTATCTCTGAAATGCCTTCACATTTTGACACCAAACTGTGCATGCGTCATTGTCACCTCACTCTGACCACATCACATCTATTTCGTAACTGCGCCACCTATTGTTCGAAAGTGATAACCCATTAAATCATCTTATAAGTTAATGGTTATGTGATTTTTTTGGCCATTTGCCCAAAGTTCTCTCAAAATGCCCGTAATTGCTCCTTGCTGCAGTTGGTCTGCCACTCCTTGCCATTTTGGCATATGTTGCCGCTTCTTGCGCTTGGCCCCGGTAATGGCTGCTTGCAGCTATATTTATTATTATTATTCTTCTTCCGACTGGGCGTCTATGGCAGCCCATAGACCGGTTTGCGGGAAAGTTGTTTTGGTTTGACATTCTGATAGAGGACAGTCCCAACTTTAAATACACCAATTTTGGTGTCTCTAACTCATTCCCTCTAGCGCCACCAACTGTCCAAAGTTTCACTTTTATTATGCTAATAACTTTTGAACCGTAAGGCCTATCAACAAAATTCTTTTTTCCTCTTGTTCCTGAGCTCATGCCGATTCGATCGCACCCTATGACGTCATTTTCCGTCATAAAAAAACGGCCGCCATTTTGAATTTTCCAAAAAACCTACTTTTGCGAACTCGTCCTAGACGGTTTGTCCGATTTTCACCAAAATCGCACCGGATCATCTCCAGGCAGTGCTGACAAAAAGTTATGGAATTCAAGATGATTCGAATAACCGTTTTCGATAAACGCGTAAACAAAATTTACGTAGCGCTTGCGAAAACAGACGTGAGGTTGTATCTCCGCAACGCTTACTCGTTTTCACACCAAACTTGGTACGTGTTATCACCAGCATGACCTGAGGCTACGTGCTGCGTTTCGGCGCAGCGCCACCTAGTGGTCCGGAGATATGAAAAATGGCTATTTTTGCTCGTAACTTCTGAACGGTTTGTCCAAAAATCAAAAACTTGGTCTCGTTAGATTCAGGGCGTCATGCCGAGTCGACCGATATCCAATTTTCCCAGATCGGCCATTTTGGCTGTCGGCCATTTTGAATTATGTGCTAAAATGCTGTATTTTTTGAATGCATGAACGAATTGTTACGAAACTCGTTATGGGTCATCAGTACGATGCCCTGAAGGAGCCTGAGAAGTTTCGAAACAGCGCCACCTAGTGGTGAATTGTTTTATTCAAACGCTTATAACTTTGGGTGTGGTACACTTATTTTCACGGGAGTCATATTTTTGAGGTCCTGAATCGTTGCCGAGTCCAACGATACCAAATATGTCGGGTTTCGTCTCACGGATGGCGTAGCGTAGCGATTTAGCGCGAAAAAAACACTTGGCGATATCTTCAAAACCGCTGTTCCGATCGAGACGAAACCACCGCCAGAAACACGGAATCATAGCTTGTTAACTAAGCGCTAATGCCCAAATGCGTAAATATTGATAGTGAGGGGTAGTAAAATTCAAACAAAGTCATGTGTCAGTCATTTTTTACGTGTTTTTTCATATAAATGTTTATAACTCGGAAGTAAATTGAGATATTTGCACCAAAATTGACACACATATGTATGGGGTCACTCTGAGGACACATAAAAAAAATTGTGGGACTGAGCCTCTTGGTGGCGCTATAATAGAACAAAACGTGAAATTCCCATTGACTTCAATACAGTTTTGTGAAATACAATGCTATACTAAACAAATGCTTTGGTCTAACATTACGAAACTCAGTGTGTGCCATAAGCAGCATGCCCTGAAGGTACTCAAAAGATTTTGAGACAGCGCCACCTGTTGGTCAAAAGTTATAATTAATTTCTGAGAACGCTAATAACTTTTGAATAAATTTGCCTATTGCAATGAAACTGATCTTAATAGATTCCTTGGGTTATGCCGAAAACATAGATATCAGGTTTTGCATAATCAGCCAAACTTCCTGTCCGCCATCTTTATTTCTTTGAAAAGCCTTCTTTTTCGAACTCCTCCTAGACCGTTTGTCCGATTTTCACGAAAATTTAATCGCATCATCTCCAGACCGTGCCGACTAAAAGTTATGAATTGCACGATGATAGACAAAACCGTTTTCGTATACCACAGCATCAAAGTTTAGGCATGCTGCCAAAATTACTATTTAGGCTTTATCTCTGCAATGCCTTCACATTTTGACACCAAACTTTGCATGTGTCATTGTCACCTCCCTCTGACCACATCACATCTATTTCGTAACTGCGCCACCTATTGTTCGAAAGTGATAACCCATTAAATCATCTTATAAGTTAATGTTTATGTGATTTTTTTAGCCATTTGCCCAAAGTTCTCTCAAAATGCCCTTAATTGCTCCTTGCTGCAGTTGGTCTGCCACTCCTTGCCATTTTGGCATATGTTGCCGCTTCTTGCGCTTGGCCCCGGTAATGGCTGCTTGCAGCTATATTTATTATTATTATTCTTCTTCCGACTGGGCGTCTATGGCAGCCCATAGACCGGTTTGCGGGAAAGTTGTTTTGGTTTGACATTCTGATAGAGGACAGTCTCAACTTTAAATACACCAATTTTGGTGTCTCTAACTCATTCCCTCTAGCGCCACCAACTGTCCAAAGTTTCACTTTTATTATGCTAATAACTTTTGAACCGTAAGGCCTATCAACAAAATTCTTTTTTCCTCTTGTTCCTGAGCTCATGCCGATTCGATCGCACCCTATGACGTCATTTTCCGTCATAAAAAAACGGCCGCCATTTTGAATTTTCAAAAAAACCTACTTTTGCGAACTCGTCCTAGACGGTTTGTCCGATTTTCACCAAAATCGCACCGGATCATCTCCAGGCAGTGCTGACAAAAAGTTATGGAATTCAAGATGATTCAAATAACCGTTTTCGATAAACGCGTAAACAAAATTTACGTAGCGCTTGCGAAAACAGACGTGAGGTTGTATCTCCGCAACGCTTACTCGTTTTCACACCAAACTTGGTACGTGTTATCACAAGCATGACCTGAGGCTACGTGCTGCGTTTCGGCGCAGCGCCACCTAGTGGTCCGGAGATATGAAAAATGGCTATTTTTGCTCGTAACTTCTGAACGGTTTCTCCAAAAATCAAAAACTTGGTCTCGTTAGTTTCAGGGCGTCATGTCGAGTCGACCGATATCCAATTTTCCCAGATCGGCCATTTTGAATTATGTGCTAAAATGCTGTATTTTTTGAACGCATGAACGAATTGTTACGAAACTCGTTATGGGTCATCAGTACGATGCCCTGTATGAGCCTGAGAAGTTTCGAAACAGCGCCACCTAGTGGTGAATTGTTTTATTCAAACGCTTATAACTTTGGGTGTGGTACACTTATTTTCACGGGAGTCATATTTTTGAGGTCCTGAATCGTTGCCGAGTCCAACGATACCAAATATGTCGGGTTTCGTCTAACGGATGGCGTAGCGTAGCGATTTAGCGCGAAAAAAACACTTGGCGATATCTTCAAAACCGCTGTTCCGATCGAGACGAAACCACCGCCAGAAACACGGAATCATAGCTTGTTAACTAGACGCTAATGCCCAAATGCGTAAATATTGATAGTAAGGGGTAGTAAAATTCAAACAAAGTCATGTGTCAGTCCTTTTTTACGTGTTTTTTCATATAAATGTTTATAACTCGGAAGTAAATTGAGATATTTGCACCAAAATTGACACACATATGTATGGGGTCACTCTGAGGACACATAAAAAAAATTGTGGGACTGAGCCTCTTGGTGGCGCTATAATAGAACAAAACGTGAAATTCCCATTGACTTCAATACAGTTTTGTGAAATACAATGCTATACTAAACAAATGCTTTGGTCTAACATTACAAAACTCAGTGTGTGCCATAAGCAGCATGCCCTGAAGGTACTCAAAAGATTTTGAGACAGCGCCACCTGTTGGTCAAAAGTTATAATTAATTTCTGAGAACGCTAATAACTTTTGAATAAATTTGCCTATTGCAATGAAACTGATCTTAATAGATTCCTTGGGTTATGCCGAAAACATAGATATCAGGTTTTGCATAGTCAGCCAAACTTCCTGTCCGCCATCTTTATTTCTTTGAAAAGCCTTCTTTTTCGAACTCCTCCTAGACCGTTTGTCCGATTTTCACGAAAATTTAATCGCATCATCTCCAGACCGTGCCGACTAAAAGTTATGAATTGCACGATGATAGACAAAACCGTTTTCGTATACCACAGCATCAAAGTTTAGGCATGCTGCCAAAATTACTATTTAGGCTTTATCTCTGCAATGCCTTCACATTTTGACACCAAACTTTGCATGTGTCATTGTCACCTCCCTCTGACCACATCACATCTATTTCGTAACTGCGCCACCTATTGTTCGAAAGTGATAACCCATTAAATCATCTTATAAGTTAATGTTTATGTGATTTTTTTAGCCATTTGCCCAAAGTTCTCTCAAAATGCCCTTAATTGCTCCTTGCTGCAGTTGGTCTGCCACTCCTTGCCATTTTGGCATATGTTGCCGCTTCTTGCGCTTGGCCCCGGTAATGGCTGCTTGCAGCTATATTTAGGGGCCAAGCACCGAAGGTGCGGAGGCACCTATTGTATCTGTGCCGGTTCTTATTATTATTAGGGGCCAAGCACCGAAGGTGCGGAGGCACCTATTGTATCTGTGCCGGTTCTTATTATTATTATTATTATTCTTCTTCCGACTGGGCGTCTATGGCAGCCCATAGACCGGTTTGCGGGAAAGTTGTTTTGGTTTGACATTCTGATAGAGGACAGTCCCAACTTTAAATACACCAATTTTGGTGTCTCTAACGCATTCCCTCTAGCGCCACCAACTGTCCAAAGTTTCACTTTTATTATGCTAATAACTTTTGAACCGTAAGGCCTATCAACAAAATTCTTTTTTCCTCTTGTTCCTGAGCTCATGCCGATTCGATCGCACCCTATGACGTCATTTTCCGTCATAAAAAAACGGCCGCCATTTTGAATTTTCAAAAAAACCTACTTTTGCGAACTCGTCCTAGACGGTTTGTCCGATTTTCACCAAAATCGCACCGGATCATCTCCAGGCAGTGCTGACAAAAAGTTATGGAATTCAAGATGATTCGAATAACCGTTTTCGATAAACGCGTAAACAAAATTTACGTAGCGCTTGCGAAAACAGACGTGAGGTTGTATCTCCGCAACGCTTACTCGTTTTCAGACCAAACTTGGTACGTGTTATCACAAGCATGACCTGAGGCTACGTGCTGCGTTTCGGCGCAGCGCCACCTAGTGGTCCGGAGATATGAAAAATGGCTATTTTTGCTCGTAACTTCTGAACGGTTTGTCCAAAAATCATAAATTTGGTCTCGTTAGATTCAGGGCGTCATGCCGAGTCGACCGATATCCAATTTTCCCAGATCGGCCATTTTGGCTGTCGGCCATTTTGAATTATGTGCTAAAATGCTGTATTTTTTGAACGCATGAACGAATTGTTACGAAACTCGGTATGGGTCATCAGTACGATGCCCTGAAGGAGCCTGAGAAGTTTCGAAACAGCGCCACCTAGTGGTGAATTGTTTTATTCAAACGCTTATAACTTTGGGTGTGGTACACTTATTTTCACGGGAGTCATATTTTTGAGGTCCTGAATCGTTGCCGAGTCCAACGATACAAAATATGTCGGGTTTCGTCTCACGGATGGCGTAGCGTAGCGATTTAGCGCGAAAAAAACACTTGGCGATATCTTCAAAACCGCTTTTCCGATCGAGACGAAACCACCGTCAGAAACACGGAATCATAGCTTGTTAACTATATGGTAATGCCCAAATGCAAAAATATTGATAGTAAGGGGTAGTAAAATTCAAACAAAGTCATGTGTCAGTCATTTTTTACGTGTTTTTTCATATAAATGTTTATAACTCGGAAGCGAATTGAGATATTTTCACCAAAATTGACACACATATGTATGGGGTCACTCTGAGGACACATAAAAAAACTTGTGGGACTGAGCCTCTTGGTGGCGCTATAATAGAACAAAACGTGAAATTCCCATTGACTTCAATACAGTTTTGTGAAATACAATGCTATACTAAACAAATGCTTTGGTCTAACATTACGAAACTCAGTGTGTGCCATAAGCAGCATGCCCTGAAGGTACTCAAAAGATTTTGAGACAGCGCCACCTGTTGGTCAAAAGTTATAATTAATTTCTGAGAACGCTAATAACTTTTGAACAAATTTGCCTATTGCAATGAAACTGATCTTAATAGATTCCTTCGGTTATGCCGAAAACATAGATATCAGGTTTTCCATAATTAGACAAACGTCCTGTTCGCCATCTTTATTTCTTTGAAAAACCTTCTTTTTCGAACTCCTCCTAGACCGTTTGTCCGATTTTCACGAAAATTGAATCGTATCATCTCCAGACAGTGCCAAATAATAGTTATGGATTGCGTGACGATAGACAAAACCGTTTTCGTATACCACAGCATCAAATTTGAGGCATGCTGCTAAAATGACTATTTAGGCTTTATCTCTGCAATGCCTTCACATTTTGACACCAAACTTTGCATGTGTCATTGTCACCTCACTCTGACCACATCACATCTATTTTGTAACTGCGCCACCTATTGTTTGAAAGTGATAACCCATTAAATCATCTTATAAGTTAATGTTTATGTGATTTTCTTAGCCATTTGCCCAAAGTTCTCTCAAAATGCCCTTAATTGCTCCTTGCTGCAGTTGGTCTGCCACTCCTTGCCATTTTGGCATATGTTGCCGCTTCTTGCGCTTGGCCCCGGTAATGGCTGCTTGCAGCTATATTTATTATTATTCTTCTTCCGACTGGGCGTCTATGGCAGCCCATAGACCGGTTTGCGGGAAAGTTGTTTTGGTTTGACATTCTGATAGAGGACAGTCCCAACTTTAAATACACCAATTTTGGTGTCTCTAACTCATTCCCTCTAGCGCCACCAACTGTCCAAAGTTTCACTTTTATTATGCTAATAACTTTTGAACCGTAAGACCTATCAACAAAATTCTTTTTTCCTTTTGTTCCTGAGCTCATGCCGATTCGATCGCACCCTATGACGTCATTTTCCGTCATAAAAACATGGCCGCCATTTTGAATTTTCTAAAAAACGTACTTTTGCGAACTCGTCCTAGACCGTTTGTCCGATTTTCACCAAAATCGCACCGGATCATCTCCAGGCAGTGCTGACAAAAAGTTATGGAACTCAAGATGATTTGCTTAACGGTTTTTGATAAACGCACAAACAAATTTTACGTAACGCTTGCGAAAACAGACGTAAGGCTGTATCTCCGCAACGCTTCATCCTATTCAGACCAAACTTTGTACATGTAATCACAAGCATGACTTGAGGCTACATGCAGCGTTTCGGCGCAGCGCCACCTAGTGGTCCGGAGATATGAAAAATGGCTATTTTTGCTCGTAACTTCTGAACGGTTTGTCCAAAAATCATAAACTTTATCTCGTTAGATTCAGGGCATCATGCCGAGTCGACTGATATCCAATTTTCCCAGATCGGCCATTTTGGCTGTCGGCCATTTTGAATTATGTGCTAAAATGCTGTATTTTTTGAACGCATGAACGAATTGTTACGAAACTCGGTATGGGTCATCAGTACGATGCCCTGAAGGAGCCTGAGAAGTTTCGAAACAGCGCCACCTAGTGGTGAATTTTTTTCTTCAAACGCTTATAACTTTGGGTGTGGTACACTTATTTTCACGGGAGTCATATTTTTGAGGTCCTGAATCGTTGCCGAGTCCAACGATACTAAACATGCTGGGTTTCGTCTTACGGTTGGTGTAGCGTAGCGATTTAGCGCGAAAAAAACACTTGGCGATATCTTCAAAACCGCTGTTCCGATCGAGACGAAACCACCGCCAGAAACACGGAATCATAGCTTGTTAACTATACGCTAATGCCCAAATGCGAAAATATTGATAGTAAGGGGTAGTAAAATTCAAACAAAGTCATGTGTCAGTCATTTTTTACGTGTTTTTTTATATAAATGTTTATAACTCGGAAGTAAATTGAGATATTTGCACCAAAATTGACACACATATGTATGGGGTCACTCTGAGGACACATACAAAAAAATTGTGGGACTGAGCCTCTTGGTGGCGCTATAATAGAACAAAACGTGAAATTCCCATTGACTTTAATACAGTTTTGTGAAATACAATGCTATACTAAATAAATGCTTTGGTCTAACATTACGAAACTCAGTGTGTGCCATAAGCAGCATGCCCTGAAGGTACTCAAAAGATTTTGAGACAGCGTCACCTGTTGGTCAAAAGTTATAATTCATTTCTGAGAACGCTAATAACTTTTGAATAAATTTGCCTATTGCAATGAAACTGATCTTAATAGATTCCTTGGGTTATGCTGAAAACATAGATATCAGGTTTTGCATAATCAGCCAAATTTCCTGTCCGCCATCTTTATTTCTTTGAAAAACCTTCTTTTTCTAACTCCTCCTAGACCGTTTGTCCGATTTTCACAAAAATTGAATGGTATCATCTCCAGACCATGCCGACTAAAAGTTATGAATTGCACGATGATAGACGAAACCGTTTTCGTATACCACAACATCAAAGTTTAGGCATGCTGCCAAAATTACTATTTAGGCTTTATCTCTGCAATGCCTTCACATTTTGACACCAAACTGTGCATGTGTCATTGTCACCTCACTCTGACCACATCACATCTATTTCGTAACTGCGCCACCTATTGTTCGAAAGTGATAACCCATTAAATCATCTTATAAGTTAATGTTTATGTGATTTTCTTAGCCATTTGCCCAAAGTTCTCTCAAAATTCCCTTAATTGCTCCTTGCTGCAGTTGGTCTGCCACTCCTTGCCATTTTGGCATATGTTACCGCTTATTGCGCTTGGCCCCGGTAATGGCTGCTTGCAGCTATATTTATTATTATTATTATTATTATTATTATTATTATTCTTCCGACTGGGCGTCTATGGCAGCCCATAGACCGGTTTGCGGGAAAGTTGTTTTGGTTTGACATTCTGATAGAGGACAGTCCCAACTTTAAATACACCAATTTTGGTGTCTCTAACTCATTCCCTCTAGCGCCACCAACTGTCCAAAGTTGCACTTTTATTATGCTAATAACTTTTGAACCGTAAGGCCTATCAACAAAATTCTTTTTTCTTCTTGTTCCTGAGCTCATGCCGATTCGATAGCACCCTATGACGTCATTTTCCGTCATAAAAAAATGGCCGCCATTTTGAATTTTCCAAAAAACCTACTTTTGCGAACTCGTCCTAGACGGTTTGTCCGATTTTCACCAAAATCGCACCGGATCATCTCCAGGCAGTGCTGACAAAAAGTTATGGAATTCAAGATGATTCGAAGAACCGTTTTCGATAAACGCGCAAACTAATTTTACGTAGCGCTTGCGAAAACAGACGTGAGGCTGTATCTCCGCAACGCTTCATCCTATTCAGACCAAACTTGGTACATGTCATCACAAGCATGATCTGAGGCTACATGCAGCGTTTCGGCGCAGCGCCACCTAGTGGTCCGGAGATATAAAAAATGGCTATTTTTGCTCATAACTTCTGAACGGTTTCTCCAAAAATCAAAAACTTGGTCTCGATAGATTCAGGGCGTCATGCCGAGTCGACCGATATCCAATTTTCCCAGATCGGCCATTTTGGCTGTCGGCCATTTTGAATTATGTGCGAAAATGCTGTATTTTTTGAACGCATGAACGAATTGTTACGAAACTCGGTATGGGTCATCAGTACGATGCCCTGAAGGAGCCTGAGAAGTTTCGAAACAGCGCCACCTATTGGTGAATTGTTTTATTCAAACGCTTATAACTTTGGGTGTGGTACACTTATTTTCACGGGAGTCATATTTTTGAGGTCCTGAATCGTTGCCGAGTCCAACGATACTAAACATGCTGGGTTTCGTGTTACGGTTGGTGTAGTGTAGCGATTTAGCGCGAAAAAAACACTTGGCGATATCTTCAAAACCACTGTTCCGATCGAGACGAAACCACCGCCAGAAACACGGAATCATAGCTTGTTAACTATATGCAAATGCCCAAATGCGAAAATATTGATAGTAAGGGGTAGTAAAATTCAAACAAAGTCATGTGTCAGTCATTTTTTATGTGTTTTTTCATATAAATGTTTATAACTCGGAAGTGAATTGAGATATTTGCACCAAAATTGACACACATATGTATGGGGTCACTCTGAGGACACATAAAAAAAATTGTGGGACTGAGCCTCTTGGTGGCGCTATAATAGAACAAAACGTGAAATTCCCATTGACTTCAATAGAGTTTTGTGAAATAAAATGCTATACTAAACAAATGCATTGGTGTAATATTACAAAACTCAGTGTGTGCCATAAGCAGCATGCCCTGAAGGTACTCAAAAGATTTTGAGACAGCGCCACCTGTTGGTCAAAAGTTATAATTAATTTCTGAGAACGCTAATAACTTTTGAATAAATTTGCCTATTGCAATGAAACTGATCTTAATAGATTCCTTCGGTTATGCCGAAAACATAGATATCAGGTTTTCCATAATCAGACAAACGTCCTGTTCGCCATCTTTATTTCTTTGAAAAACCTTCTTTTTCGAACTCCTCCTAGACCGTTTGTTCGATTTTCACGAAAATTGAATAGTATCATCTCCAGACCGTGCCGACTAAAAGTTATGAATTGCACGATGATAGACAAAACCGTTTTTGTATACCACAGCATCAAAATTTAGGCATGCTGCCAAAATTACTATTTAGGCTTTATCTCTGCAATGCCTTCACATTTTGACACCAAACTTTGCATGTGTCATTGTCACCTCCCTCTGACCACATCACATCTATTTCGTAACTGCGCCACCTATTGTTCGAAAGTGATAACCCATTAAATCATCTTATAAGTTAATGTTTATGTGATTTTTTTAGCCATTTGCCCAAAGTTCTCTCAAAATGCCCTTAATTGCTCCTTGCTACAGTTGGTCTGCCACTCCTTGCCATTTTGGCATATGTTGCCGCTTCTTGCGCTTGGCCCCGGTAATGGCTGCTTGCAGCTATATTTATTATTATTATTATTCTTCTTCCGACTGGGCGTCTATGGCAGCCCATAGACCGGTTTGCGGGAAAGTTGTTTTGGTTTGACATTCTGATAGAGGACAGTCCCAACTTTAAATACACCAATTTTGGTGTCTCTAACTCATTCCCTCTAGCGCCACCAACTGTCCAAAGTTTCACTTTTATTATGCTAATAACTTTTGAACCGTAAGGCCTATCAACAAAATTCTTTTTTCCTCTTGTTCCTGAGCTCATGTCGATTCGATCGCACCCTATGACGTCATTTTCCGTCATAAAAAAACGCCCGCCATTTTGAATTTTCCAAAAAACCTACTTTTGCGAACTCGTCCTAGACGGTTTGTCCGATTTTCACCAAAATCGCACCGGATCATCTCCAGGCAGTGCTGACAAAAAGTTATGGAATTCAAGATGATTCGAATAACCGTTTTCGATAAACGCGTAAACAAAATTTACGTAGCGCTTGCGAAAACAGACGTGAGGTTGTATCTCCGCAACGCTTACTCGTTTTCACACCAAACTTGGTACGTGTTATCACAAGCATGACCTGAGGCTACGTGCTGCGTTTCGGCGCAGCGCCACCTAGTGGTCCGGAGATATGAAAAATGGCTATTTTTGCTCGTAACTTCTGAACGGTTTCTCCAAAAATCAAAAACTTGGTCTCGTTAGATTCAGGGCGTCATGCCGAGTCGACCGATATCCAATTTTCCCAGATCGGCCATTTTGGCTGTCGGCCATTTTGAATTATGTGCTAAAATGCTGTATTTTTTGAACGCATGAACGAATTGTTACGAAACTCGTTATGGGTCATCAGTACGATGCCCTGAAGGAGCCTGAGAAGTTTCGAAACAGCGCCACCTAGTGGTGAATTGTTTTATTCAAACGCTTATAACTTTGGGTGTGGTACACTTATTTTCACGGGAGTCATATTTTTGAGGTCCTGAATCGTTGCCGAGTCCAACGATACCAAATATGTCGGGTTTCGTCTCACGGATGGCGTAGCGTAGCGATTTAGCGCGAAAAAAACACTTGGCGATATCTTCAAAACCGCTGTTCCGATCGAGACGAAACCACCGCCAGAAACACGGAATCATAGCTTGTTAACTACATGCTAATGCCCAAATGCGTAAATATTGATAGTAAGGGGTAGTAAAATTCAAACAAAGTCATGTGTCAGTCATTTTTTACGTGTTTTTTCATATAAATGTTTATAACTCGGAAGTAAATTGAGATATTTGCACCAAAATTGACACACATATGTATGGGGTCACTCTGAGGACACATACAAAAAAATTGTGGGACTGAGCCTCTTGGTGGCGCTATAATAGAACAAAACGTGAAATTCCCATTGACTTCAATACAGTTTTGTGAAATACAATGCTATACTAAACAAATGCTTTGGTCTAACATTACGAAACTCAGTGTGTGCCATAAGCAGCATGCCCTGAAGGTACTCAAAAGATTTTGAGACAGCGCCACCTGTTGGTCAAAAGTTATAATTAATTTCTGAGAACGCTAATAACGTTTGAATAAATTTGCCTATTGCAATGAAACTGATCTTAATAGATTCCTTGGGTTATCCCGAAAACATAGATATCAGGTTTTGCATAATCAGCCAAACTTCCTGTCCGCCATCTTTATTTCTTTGAAAAGCCTTCTTTTTCGAACTCCTCCTAGACCGTTTGTCCGATTTTCACGAAAATTTAATCGCATCATCTCCAGACCGTGCCGACTAAAAGTTATGAATTGCACGATGATAGACAAAACCGTTTTCGTATACCACAGCATCAAAGTTTAGGCATGCTGCCAAAATTACTATTTAGGCTTTATCTCTGCAATGCCTTCACATTTTGACACCAAACTTTGCATGTGTCATTGTCACCTCCCTCTGACCACATCACATCTATTTCGTAACTGCGCCACCTATTGTTCGAAAGTGATAACCCATTAAAACATCTTATAAGTTAATGTTTATGTGATTTTTTTAGCCATTTGCCCAAAGTTCTCTCAAAATGCCCTTAATTGCTCCTTGCTGCAGTTGGTCTGCCACTCCTTGCCATTTTGGCATATGTTGCCGCTTCTTGCGCTTGGCCCCGGTAATGGCTGCTTGCAGCTATATTTATTATTATTATTATTCTTCTTCCGACTGGGCGTCTATGGCAGCCCATAGACCGGTTTGCGGGAAAGTTGTTTTGGTTTGACATTCTGATAGAGGACAGTCCCAACTTTAAATACACCAATTTTGGTGTCTCTAACTCATTCCCTCTAGCGCCACCAACTGTCCAAAGTTTCACTTTTATTATGCTAATAACTTTTGAACCGTAAGGCCTATCAACAAAATTCTTTTTTCCTCTTGTTCCTGAGTTCATGCCGATTCGATCGCACCCTATGACGTCATTTTCCGTCATAAAAAAACGGCCGCCATTTTGAATTTTCCAAAAAACCTACTTTTGCGAACTCGTCCTAGACGGTTTGTCCGATTTTCACCAAAATCGCACCGGATCATCTCCAGGCAGTGCTGACAAAAAGTTATGGAATTCAAGATGATTCGAATAACCGTTTTCGATAAGCACGCAAACTAATTTTACGTAGCGCTTGCAAAAACAGACGTGAGGTTGTATCTCCGCAACGCTTCATCCTATTCAGACCAAACTTGGTACATGTCATCACAAGCATGACCTGAGGCTAAATGCAGCGTTTCGGCGCAGCGCCACCTAGTGGTCCGTAGATATGAAAAATGGCTATTTTTGCTCGTAACTTCTGAACGGTTTGTCCAAAAATCATAAACTTCATCTCGTTAGATTCAGGGCATCATGCCGAGTCGACTGATATCCAATTTTCCCAGATCGGCCATTTTGGCTGTCGGCCATTTTGAATTATGTGCTAAAATACTGTATTTTTTGAACGCATGAACGAATTGTTACGAAACTCGGTATGGGTCATCAGTACGATGCCCTGAAGAAGCCTGAGAAGTTTTGAAACAGCGCCACCTAGTGGTGAATTTTTTTTTTCAAACGCTTATAACTTTGGGTGTGGTACACTTATTTTCACGGGAGTCATTTTTTGAGTTCCTGAATCGTTGCCGAGTCCAACGATACTAAACATGCTGGGTTTCGTGTTACGGTTGGTGTAGCGTAGCGATTTAGCGCGAAAAAAACACTTGGCGATATCTTCAAAACCGCTGTTCCGATCGAGACGAAACCACCGCCAGAAACACGGAATCATAGCTTGTTAACTATACGCTAATGCCCAAATGCGAAAATATTGATAGTAAGGGGTAGTAAAATTCAAACAAAGTCATGTGTCAGTCATTTTTTACGTGTTTTTTCATATAAATGTTTATAACTCGGAAGTGAATTGAGATATTTGCACCAAAATTGACACACATATGTATGGGGTCACTCTGAGGACACATAAAAAAAATTGTGGGACTGAGCCTCTTGGTGGCGCTATAATAGAACAAAACGTGAAATTCCCATTGACTTCAATACAGTTTTGTGAAATACAATGCTATACTAAATAAATGCTTTGGTATAACATTACGAAACTCAGTGTGTGCCATAAGCAGCGTGCCCTGAAGGTACTCAAAAGATTTTGAGACAGCGCCACCTGTTGGTCAAAAGTTATAATTAATTTCTGAGAACGCTAATAACTTTTGAATAAATTTGCCTATTGCAATGAAACTGATCTTAATAGATTCCTTGGGTTATGCCGAAAACATAGATATCAGGTTTGCCATAATCAGCCAAACTTCCTGTCCGCCATCTTTATTTCTTTGAAAAACCTTCTTTTTCGAACTCCTCCTAGACCGTTTGTCCGATTTTCACGAAAATTGAATCGTATCATCTCCAGACCGTGCCGACTAAAAGTTATGAATTGCACGATGATAGACAAAACCGTTTTCGTATACCACAGCATCAAAGTTTAGGCATGCTGCCAAAATTACTATTTAGGCTTTATCTCTGCAATGCCTTCACATTTTGACACCAAACTTTGCATGTGTCATTGTCACCTCACTCTGACCACATCACATCTATTTCGTAACTGCGCCACCTATTGTTAGAAAGTGATAACCCATTAAATCGTCTTATAAGTTAATGTTTATGTGATTTTCTTAGCCATTTGCCCAAAGTTCTCTCAAAATGCCCTTAATTGCTCCTTGCTGCAGTTGGTCTGCCACTCCTTGCCATTTTGGCATATGTTGCCGCTTTTTGCGCTTGGCCCCGGTAATGGCTGCTTGCAGCTATATTTATTATTATTCTTCTTCCGACTGGGCGTCTATGGCAGCCCATAGACCGGTTTGCGGGAAAGTTGTTTTGGTTTGACATTCTGATAGAGGACAGTCCCAACTTTAAATACACCAATTTTGGTGTCTCTAACTCATTCCCTCTAGCGCCACCAACTGTCCAAAGTTTCACTTTTATTATGCTAATAACTTTTGAACCGTAAGACCTATCAACAAAATTCTTTTTTCCTCTTATTCCTGAGCTCATGCCGATTCGATCGCACCCTATGACGTCATTTTCCGTCATAAAAACATGGCCGCCATTTTGAATTTTCTAAAAAACGTACTTTTGCGAACTCGTCCTAGACCGTTTGTCCGATTTTCACCAAAATCGCACCGGATCATCTTCAGGCAGTGCTGACAAAAAGTTATGGAATTCAAGATGATTTGCTTAACGGTTTTTGATAAACGCACAAACAAATTTTACGCAACGCTTGCGAAAACAGACGTAAGGCTGTATCTCCGCAACGCTTCATCCTATTCAGACCAAACTTGGTACATGTAATCACAAGCATGACCTGAGGCTACATGCAGCGTTTCGGCGCAGCGCCACCTAGTGGTCCGGAGATATGAAAAATGGCTATTTTTGCTCGTAACTTCTGAACGGTTTGTCCAAAAATCATAAACTTCATCTCGTTAGATTCAAGGCATCATGCCGAGTCGACTGATATCCAATTTTCCCAGATCGGCCATTTTGGCTGTCGGCCATTTTGAATTATGTGCTAAAATGCTGTATTTTTTGAACGCATGAACGAATTGTTACGAAACTCGGTATGGGTCATCAGTACGATGCCCTGAAGGAGCCTGAGAAGTTTCGAAACAGCGCCACCTAGTGGTGAATTTTTTTCTTCAAACGCTTATAACTTTGTGTGTGGTACACTTATTTTCACGGGAGTCATATTTTTGAGGTCCTGAATCGTTGCCGAGTCCAATGATATTAAACATGCTGGGTTTCGTCTTACGGTTGGTGTAGCGTAGCGATTTAGCGCGAAAAAAACACTTGGCGATATCTTCAAAACCGCTGTTCCGATCGAGACGAAACCACCGTCAGAAACACGGAATCATAGCTTGTTAACTATACGCTAATGCCCAAATGCGAAAATATTGATAGTAAGGGGTAGTAAAATTCAAACAAAGTCATGTGTCAGTCATTTTTTACGTGTTTTTTCATATAAATGTTTATAACTCGGAAGTAAATTGAGATATTTGCACCAAAATTGACACACATATGTATGGGGTCACTCTGAGGACACATACAAAAAATTGTGGGACTGAGCCTCTTGGTGGCGCTATAATAGAACAAAACGTGAAATTCCCATTGACTTCAATACAGTTTTGTGAAATACAATGCTATACTAAATAAATGCTTTGGTCTAACATTACGAAACTCAGTGTGTGCCATAAGCAGCATGCCCTGAAGGTACTCAAAAGATTTTGAGACAGCGCCACCTGTTGGTCAAAAGTTATAATTCATTTCTGAGAACGCTAATAACTTTTGAATAAATTTGCCTATTGCAATGAAACTGATCTTAATAGATTCCTTGGGTTATGCTGAAAACATAGATATCAGGTTTTGCATAATCAGCCAAACTTCCTGTCCGCCGTCTTTATTTCTTTGAAAAACCTTCTTTTTCGAACTCCTCCTAGACCGTTTGTCCGATTTTCACGAAAATTGAATCGTATCATCTCCAGACCGTGCCGACTAAAAGTTATGAATTGCACGATGATAGACGAAACCGTTTTCGTATAACACAACATCAAAGTTTAGGCATGCTGCCAAAATTACTATTTAGGCTTTATCTCTGAAATGCCTTCACATTTTGACACCAAACTGTGCATGCGTCATTGTCACCTCACTCTGACCACATCACATCTATTTCGTAACTGCGCCACCTATTGTTCGAAAGTGATAACCCATTAAATCATCTTATAAGTTAATGGTTATGTGATTTTTTTGGCCATTTGCCCAAAGTTCTCTCAAAATGCCCGTAATTGCTCCTTGCTGCAGTTGGTCTGCCACTCCTTGCCATTTTGGCATATGTTGCCGCTTCTTGCGCTTGGCCCCGGTAATGGCTGCTTGCAGCTATATTTATTATTATTATTCTTCTTCCGACTGGGCGTCTATGGCAGCCCATAGACCGGTTTGCGGGAAAGTTGTTTTGGTTTGACATTCTGATAGAGGACAGTCCCAACTTTAAATACACCAATTTTGGTGTCTCTAACTCATTCCCTCTAGCGCCACCAACTGTCCAAAGTTTCACTTTTATTATGCTAATAACTTTTGAACCGTAAGGCCTATCAACAAAATTCTTTTTTCCTCTTGTTCCTGAGCTCATGCCGATTCGATCGCACCCTATGACGTCATTTTCCGTCATAAAAAAACGGCCGCCATTTTGAATTTTCCAAAAAACCTACTTTTGCGAACTCGTCCTAGACGGTTTGTCCGATTTTCACCAAAATCGCACCGGATCATCTCCAGGCAGTGCTGACAAAAAGTTATGGAATTCAAGATGATTCGAATAACCGTTTTCGATAAACGCGTAAACAAAATTTACGTAGCGCTTGCGAAAACAGACGTGAGGTTGTATCTCCGCAACGCTTACTCGTTTTCACACCAAACTTGGTACGTGTTATCACCAGCATGACCTGAGGCTACGTGCTGCGTTTCGGCGCAGCGCCACCTAGTGGTCCGGAGATATGAAAAATGGCTATTTTTGCTCGTAACTTCTGAACGGTTTGTCCAAAAATCAAAAACTTGGTCTCGTTAGATTCAGGGCGTCATGCCGAGTCGACCGATATCCAATTTTCCCAGATCGGCCATTTTGGCTGTCGGCCATTTTGAATTATGTGCTAAAATGCTGTATTTTTTGAACGCATGAACGAATTGTTACGAAACTCGTTATGGGTCATCAGTACGATGCCCTGTATGAGCCTGAGAAGTTTCGAAACAGCGCCACCTAGTGGTGAATTGTTTTATTCAAACGCTTATAACTTTGGGTGTGGTACACTTATTTTCACGGGAGTCATATTTTTGAGGTCCTGAATCGTTGCCGAGTCCAACGATACCAAATATGTCGGGTTTCGTCTAACGGATGGCGTAGCGTAGCGATTTAGCGCGAAAAAAACACTTGGCGATATCTTCAAAACCGCTGTTCCGATCGAGACGAAACCACCGCCAGAAACACGGAATCATAGCTTGTTAACTAGACGCTAATGCCCAAATGCGTAAATATTGATAGTAAGGGGTAGTAAAATTCAAACAAAGTCATGTGTCAGTCCTTTTTTACGTGTTTTTTCATATAAATGTTTATAACTCGGAAGTAAATTGAGATATTTGCACCAAAATTGACACACATATGTATGGGGTCACTCTGAGGACACATAAAAAAAATTGTGGGACTGAGCCTCTTGGTGGCGCTATAATAGAACAAAACGTGAAATTCCCATTGACTTCAATACAGTTTTGTGAAATACAATGCTATACTAAACAAATGCTTTGGTCTAACATTACAAAACTCAGTGTGTGCCATAAGCAGCATGCCCTGAAGGTACTCAAAAGATTTTGAGACAGCGCCACCTGTTGGTCAAAAGTTATAATTAATTTCTGAGAACGCTAATAACTTTTGAATAAATTTGCCTATTGCAATGAAACTGATCTTAATAGATTCCTTGGGTTATGCCGAAAACATAGATATCAGGTTTTGCATAGTCAGCCAAACTTCCTGTCCGCCATCTTTATTTCTTTGAAAAGCCTTCTTTTTCGAACTCCTCCTAGACCGTTTGTCCGATTTTCACGAAAATTTAATCGCATCATCTCCAGACCGTGCCGACTAAAAGTTATGAATTGCACGATGATAGACAAAACCGTTTTCGTATACCACAGCATCAAAGTTTAGGCATGCTGCCAAAATTACTATTTAGGCTTTATCTCTGCAATGCCTTCACATTTTGACACCAAACTTTGCATGTGTCATTGTCACCTCCCTCTGACCACATCACATCTATTTCGTAACTGCGCCACCTATTGTTCGAAAGTGATAACCCATTAAATCATCTTATAAGTTAATGTTTATGTGATTTTTTTAGCCATTTGCCCAAAGTTCTCTCAAAATGCCCTTAATTGCTCCTTGCTGCAGTTGGTCTGCCACTCCTTGCCATTTTGGCATATGTTGCCGCTTCTTGCGCTTGGCCCCGGTAATGGCTGCTTGCAGCTATATTTAGGGGCCAAGCACCGAAGGTGCGGAGGCACCTATTGTATCTGTGCCGGTTCTTATTATTATTAGGGGCCAAGCACCGAAGGTGCGGAGGCACCTATTGTATCTGTTCCGTTTCCTATTATTAGGGGCCAAGCACCGAAGGTGCGGAGGCACCTATTGTATCTGTGCCGGTTCTTATTATTATTATTATTATTCTTCTTCCGACTGGGCGTCTATGGCAGCCCATAGACCGGTTTGCGGGAAAGTTGTTTTGGTTTGACATTCTGATAGAGGACAGTCCCAACTTTAAATACACCAATTTTGGTGTCTCTAACTCATTCCCTCTAGCGCCACCAACTGTCCAAAGTTGCACTTTTATTATGCTAATAACTTTTGAACCGTAAGGCCTATCAACAAAATTCTTTTTTCCTCTTGTTCCTGAGCTCATGCCGATTCGATAGCACCCTATGACGTCATTTTCCGTCATAAAAAAATGGCCGCCATTTTGAATTTTCCAAAAAACCTACTTTTGCGAACTCGTCCTAGACGGTTTGTCCGATTTTCACCAAAATCGCACCGGATCATCTCCAGGCAGTGTTGACAAAAAGTTATGGAATTCAAGATGAGTCGAAGAACCGTTTTCGATAAACGCGCAAACTAATTTTACTTAGCGCTTGCGAAAACAGACGTGAGGCTGTATCTCCGCAACGCTTAATCCTATTCAGACCAAACTTGGTACATGTTATCAAAAGCATGACCTGAGGCTACATGCAGAGTTTCGGCGCAGCACCACCTAGTGGTCCGGAGATATGAAAAATGGCTATTTTTGCTCGTAACTTCTGAACGCTTTGTCCAAAAATCATAAACTTCATCTCGTTAGATTCAGGGCATCATGCCGAGTCGACCGATATCCAATTTTCCCAGATCGGCCATTTTGGCTGTCGGCCATTTTGAATTATGTGCTAAAATGCTGTATTTTTTGAACGCATGAACGAATTGTTACGAAACTCGGTATGGGTCATCAGTACGATGCCCTGAAGGACCCTGAGAAGTTTCGAAACAGCGCCACCTAGTGGTGAATTGTTTTATTCAAACGCTTATAACTTTGGGTGTGGTACACTTATTTTCACGGGAGTCATATTTTTGAGGTCCTGAATCGTTGCCGAGTCCAACGATACCAAATATGTCGGGTTTCGTCTCACGGATGGCGTAGCGTAGCGATTTAGCGCGAAAAAAACACTTGGCGATATCTTCAAAACCGCTGTTCCGATCGAGACGAAACCACCGCCAGAAACACGGAATCATAGCTTGTTAACTATACGCTAATGCCCAAATGCGAAAATATTGATAGTAAGGGGTAGTAAAATTCAAACAAAGTCATGTGTCAGTCATTTTTTACGTGTTTTTTCATATAAATGTTTATAACTCGGAAGCAAATTGAGATATTTTCACCAAAATTGACACACATATGTATGGGGTCACTCTGAGGACACATAAAAAAAATTGTGGGACTGAGCCTCTTGGTGGCGCTATAATAGAGCAAAACGTGAAATTCCCATTGACTTCAATACAGTTTTGTGAAATACAATGCTATACTAAACAAATGCTTTGGTCTAACATTACGAAACTCAGTGTGTGCCATAAGCAGCATGCCCTGAAGGTACTCAAAAGATTTTGAGACAGCGCCACCTGTTGGTCAAAAGTTATAATTAATTTCTGAGAACGCTAATAACTTTTGAATAAATTTGCCTATTGCAATGAAACTGATCTTAATAGATTCCTTGGGTTATGCCGAAAACATAGATATCAGGTTTTGCATAATCAGCCAAACTTCCTGTCCGCCATCTTTATTTCTTTGAAAAGCCTTCTTTTTCGAACTCCTCCTAGACCGTTTGTCCGATTTTCACGAAAATTTAATCGTATCATCTCCAGACCGTGCCGACTAAAAGTTATGAATTGCACGATGATAGACAAAACCGTTTTGGTATACCACAGCATCAAAGTTTAGGCATGCTGCCAAAATTACTATTTAGGCTTTATCTCTGCAATGCCTTCACATTTTGACACCAAACTTTGCATGTGTCATTGTCACCTCACTCTGACCACATCACATCTATTTCGTAACTGCGCCACCTATTGTTCGAAAGTGATAACCCATTAAATCATCTTATAAGTTAATGTTTATGTGATTTTCTTAGCCATTTGCCCAAAGTTCTCTCAAAATGCCCTTAATTGCTCCTTGCTGCAGTTGGTCTGCCACTCCTTGCCATTTTGGCATATGTTGCCGCTTTTTGCGCTTGGCCCCGGTAATGGCTGCTTGCAGCTATATTTATTATTATTATTCTTCTTCCGACTGGGCGTCTATGACAGCCCATAGACCGGTTTGCGGGAAAGTTGTTTTGGTTTGACATTCTGATAGAGGACAGTCCCAACTTTAAATACACCAATTTTGGTGTCTCTAACTCATTCCCTCTAGCGCCACCAACTGTCCAAAGTTGCACTTTTATTATGCTAATAACTTTTGAACCGTAAGGCCTATCAACAAAATTCTTTTTTCTTCTTGTTCCTGAGCTCATGCCGATTCGATCGCAGCCTATGACGTCATTTTCCGTCATAAAAAAATGGCCGCCATTTTGAATTTTCCAAAAAACCTACTTTTGCGAACTCGTCCTAGACGGTTTGTCCGATTTTCACCAAAATCGCACCGGATCATCTACAGGCAGTGCTGACAAAAAGTTATGGAATTCAAGATGATTCGAAGAACCGTTTTCGATAAACGCGTAAACAAATTTTACGTAGCGCTTGCGAAAACAGACGTGAGGCTGTATCTCCGCAACGCTTAATCCTATTCAGACCAAACTTGGTACATGTTATCACAAGCATGACCTGAGGCTACATGCAGCGTTTCGGCGCAGCGCCACCTAGTGGTCCGGAGATATGAAAAATGGCTATTTTTGCTCGTAACTTCTGAACGGTTTGTCCAAAAATCAAAAACTTGGTCTCGTTAGATTCAGGGCATCATACCGAGTCGACCGATATCCAATTTTCCCAGATCGGCCATTTTGGCTGTCGGCCATTTTGAATTATGTGCTAAAATGCTGTATTTTTTGAACGCATGAACGAATTGTTACGAAACTCGGTATGGGTCATCAGTACGATGCCCTGAAGGAGCCTGAGAAGTTTCGAAACAGCGCCACCTAGTGGTGAATTTTTTTTTCCAAACGCTTATAACTTTGGGTGTGGTACACTTATTTTCACGGGAGTCATATTTTTGAGGTCCTGAATCGTTGCCGAGTCCAACGATACCAAATATGTCGGGTTTCGTCTCACGGATGGCGTAGCGTAGCGATTTAGCGCGAAAAAAACACTTGGCGATATCTTCAAAACCGCTGTTCCGATCGAGACGAAACCACCGTCAGAAACACGGAATCATAGCTTGTTAACTATATGCAAATGCCCAAATGCGAAAATATTGATAGTAAGGGGTAGTAAAATTCAAACAAAGTCATGTGTCAGTCATTTTTTATGTGTTTTTTCATATATATGTTTATAACTCGGAAGCAAATTGAGATATTTTCACCAAAATTGACACACATATGTATGGGGTCACTCTGAGGACACATAAAAAAAATTGTGGGACTGAGCCTCTTGGTGGCGCTATAATAGAACAAAACGTGAATTTCCCATTGACTTCAATACAGTTTTGTGAAATACAATGCTATACTAAACAAATGCTTTGGTCTAACATTACGAAACTCAGTGTGTGCCATAAGCAGCATGCCCTGAAGGTACTCAAAAGATTTTGAGACAGCGCCACCTGTTGGTCAAAAGTTATAATTAATTTCTGAGAACGCTAATAACTTTTGAACAAATTTGCCTATTGCAATGAAACTGATCTTAATAGATTCCTTGGGTTATGCCGAAAACATAGATGTCAGGTTTTGCATAATCAGCTAAACTTCCTGTCCGCCATCTTTATTTCTTTGAAAAACCTTCTTTTTCGAACTCCTCCTAGACCGTTTGTCCGATTTTCACGAAAATTTAATCGTATCATCTCCAGACGGAGCCGAATAAAAGTTATGGATTGCGTGACGATAGACAAAACCGTTTTCGTATACCACAGCATCAAATTTGAGGCATGCTGCCAAAATGACTATTTAGGCTTTATCTCTGCAATGCCTTCACATTTTGACACCAAACTTTGTATGTGTCATTGTCACCTCACTCTGACCACATCACATCTATTTCTTAACTGCGCCACCTATTGTTCGAAAGTGATAACCCATTAAATCATATTATAAGTTAATGTTTATGTGATTTTCTTAGCCATTTGCCCAAAGTTCTCTCAAAATGCCCTTAATTGCTCCTTGCTGCAGTTGGTCTGCCACTCCTTGCCATTTTGGCATATGTTGCCGCTTCTTGCGCTTGGCCCCGGTAATGGCTGCTTGCAGCTATATTTATTATTATTCTTCTTCCGTTTCTGACTTGGCGTCTATGGCAGCCCATAGACCGGTTTGCGGGAAAGTTGTTTTGGTTTGACATTCTGATAGAGGACAGTCCCAACTTTAAATACACCAATTTTGGTGTCTCTAACTCATTCCCTCTAGCGCCACCAACTGTCCAAAGTTTCACTTTTATTATGCTAATAACTTTTGAACCGTAAGGCCTATCAACAAAATTCTTTTTTCCTCTTGTTCCTGAGCTCATGCCGATTCGATCGCACCCTATGACGTCATTTTCCGTCATAAAAAAACGGCCGCCATTTTGAATTTTACAAAAAACCTACTTTTGCGAACTCGTCCTAGACGGTTTGTCCGATTTCCACCAAAATCGCACCGGATCATCTCCAGGCAGTGCTGACAAAAAGTTATGGAATTCAAGATGATTCGAATAACCGTTTTTGATAAACGCGTAAACAAAATTTACGTAGCGCTTGCGAAAACAGACGTGAGGTTGTATCTCCGCAACGCTTACTCGTTTTCACACCAAACTTGGTACGTGTTATCACAAGCATGACCTGAGGCTACGTGCTGCGTTTCGGCGCAGCGCCACCTAGTGGTCCGGAGATATGAGAAATGGCTATTTTTGCTCGTAACTTCTGAACGGTTTGTCCAAAAATCATAAATTTGGTCTCGTTAGATTCAGGGCGTCATGCCAAGTCCACCGATATCCAATTTTCCCAGAACGGCCATTTTGGCGGTCGGCCATTTTGAATTATGTGCTAAAATGCTGTATTTTTTGAACGCATGAACGAATTGTTACGAAACTCGGTATGGGTCATCAGTACAATGCCCTGAAGGAGCCTGAGAAGTTTCGAAACAGCGCCACCTAGTGGTGAATTTTTTTTTTCAAACGCTTATAACTTTGGGTGTGGTACACTTATTTTCACGGGAGTCATCTTTTTGAGTTCCTGAATCGTTGCCGAGTCCAACGATACTAAACATGCTTTGTTTCGTGTTACGGTTGGTGTAGCGTAGCGATTTAGCGCGAAAAAAACACTTGGCGATATCTTCAAAACCGCTGTTCCGATCGAGACGAAACCACCGCCAAAAACACGGAATCGAAGCTCGTTAGCTATACGCTAATGCCCAAATGCGAAAATATTGATAGTAAGGGGTAGTAAAATTCAAACAAAGTCATGTGTCAGTCATTTTTTAAGTGTTTTTTCATATAAATGTTTATAACTCGGAAGTGAATTGAGATATTTTCACCAAAATTGACACACATATGTATGGGGTCACTCTGAGGACACATAAAAAAAATTGTGGGACTGAGCCTCTTGGTGGCGCTATAATAGAACAAAACGTGAAATTCCCATTGACTTCAATAGAGTTTTGTGAATTAAAATGCTATACTAAACAAATGCATTGGTGTAATATTACAAAACTCAGTGTGTGCCATAAGCAGCATGCCCTGAAGGTACTCAAAAGATTTTGAGACAGCGCCACCTGTTGGTCAAAAGTTATAATTAATTTCTGAGAACGCTAATAACTTTTGAATAAATTTGCCTATTGCAATGAAACTGATCTTAATAGATTCCTTGGGTTATGCCGAAAACATAGATGTCAGGTTTTGCATAATCAGCTAAACTTCCTGTCCGCCATCTTTATTTCTTTGAAAAACCTTCTTTTTCGAACTCCTCCTAGACCGTTTGTCCGATTTTCACGAAAATTGAATCGTATCATCTCCAGACAGTGCCAAATAAAAGTTATGGATTGCGTGACGATAGACAAAACCGTTTTCGTATACCACAGCATCAAATTTGAGGCATGCTGCCAAAATGACTATTTAGGCTTTATCTCTGCAATGCCTTCACATTTTGACACCAAACTTTGCATGTGTCATTGTCACCTCACTCTGACCACATCACATCTATTTTGTAACTGCGCCACCTATTGTTCGAAAGGGATAACCCATTAAATCATCTTATAAGTTAATGTTTATGTGATTTTCTTAGCCATTTGCCCAAAGTTCTCTCAAAATGCCCTTAATTGCTCCTTGCTGCAGTTGGTCTGCCACTCCTTGCCATTTTGGCATATGTTGCCGCTTCTTGCGCTTGGCCCCGGTAATGGCTGCTTGCAGCTATATTTATTAGGGGCCAAGCACCGAAGGTGCGGAGGCACCTATTGTATCTGTGCCGGTTCTTATTATTAGGGGCCAAGCACCGAAGGTGCGGAGGCACCTATTGTATCTGTGCCGGTTCTTATTATTATTATTATTATTATTCTTCTTCCGACTGGGCGTCTATGGCAGCCCATAGACCGGTTTGCGGGAAAGTTGTTTTGGTTTGACATTCTGATAGAGGACAGTCCCAACTTTAAATACACCAATTTTGGTGTCTCTAACTCATTCCCTCTAGCGCCACCAACTGTCCAAATTTTCACTTTTATTATGCTAATAACTTTTGAACCGTAAGGCCTATCAACAAAATTCTTTTTTCCTCTTGTTCCTGAGCTCATGCCGATTCGATCGCACCCTATGACGTCATTTTCCGTCATAAAAAAACGGCCGCCATTTTGAATTTTCCAAAAAACCTACTTTTGCGAACTCGTCCTAGACGGTTTGTCCGATTTTCACCAAAATCGCACCGGATCATCTCCAGGCAGTGCTGACAAAAAGTTATGGAATTCAAGATGATTCGAAGAACCGTTTTCGATAAACGCGCAAACTAATTTTACGTAGCGCTTGCAAAAACAGACGTGAGGCTGTATCTCCGCAACGCTTCATCCTATTCAGACCAAACTTGGTACGTGTCATCACAAGCATGACCTGAGGCTACATGCAGCGTTTCGGCGCAGCGCCACCTAGTGGTCCGGAGATATGAAAAATGGCTATTTTTGCTCGTAACTTCTGAACGGTTTGTCCAAAAATCATAAACTTCATCTCGTTAGATTCAGGGCGTCATGCCGAGTCGACTGATATGCAATTTTCCCAGATCGGCCATTTTGGCTGTCGGCCATTTTGAATTATGTGCTAAAATGCTGTATTTTTTGAACGCATGAACGAATTGTTACGAAACTCGGTATGGGTCATCAGTACGATGCCCTGAAGGAGCCTGAGAAGTTTCGAAACAGCGCCACCTAGTGGTGAATTTCTTTTTTCAAACGCTTATAACTTTGGGTGTGGTACACTTATTTTCACGGGAGTCATCTTTTTGAGTTCCTGAATCGTTGCCGAGTCCAACGATACTAAACATGCTGGGTTTCGTCTTACGGTTGGTGTAGCGTAGCGATTTAGCGCGGAAAAAACACTTGGCGATATCTTTAAAACCGCTGTTCCGATCGAGACGAAACCACCGCCAGAAACACGGAATCATAGCTTGTTAACCATATGCTAATGCCCAAATGCGAAAATATTGATAGTAAGGGGTAGTAAAATTCAAACAAAGTCATGTGTCAGTCATTTTTTACGTGTTTTTTCATATAAATGTTTATAACTCGGAAGTGAATTGAGATATTTGCACCAAAATTGACACACATATGTATGGGGTCACTCTGAGGACACATAAAAAAAATTGTGGGACTGAGCCTCTTGGTGGCGCTATAATAGAACAAAACGTGAAATTCCCATTGACTTCAATAGAGTTTTGTGAAATAAAATGCTATACTAAACTAATGCATTGGTGTAATATTACAAAACTCAGTGTGTGCCATAAGCAGCATGCCCTGAAGGTACTCAAAAGATTTTGAGACAGCGCCACCTGTTGGTCAAAAGTTATAATTAATTTCTGAGAACGCTAATAACTTTTGAATAAATTTGCCTATTGCAATGAAACTGATCTTAATAGATTCCTTGGGTTATGCCGAAAACATAGATATCAGGTTTTCCATAATCAGACAAACGTCCTGTTCGCCATCTTTATTTCTTTGAAAAACCTTCTTTTTCGAACTCCTCCTAGACCGTTTGTCCGATTTTCACGAAAATTGAATCGTATCATCTCCAGACCGTGCCGACTAAAAGTTATGAATTGCACGATGATAGACAAAACCGTTTTTGTATACCACAGCATCAAAATTTAGGCATGCTGCCAAAATTACTATTTAGGCTTTATCTCTGCAATGCCTTCACATTTTGACACCAAACTTTGCATGTGTCATTGTCACCTCACTCTGACCACATCACATCTATTTCGTAACTGCGCCACCCGTTGTTCGAAAGTGATAACCCATTAAATCATCTTATAAGTTAATGTTTGTGATTTTCTTAGCCATTTGCCCAAAGTTCTCTCAAAATGCCCTTAATTGCTCCTTGCTGCAGTTTGTCTGCCACTCCTTGCCATTTTGGCATATGTTGCCGCTTCTTGCGCTTGGCCCCGGTAATGGCTGCTTGCAGCTATATTTATTATTATTATTATTCTTCTTCCGACTGGGCGTCTATGGCAGCCCATAGACCGGTTTGCGGGAAAGTTGTTTTGGTTTGACATTCTGATAGAGGACAGTCCCAACTTTAAATACACCAATTTTGGTGTCTCTAACACATTCCCTCTAGCGCCACCAACTGTCCAAAGTTTCACTTTTATTATGCTAATAACTTTTGAACCGTAAGACCTATCAACAAAATTCTTTTTTCCTCTTATTCCTGAGCTCATGCCGATTCGATCGCACCCTATGACGTCATTTTCCGTCATAAAAACATGGCCGCCATTTTGAATTTTCTAAAAAACGTACTTTTGCGAACTCGTCCTAGACCGTTTGTCCGATTTTCACCAAAATCGCACCGGATCATCTCCAGGAAGTGCTGACAAAAAGTTATGGAATTCATGATGATTCGAATAACCGTTTTCGATAAGCGCGCAAACTAATTTTACGTAGCGCTTGCGAAAACAGACGTGAGGTTGTATCTCCGCAACGTTTACTCGTTTTCAGACCAAACTTGGTACGTGTTATCACAAGCATGACCTGAGGCTACGTGCTGCGTTTCGGCGCAGCGCCACCTAGTGGTCCGGAGATATGAAAAATGGCTATTTTTGCTCGTAACTTCTGAACGGTTTGTCCAAAAATCATAAATTTGGTCTCGTTAGATTCAAGGCGTCATGTCGAGTCCACCGATATCCAATTTTCCCAGAACGGCCATTTTGGCGGTCGGCCATTTTGAATTATGTGCTAAAATGCTGTATTTTTTGAACGCATGAACGAATTGTTACGAAACTCGGTATGGGTCATCAGTACGATGCCCTGAAGGAGCTTGAGAAGTTTCGAAACAGCGCCACCTAGTGGTGAATTTTTTTTTTCAAACGCTTATAACTTTGGGTGTGGTACACTTATTTTCACGGGAGTCATCTTTTTGAGGTCCTGAATCGTTGCCGAGTCCAACGATACAAAATATGTCGGGTTTCGTCTCACGGATGGCGTAGCGTAGCGATTTAGCGCGAAAAAAACACTTGGCGATATCTTCAAAACCGCTGTTCCGATCGAGACGAAACCACCGTCAGAAACACGGAATCATAGCTTGTTAACTATACGCTAATGCCCAAATGCGAAAATATTGATAGTAAGGGGTAGTAAAATTCAAACAAAGTCATGTGTCAGTCATTTTTTACGTGTTTTTTCATATAAATGTTTATAACTCGGAAGCGAATTGAGATATTTGCACCAAAATTGACACACATATGTATGGGGTCACTCTGAGGACACATAAAAAAAATTGTGGGACTGAGCCTCTTGCTGGCGCTATAATAGAACAAAACGTGAAATTCCCATTGACTTCAATACAGTTTTGTGAAATACAATGCTATACTAAACAAATGCTTTGGTCAAACATTACGAAACTCAGTGTGTGCCATAAGCAGCATGCCCTGAAGGTACTCAAAAGATTTTGAGACAGCGCCACCTGTTGGTCAAAAGTTATAATTAATTTCTGAGAACGCTAATAACTTTTGAACAAATTTGCCTATTGCAATGAAACTGATCTTAATAGATTCCTTGGGTTATGCCGAAAACATAGATGTCAGGTTTTGCATAATCAGCTAAACTTCCTGTCCGCCATTTTTATTTCTTTGAAAAACCTTCTTTTTCGAACTCCTCCTAGACCGTTTGTCCGATTTTCACGAAAATTGAATCGTATCATCTCCAGACAGTGCCAAATAAAAGTTATGGATTGCGTGACGATAGACAAAACCGTTTTTGTATACCACAGCATCAAATTTGAGGCATGCTGCCAAAATGACTATTTTGGCTTTATCTCTGCAATGCCTTCACATTTTGACACCAAACTTTGTATGTGTCATTGTCACCTCACTCTGACCACATCACATCTATGTTGTAACTGCGCCACCTATTGTTCGAAAGTGATAACCCATTAAATCATCTTATAAGTTAATGTTTATGTGATTTTCTTAGCCATTTGCCCAAAGTTCTCTCAAAATGCCCTTAATTGCTCCTTGCTGCAGTTGGTCTGCCACTCCTTGCCATTTTGGCATATGTTGCCGCTTCTTGCGCTTGGCCCCGGTAATGGCTGCTTGCAGCTATATTTATTAGGGGCCAAGCACCGAAGGTGCGGAGGCACCTATTGTATCTGTGCCGGTTCTTCTTATTATTATTATTATTATTATTATTATTCTTCTTCCGACTGGGCGTCTATGGCAGCCCATAGACCGGTTTGCGGGAAAGTTGTTTTGGTTTGACATTCTGATAGAGGACAGTCCCAACTTTAAATACACCAATTTTGGTGTCTCTAACTCATTCCCTCTAGCGCCACCAACTGTCCAAAGTTTCACTTTTATTATGCTAATAACTTTTGAACCGTAAGACCTATCAACAAAATTCTTTTTTCCTCTTATTCCTGAGCTCATGCCGATTCGATCGCACCCTATGACGTCATTTTCCGTCATAAAAACATGGCCGCCATTTTGAATTTTCCAAAAAACGTACTTTTGCGAACTCGTCCTAGACCGTTTGTCCGATTTTCACCAAAATCGCACCGGATCATCTCCAGGCAGTGCTGACAAAAAGTTATGGAATTCATGATAATTCGAATAACCGTTTTCGATAAACGCACAAACTAATTTTACGTAACGCTTGCGAAAACAGACGTAAGGCTTTATCTGCGCAACGCTTCATCCTATTCAGACCAAACTTGGTACATGTAATCACAAGCATGACCTGAGGCTACATGCAGCGTTTCGGCGCAGCGCCACCTAGTGGTCCGGAGATATGAAAAATGGCTATTTTCGCTCATAACTTCTGAACGGTTTCTCCAAAAATCAAAAACTTGGTCTCGTTAGATTCAGGGCGTCATGCCGAGTCGACCGATATCCAATTTTCCCAGATCGGCCATTTTGGCTGTCGGCCATTTTGAATTATGTGCTAAAATGCTGTATTTTTTGAACGCATGAACGAATTGTTACGAAACTCGGTATGGGTCATCAGTACGATGCCCTGAAGGAGCCTGAGAAGTTTCGAAACAGCGCCACCTAGTGGTGAATTTTTTTTTTCAAACGCTTATAACTTTGGGTGTGGTACACTTATTTTCACGGGAGTCATATTTTTGAGGTCCTGAATCGTTGCCGAGTCCAACGATACAAAATATGTCGGGTTTCGTCTCACGGATGGCGTAGCGTAGCGATTTAGCGCGAAAAAAACACTTGGCGATATCTTCAAAACCGCTGTTCCGATCGAGACGAAACCACCGCCAGAAACACGGAATCATAGCTTGTTAACTATACGCTAATGCCCAAATGCGAAAATATTGATAGTAAGGGGTAGTAAAATTCAAACAAAGTCATGTGTCAGTCATTTTTTACGTGTTTTTTCATATAAATGTTTATAACTCGGAAGTGAATTGAGATATTTGCACCAAAATTGACACACATATGTATGGGGTCACTCTGAGGACACATAAAAAAAATTGTGGGACTGAGCCTCTTGGTGGCGCTATAATAGAACAAAACGTGAAATTCCCATTGACTTCAATAGAGTTTTGTGAAATAAAATGCTATACTAAACAAATGCATTAGTGTAATATTACAAAACTCAGTGTGTGCCATAAGCAGCATGCCCTGAAGGTACTCAAAAGATTTTGAGACAGCGCCACCTGTTGGTCAAAAGTTATAATTAATTTCTGAGAACGCTAATTACTTTTGAATAAATTTGCTTATTGCAATGAAACTGATCTTAATAGATTCGTTGGGTTATGCTGAAAACATAGATATCAGGTTTTCCATAATCAGACAAACTTCCTGTTCGCCATCTTTATTTCTTTGAAAAACCTTCTTTTTCGAACTCCTCCTAGACCGTTTGTCCGATTTTCACGAAAATTGAATTGTATCATCTCCAGACCGTGCCGACTAAAAGTTATGAATTGCACGATGATAGACAAAACCGTTTTCGTATACCACAGCATCAAATTTTAGGCATGCTGCCAAAATTACTATTTAGGCTTTATCTCTGCAATGCCTTCACATTTTGACACCAAACTTTGCATGTGTCATTGTCACCTCACTCTGACCACATCACATCTATTTCGTAACTGCGCCACCTATTGTTCGAAAGTGATAACCCATTAAATCATCTTATAAGTTAATGTTTATGTGATTTTCTTAGCCATTTGCCCAAAGTTCTCTCAAAATGCCCTTAATTGCTCCTTGCTGCAGTTGGTCTGCCACTCCTTGCCATTTTGGCATATGTTGCCGCTTCTTGCGCTTGGCCCCGGTAATGGCTGCTTGCAGCTATATTTATTATTATTATTCTTCCGACTGGGCGTCTATGGCAGCCCATAGACCGGTTTGCGGGAAAGTTGTTTTGGTTTGACATTCTGATAGAGGACAGTCCCAACTTTAAATACACCAATTTTGGTGTCTCTAACGCATTCCCTCTAGCGCCACCAACTGTCCAAAGTTTCACTTTTATTATGCTAATAACTTTTGAACCGTAAGGCCTATCAACAAAATTCTTTTTTCCTCTTGTTCCTGAGCTCATGCCGATTCGATCGCACCCTATGACGTCATTTTCCGTCATAAAAAAATGGCCGCCATTTTGAATTTTCCAAAAAACCTACTTTTGCGAACTCGTCCTAGACGATTTGTCCGATTTTCACCAAAATCGCACCGGATCATCTCCAGGCAGTGCTGACAAAAAGTTATGGAATTCAAGATGATTCGAATAACCGTTTTCGAAAAACGCGCAAACTAATTTTACGTAGCGCTTGCAAAAACAGACGTGAGGCTGTATCTCCGCAACGCTTCATCCTATTCAGACCAAACTTGGTACATGTCATCACAAGCATGACCTGAGGCTACATGCATCGTTTCGGCGCAGCGTCACCTAGTGGTCCGGAGATATGAAAAATGGCTATTTTAAGTCGTAACTTCTGAACGGTTTCTCCAAAAATCAAAAACTTGGTCTCGTTAGATTCAGGGCGTCATGCCGAGTCGACCGATATCCAATTTTCCCAGATCGGCCATTTTGGCTGTCGGCCATTTTGAATTATGTGCTAAAATGCTGTATTTTTTGAACGCATGAACGAATTGTTACGAAACTCGGTATGGGTCATCAGTACGATGCCCTGAAGGAGCCTGAGAAGTTTCGAAACAGCGCCACCTAGTGGTGAATTGTTTTATTCAAACGCTTATAACTTTGGGTGTGGTACACTTATTTTCACGGGAGTCATATTTTTGAGGTCCTGAATCGTTGCCGAGTCCAACGATACCAAATATGTCGGGTTTCTTCTCACGGATGGCGTAGCGTAGCGATTTAGCGCGAAAAAAACACTTGGCGATATCTTCAAAACCGCTGTTCCGATCGAGACGAAACCACCGTCAGAAACACGGAATCATAGCTTGTTAACTATATGCTAACGCCCAAATGCAAAAATATTGATAGTAAGGGGTAGTAAAATTCAAACAAAGTCATGTGTCAGTCATTTTTTACATGTTTTTTCATATAAATGTTTATAACTCGGAAGCGAATTGAGATATTTTCACCAAAATTGACACACATATGTATGGGGTCACTCTGAGGACACACACAAAAAATTGTGGGACTGAGCCTCTTGGTGGCGCTATAATAGAACAAAACTTGAAATTCCCATTGACTTCAATACAGTTTTGTGAAATACAATGCTATACTAAATAAATCCTTTGGTATAACATTACGAAACTCAGTGTGTGCCATAAGCAGCATGCCCTGAAGGTACTCAAAAGATTTTGAGACAGCGCCACCTGTTGGTCAAAAGTTATAATTAATTTCTGAGAACGCTAATAACTTTTGAATAAATTTGCCTATTGCAATGAAACTGATCTTAATAGATTCCTTGGGTTATGCCTAAAACATAGATATCAGGTTTTGCATAATCAGCAAAACTTCCTGTCCGCCATCTTTATTTCTTTGAAAAACCTTCTTTTTCGAACTCCTCCTAGACCGTTTGTCCGATTTTCACGAAAATTGAATCGTATCATCTCCAGACCGTGCCGACTAAAAGTTATGAATTGCACGATGATAGACAAAACCGTTTTCGTATACCACAGCATCGAAATTTAGGCATGCTGCCAAAATTACTATTTAGGCTTTATCTCTGCAATGCCTTCACATTTTGACACCAAACTTTGCATGTGTCATTGTCACCTCACTCTGACCACATCACATCTTTTTCGTAACTGCGCCACCTATTGTTAGAAAGTGATAACCCATTAAATCATCTTATAAGTTAATGTTAATGTGATTTTCTTAGCCATTTGCCCAAAGTTCTCTCAAAATGCCCTTAATTGCTCCTTGCTGCAGTTGGTCTGCCACTCCTTGCCATTTTGGCATATGTTGCCGCTTCTTGCGCTTGGCCCCGGTAATGGCTGCTTGCAGCTATATTTATACTAGTATTCATTACCATTTTATTTGCTGTATACTATTTGTTTATTTTATTGACTAAACTATTTACTATTACTTCTCACTTTATGTAATAGCCTAATTAGGGGCCAAGCACCGAAGGTGCGGAGGCACCTATTGTATCTGTGCCGGTTCTTATTATTATTATTATTATTAGGGGCCAAGCACCGAAGGTGCGGAGGCACCTATTGTATCTGTGCTGGTTCTTATTAGGGGCCAAGCACCGAAGGTGCGGAGGCACCTATTGTATCTGTGCCGGTTCTTATTATTAGGGGCCAAGCACCGAAGGTGCGGAGGCACCTATTGTATCTGTTCCGTTTCCTATTATTAGGGGCCAAGCACCGAAGGTGCGGAGGCACCTATTGTATCTGTGCCGGTTCTTATTATTATTAGGGGCCAAGCACCGAAGGTGCGGAGGCACCTATTGTATCTGTTCCGTTTCCTATTATTAGGGGCCAAGCACCGAAGGTGCGGAGGCACCTATTGTATCTGTTCCGTTTCTTTTTATTATTATTCTTCTTCCGTTTCCGACTTGGCGTCTATGGCAGCCCATAGACCGGTTTGCGGGAAAGTTGTTTTGGTTTGACATTCTGATAGAGGACAGTCCCAACTTTAAATACACCAATTTTGGTGTCTCTAACGCATTCCCTCTAGCGCCACCAACTGTCCAAAATTTCACTTTTATTATGCTAATAACTTTTGAACCGTAAGGCCTATCAACAAAATTCTTTTTTCCTCTTGTTCCTGAGCTCATGCCGATTCGATCGCACCATATGACGTCATTTTCCGTCATAAAAAAACGGCCGCCATTTTGAATTTTCCAAAAAACCTACTTTTGCGAACTCGTCCTAGACGGTTTGTCCGATTTTCACCAAAATCGCACCGGATCATCTCCAGGCAGTGCTGACAAAAAGTTATGGAATTCAAGATGATTCGAATAACCGTTTTCGATAAACGCGTAAACAAATTTTACGTAGCGCTTGCGAAAACAGACGTGAGGCTGTATCTCCGCAACGCTTACTCGTTTTCAGACCAAACTTGGTACGTGTCATCACAAGCATGACCTGAGGCTACGTGCTGCGTTTCGGCGCAGCGCCACCTAGTGGTCCGGAGATATGAAAAATGGCTATTTTTGCTCGTAACTTCTGAACGGTTTCTCCAAAAATCATAAACTTCATCTCATTAGATTCAGGGCATCATGCCGAGTCGACCGATATCCAATTTTCCCAGATCGGCCATTTTGGCTGTCGGCCATTTTGAATTATGTGCTAAAATGCTGTATTTTTTGAACGCATGAACGAATTGTTACGAAACTCGGTATGAGTCATCAGTACGATGCCCTAAAGGAGCCTGAGAAGTTTAGAAACAGCGCCACCTAGTGGTGAATTTTTTTTTCAAACGCTTATAGCTTTGGGTGTGGTACACTTATTTTCACGGGAGTCATGTTTTTGAGTTCCTGAATCGTTGCCGAGTCCAACGATACTAAACATGCTGGGTTTCGTCTTACGGTTGGTGTAGCATAGCGATTTAACGCGAAAAAAACACTTGGCGATATCTTTAAAACCGCTGTTCCGATCGAGACGAAACCATCGTCAGAAACACGGAATCATAGCTCGTTAACTAAATGCAAATGCCCAAATGCGAAAATATTGATAGTAAGGGGTAGTAAAATTCAAAAAAAGTCATGTGTCAGTCATTTTTTACGTGTTTTTTTATATAAATGTTTATAACTCGGAAGCGAATTGAGATATTTTCACCAAAATTGACACACATATGTATGGGCTCACTCTGAAGACACAGGAAAAAAATTGTGGGACTGAGGCTCTTGGTGGCGCTATAAAAGAAGAAAACGTGAAATTCCCATTGACTTCAATAGAGTTTTGTGAAATAAAATGCTATACTAAACAAATGCATTGGTGTAATATTACAAAACTCAGTGTGTGCCATAAGCAGCATGCCCTGAAGGTACTCAAAAGATTTTGAGACAGCGCCACCTGTTGGTCAAAAGTCATAATTAATTTCTGAAAACGCTAATAACGTTTGAATAAATGTGCCTATTGCAATGAAACTGATCTTAATAGATTCCTTGGGTTATGCTGAAAACATAGATATCAGGTTTTGCATAATCAGCCAAACTTCCTGTCCGCCATCTTTATTTCTTTGAAAAACCTTCTTTTTCTAACTCCTCCTAGACCGTTTGTCCGATTTTCACGAAAATTGAATCGTATCATCTCCAGACGGTGCCGAATAAAAGTTATGGATTGCGTGACGATAGACAAAACCGTTTTCGTATACCACAGCATCAAATTTGAGGCATGCTGCCAAAATGACTATTTAGGCTTTATCTCTGCAATGCCTTCACATTTTGACACCAAACTTTGTATGTGTCATTGTCACCTCACTCTGACCACATCACATCTATTTCGTAACTGCGCCACCTATTGTTCGAAAGTAATAATCCATTAAATCATCTTATAAGTTAATGTTTATGTGATTTTCTTAGCCATTTGCCCAAAGTTCTCTCAAAATGCCCTTAAATGCTCCTTGCTGCAGTTGGTCTGCCACTCCTTGCCATTTTGGCATATGTTGCCGCTTCTTGCGCTTGGCCCCGGTAATGGCTGCTTGCAGCTATATTTAGGGGCCAAGCACCGAAGGTGCGGAGGCACCTATTGTATCTGTTCCGTTTCTTTTTATTATTATTCTTCTTCCGTTTCCGACTTGGCGTCTATGGCAGCCCATAGACCGGTTTGCGGGAAAGTTGTTTTGGTTTGACATTCTGATAGAGGACAGTCCCAACTTTAAATACACCAATTTTGGTGTCTCTAACGCATTCCCTCTAGCGCCACCAACTGTCCAAAATTTCACTTTTATTATGCTAATAACTTTTGAACCGTAAGGCCTATCAACAAAATTCTTTTTTCCTCTTGTTCCTGAGCTCATGCCGATTCGATCGCACCCTATGACGTCATTTTCCGTCATAAAAAAACGGCCGCCATTTTGAATTTTCCAAAAAAACTACTTTTGCGAACTCGTCCTAGACGGTTTGTCCGATTTTCACCAAAATCGCACCGGATCATCTCCAGGCAGTGCTGACAAAAAGTTATGGAATTCAAGATGATTCGAATAACCGTTTTCGATAAGCGCGCAAACTAATTTTACGCAGCGCTTGCGAAAACAGACGTGAGGCTGTATCTCCGCAACGCTTACTCGTTTTCAGACCAAACTTGGTACGTGTCATCACAAGCATGACCTGAGGCTTCCTGCTGCGTTTCGGCGCAGCGCCACCTAGTGGTCCGGAGATATGAAAAATGGCTATTTTTGCTCGTAACTTCTGAACGGTTTGTCCAAAAATCATAAACTTCATCTCGTTAGATTCAGGGCATCATGCCGAGTCGACTGATATCCAATTTTCCCAGATCGGCCATTTTGGCTGTCGGCCATTTTGAATTATGTGCTAAAATGCTGTATTTTTTGAACGCATGAACGAATTGTTACGAAACTCGGTATGGGTCATCAGTACGATGCCCTGAAGAAGCCTGAGAAGTTTCGAAACAGCGCCACCTAGTGGTGAATTTTTTTTCCAAACGCTTATAACTTTGGGTGTGGTACACTTATTTTCACGGGAGTCATCTTTTTGAGTTCCTGAATCGTTGCCGAGTCCAACGATACTAAACATGCTGGGTTTCGTGTTACGGTTGGTGTAGCGTAGCGATTTAGCGCGAAAAAAACACTTGGCGATATCTTCAAAACCGCTGTTCCGATCGAGACGAAACCATCGTCAGAAACACGGAATCATAGCTTGTTAACTATATGCAAATGCCCAAATGCGAAAATATTGATAGTAAGGGGTAGTAAAATTCAAACAAAGTCATGTGTCAGTCATTTTTTACGTGTTTTTTCATATAAATGTTTATAACTCGGAAGCGAATTGAGATATTTTCACCAAAATTGACACACATATGTATGGGGTCACTCTGAGGACACACACAAAAAATTGTGGGACTGAGCCTCTTGGTGGCGCTATAATAGAACAAAACGTGAAATTCCCATTTACTTCAATAGAGTTTTGTGAAATAAAATGCTATACTAAACAAATGCATTGGTGTAATATTACAAAACTCAGTGTGTGCCATAAGCAGCATGCCCTGAAGGTACTCAAAAGATTTTGAGACAGCGCCACCTGTTGGTCAAAAGTTATAATTAATTTCTGAGAACGCTAATAACTTTTGAATAAATTTGCCTATTGCAATGAAACTGATCTTAATATATTCCTTGGGTTATGCTGAAAACATAGATATCAGGTTTTGCATAATCAGGAAAACTTCCTGTCCGCCATCTTTATTTCTTTGAAAAACCTTTTTTTTCGAACTCCTCCTAGACCGTTTGTCCGATTTTCACGAAAATTGAATCGTATCATCTCCAGACCATGCCGGCTAAAAGTTATGAATTGCACGATGATAGACAAAACCGTTTTCGTATATCACAGCATCAAAGTTTAGGCATGCTGCCAAAATTACTATTTAGGCTTTATCTCTGCAATGCCTTCACATTTTGACACCAAACTTTGCATGTGTCATTGTCACCTCACTCTGACCACATCACATCTATTTCGTAACTGCGCCACCTATTGTTCGAAAGTGATAACCCATTAAATCATCTTATAAGTTAATGTTAATGTGATTTTCTTAGCCATTTGCCCAAAGTTCTCTCAAAATGCCCTTAATTGCTCCTTGCTGCAGTTGGTCTGCCACTCCTTGCCATTTTGGCATATGTTGCCGCTTCTTGCGCTTGGCCCCGGTAATGGCTGCTTGCAGCTATATTTAGGGGCCAAGCACCGAAGGTGCGGAGGCACCTATTGTATCTGTGCCGGTTCTTATTATTAGGGGCCAAGCACCGAAGGTGCGGAGGCACCTATTGTATCTGTGCTGGTTCTTATTATTATTATTAGGGGCCAAGCACCGAAGGTGCGGAGGCACCTATTGTATCTGTGCCGGTTCTTATTATTATTATTATTATTATTCTTCTTCCGACTGGGCGTCTATGGCAGCCCATAGACCGGTTTGCGGGAAAGTTGTTTTGGTTTGACATTCTGATAGAGGACAGTCCCAACTTTAAATACACCAATTTTGGTGTCTCTAACTCATTCCCTCTAGCGCCACCAACTGTCCAAAGTTTCACTTTTATTATGCTAATAACTTTTGAACCGTAAGGCCTATCAACAAAATTCTTTTTTCCTCTTGTTCCTGAGCTCATGCCGATTCGATCGCACCCTATGACGTCATTTTCCGTCATAAAAAAACGGCCGCCATTTTGAATTTTCCAAAAAACCTACTTTTGCGAACTCGTCCTAGACGGTTTGTCCGATTTTCACCAAAATCGCACCGGATCATCTCCAGGCAGTGCTGACAAAAAGTTATGGAATTCAAGATGATTCGAAGAACCGTTTTCGATAAACGCGCAAACTAATTTTACGTAGCTTTTGCAAAAACAGACGTGAGGCTGTATCTCCGCAACGCTTCATCCTATTCAGACCAAACTTGGTACGTGTCATCACAAGCATGACCTGAGGCTACGTGCAGCGTTTCGGCGCAGCGCCACCTAGTGGTCCGGAGATATGAAAAATGGCTATTTTTGCTCGTAACTTCTGAACGGTTTGTCCAAAAATCATAAACTTCATCTCGTTAGATTCAGGGCGTCATGCCGAGTCGACTGATATGCAATTTTCCCAGATCGGCCATTTTGGCTGTCGGCCATTTTGAATTATGTGCTAAAATGCTGTATTTTTTGAACGCATGAACGAATTGTTACGAAACTCGGTATGGGTCATCAGTACGATGCCCTGAAGGAGCCTGAGAAGTTTCGAAACAGCGCCACCTAGTGGTGAATTTCTTTTTTCAAACGCTTATAACTTTGGGTGTGGTAAACTTATTTTCACGAGAGTCATCTTTTTGAGTTCCTGAATCGTTGCCGAGTCCAACGATACTAAACATGCTGGGTTTCGTCTTACGGTTGGTGTAGCGTAGCGATTTAGCGCGAAAAAAACACTTGGCGATATCTTTAAAACCGCTGTTCCGATCGAGACGAAACCACCGCCAGAAACACGGAATCATAGCTTGTTAACTAAATGCTAATGCCCAAATGCGAAAATATTGATAGTAAGGGGTAGTAAAATTCAAACAAAGTCATGTGTCAGTCATTTTTTACGTGTTTTTTCATATAAATGTTTATAACTCGGAAGTGAATTGAGATATTTGCACCAAAATTGACACACATATGTATGGGGTCACTCTGAGGACACATAAAAAAAATTGTGGGACTGAGCCTCTTGGTGGCGCTATAATAGAACAAAACGTGAAATTCCCATTGACTTCAATAGAGTTTTGTGAAATAAAATGCTATACTAAACTAATGCTTTGGTCTAACATTATGAAACTCAGTGTGTGCCATAAGCAGCATGCCCTGAAGGTACTCAAAAGATTTTGAGACAGCGCCACCTGTTGGTCAAAAGTTATAATTAATTTCTGAGAACGCTAATAACTTTTGAATAAATTTGCCTGTTGCAATGAAACTGATCTTAATAGATTCCTTCGGTTATGCCGAAAACATAGATATCAGGTTTTCCATAATCAGACAAACTTCCTGTTCGCCATCTTTATTTCTTTGAAAAACCTTCTTTTTCGAACTCCTCCTAGACCGTTTGTCCGATTTTCACGAAAATTGAATCGTATCATCTCCAGACCGTGCCGACTAAAAGTTATGAATTGCACGATGATAGACAAAACCGTTTTTGTATACCACAGCATCAAAATTTAGGCATGCTGCCAAAATTACTATTTAGGCTTTATCTCTGCAATGCCTTCACATTTTGACACCAAACTTTGCATGTGTCATTGTCACCTCACTCTGACCACATCACATCTATTTCGTAACTGCGCCACCTATTGTTCGAAAGTGATAACCCATTAAATCATCTTATAAGTTAATGTTTATGTGATTTTCTTAGCCATTTGCCCAAAGTTCTCTCAAAATGCCCTTAATTGCTCCTTGCTGCAGTTGGTCTGCCACTCCTTGCCATTTTGGCATATGTTGCCGCTTCTTGCGCTTGGCCCCGGTAATGGCTGCTTGCAGCTATATTTCTTCTTCCGACTGGGCGTCTATGGCAGCCCATAGACCGGTTTGCGGGAAAGTTGTTTTGACTTGACATTCTGATAGAGGACAGTCCCAACATTAAATACACCAATTTTGTTGTCTCTAACTCATTCCATCTAGCGCCACCAACTGTCCAAAGTTTCACTTTTATTATGCTAATAACTTTTGAACCGTAAGGCCTATCAACAAAATTCTTTTTTCCTCTTGTTCCAGAGCTCATGCTGATTCGATCGCACCCTATGACGTCATTTTCCGTCATAAAAAAACGGCCGCCATTTTGAATTTTCCAAAAAACCTACTTTTGCGAACTCGTCCTAGACGGTTTGTCCGATTTTCACCAAAATCGCAGCGCATCATCTCCAGGCAGTGCTGACAAAAAGTTATGGAATTCAAGATGATTCGAATAACCGTTTTCGATAAGCGCGCAAACAAATTTTACGTAGCGCTTGCGAAAACAGACGTGAGGCTGTATCTCCGCAACGCTTACTCGTTTTCAGACCAAACTTGGTACGTGTCATCACAAGCATGACCTGAGGCAACGTGCTGCGTTTCGGCGCAGCGCCACCTAGTGGTCCGGAGATATGAGAAATGGCTATTTTTGCTCGTAACTTCTGAACGGTTTCTCCAAAAATCAAAAACGTGGTCTCGTTAGATTCAGGGCGTCATTCTGAGTCGACCGATATCCAATTTTCCCAGATCGGCCATTTTGGCTGTCGGCCATTTTGAATTATGTGCTAAAATGCTGTATTTTTTGAACGCATGAACGAATTGTTACGAAACTCGGTATGGGTCATCAGTACGATGCCCTGAAGGAGCCTGAGAAGTTTCGAAACAGCGTCACCTAGTGGTGAATTTTTTTTTTCAAACGCTTATAGCTTTGGGTGTGGTACACTTATTTTCACGGGAGTCATGTTTTTGAGTTCCTGAATCGTTGCCGAGTCCAACGATACTAAACATGCTGGGTTTCGTCTCACGGATGGCGTAGCGTAGCGATTTAGCGCGAAAAAAACACTTGGCGATATCTTCAAAACCGCTGTTCCGATCGAGACGAAACCACCGTCAGAAACACGGAATCATAGCTCGTTAACTAAATGCAAATGCCCAAATAAGAAAATATTGATAGTAAGGGGTAGTAAAATTCAAAAAAAGTCATGTGTCAGTCATTTTTTACGTATTTGTTCATATAAATGTTTATAACTCGGAAGTGAATTGAGATATTTGCACCAAAATTGACACACATATGTATGGGGTCACTCTGAGGACACATAAAAAAAATTGTGGGACTGAGCCTCTTGGTGGCGCTATAATAGAACAAAACGTGAAATTCCCATTGACTTCAATAGAGTTTTGTGAAATAAAATGCTATACTAAACAAATGCATTGGTGTAATATTACAAAACTCAGTGTGTGCCATAAGCAGCATGCCCTGAAGGTACTCAAAAGATTTTGAGACAGCGCCACCTGTTGGTCAAAAGTCATAATTAATTTCTGAAAACGCTAATAACGTTTGAATAAATGTGCCTATTGCAATGAAACTGATCTTAATAGATTCCTTGGGTTATGCTGAAAACATAGATATCAGATTTTGCATAATCAGCCAAACTTCCTGTCCGCCATCTTTATTTCTTTGAAAAACCTTCTTTTTCGAACTCCTCCTAGACCGTTTGTCCGATTTTCACGAAAATTAAAGCGTATCATCTCCAGACGGTGCCGAATAAAAGTTATGGATTGCGTGACGATAGACAAAACCGTTTTCGTATACCACAGCATCAAATTTAGGCATGCTGCCAAAATGACTATTTAGGCTTTATCTCTGCAATGCCTTCACATTTTGACACCAAACTTTGTATGTGTCATTGTCACCTCACTCTGACCACATCACATCTATTTCGTAACTGCGCCACCTATTGTTCGAAAGTGATAATCCATTAAATCATCTTATAAGTTAATGTTTATGTGATTTTCTTAGCCATTTGCCCAAAGTTCTCTCAAAATGCCCTTAATTGCTCCTTGCTGCAGTTGGTCTGCCACTCCTTGCCATTTTGGCATATGTTGCCGCTTCTTGCGCTTGGCCCCGGTAATGGCTGCTTGCAGCTAGATTTATTATTATTCTTCTTCCGTTTCCGACTTGGCGTCTATGGCAGCCCATAGACCGGTTTGCGGGAAAGTTGTTTTGGTTTGACATTCTGATAGAGGACAGTCCCAACTTTAAATACACCAATTTTGGTGTCTCTAATGCATTCCCTCTAGCGCCACCAACTGTCCAAAGTTTCACTTTTATTATGCTAATAACTTTTGAACCGTAAGGTCTATCAACAAAATTCTTTTTTCCTCTTGTTCCTGAGCTCATGCCGATTCGATCGCACCCTATGACGTCATTTTCCGTCATAAAAAAATGGCCGCCATTTTGAATTTTCCAAAAAACCTACTTTTGCGAACTCGTCCTAGACGGTTTGTCCGATTTTCACCAAAATCGCACCGGATCATCTCCAGGCAGTGCTGACAAAAAGTTATGGAATTCATGATGATTCGAATAACCGTTTTCGATAAGCGCGCAAACTAATTTTACGTAGCGCTTGCGAACACAGACGTGAGGCTGTATCTCCGCAACGCTTACTCGTTTTCAGACCAAACTTTGTACGTGTCATCACAAGCATGACCTGAGGCTACGTGCTGCGTTTCGGCGCAGCGCCACCTAGTGGTCCGGAGATATGAAAAATTGCTATTTTTGCTCGTAACTTCTGAACGGTTTGTCCAAAAATCATAAACTTCATCTCGTTAGATTCAGGGCATCATGCCGAGTCGACTGATATCCAATTTTCCCAGATCGGCCATTTTGGCTGTCGGCCATTTTGAATTATGTGCTAAAATGCTGTATTTTTTGAACGCATGAACGAATTGTTACGAAACTCGGTATGGGTCATCAGTACGATGCTCTGAAGAAGCCTGAGAAGTTTCGAAACAGCGCCACCTAGTGGTGAATTGTTTTTTTCAAACGCTTATAACTTTGGGTGTGGTACACTTATTTTCACGGGAGTCATCTTTTTGAGTTCCTGAATCGTTGCCGAGTCCAACGATACTAAACATGCTGGGTTTCGTGTTACGGTTGGTGTAGCGTAGCGATTTAGCGCGAAAAAAACACTTGGCGATATCTTCAAAACCGCTGTTCCGATCGAGACGAAACCACCGCCAAAAACACGGAATCATAGCTTGTTAACTAAACGCTAATGCCCAAATGCGAAAATATTGATAGTAAGGGGTAGTAAAATTCAAACAAAGTCATGTGTCAGTCATTTTTTACGTGTTTTTTCATATAAATGTTTATAACTCGGAAGTGAATTGAGATATTTGCACCAAAATTGACACACATATGTATGGGGTCACTCTGAGGACACATAAAAAAAATTGTGGGACTGAGCCTCTTGGTGGCGCTATAATAGAACAAAACGTGAAATTCCCATTGACTTCAATAGAGTTTTGTGAAATAAAATGCTATACTAAACAAATGCATTGGTGTAATATTACAAAACTCAGTGTGTGCCATAAGCAGCATGCCCTGAAAGTACTCAAAAGATTTTGAGACAGCGCCACCTGTTGGTCAAAAGTTATAATTAATTTCTGAGAACGCTAATAACTTTTGAATAAATTTGCCTATTGCAATGAAACTGATCTTAATAGATTCCTTGGGTTATGCCGAAAACATAGATATCAGGTTTTCCATAATCAGACAAACGTCCTGTTCGCCATCTTTATTTCTTTGAAAAACCTTCTTTTTCGAACTCCTCCTAGACCGTTTGTCCGATTTTCACGAAAATTGAATCGTATCATCTCCAGACCGTGCCGACTAAAAGTTATGAATTGCACGATGATAGACAAAACCGTTTTCGTATACCACAGCATCGAAATTTAGGCATGCTGCCAAAATTACTATTTAGGCTTTATCTCTGCAATGCCTTCACATTTTGACACCAAAGTTTGCATGTGTCATTGTCACCTCACTCTGACCACATCACATCTATTTCGTAACTGCGCCACCTATTGTTCGAAAGTGATAACCCATTAAATCATCTTATAAGTTAATGTTTATGTGATTTTCTTAGCCATTTGCCCAAAGTTCTCTCAAAATGCCCTTAATTGCTCCTTGCTGCAGTTGGTCTGCCACTCCTTGCCATTTTGGCATATGTTGCCGCTTCTTGCGCTTGGCCCCGGTAATGGCTGCTTGCAGCTATATTTATTATTATTATTATTCTTCTTCCGACTGGGCGTCTATGGCAGCCCATAGACCGGTTTGCGGGAAAGTTGTTTTGGTTTGACATTCTGATAGAGGACAGTCCCAACTTTAAATACACCAATTTTGGTGTCTCTAACTCATTCCCTCTAGCGCCACCAACTGTCCAAAGTTTCACTTTTATTATGCTAATAACTTTTGAACCGTAAGGCCTATCAACAAAATTCTTTTTTCCTCTTGTTCCTGAGCTCATGGCGATTCGATCGCACCCTATGACGTCATTTTCCGTCATAAAAAAACGGCCGCCATTTTGAATTTTCTAAAAAACCTACTTTTGCGAACTCGTCCTAGACGGTTTGTCCGATTTTCACCAAAATCGCACCGGATCATCTCCAGCCAGTGCTGACAAAAAGTTATGGAATTCAAGATGATTCGAATAACCGTTTTCGATAAACGCGCAAACAAATTTTACGTAGCGCTTGCGAAAACAGACGTGAGGCGGTATCTCCGCAACGCTTACTCGTTTTCAGACCAAACTTGGTACGTGTCATCACAAGCATGACCTGAGGCTACATGCTGCGTTTCGGCGCAGCGCCACCTAGTGGTCCGGAGATATGAAAAATGGCTATTTTTGCTCATAACTTCTGAAGGGTTTCTCCAAAAATCAAAAACTTGGTCTCGTTAGATTCAGGGCGTCATGCCGAGTCGACCGATATCCAATTTTCCCAGATCGGCCATTTTGGCTGTCGGCCATTTTGAATTATGTACTAAAATGCTGTATTTTTTGAACGCATGAACGAATTGTTACGAAACTCGGTATGGGTCATCAGTACGATGCCCTGAAGGAGCCTGAGAAGTTTCGAAACAGCGCCACCTAGTGGTGAATTTTTTTTTTCAAACGCTTATAACTTTGGGTGTGGTACACTTATTTTCACGGGAGTCATATTTTTGAGGTCCTGAATCGTTGCCGAGTCCAACGATACAAAATATGTCGGGTTTCGTCTCACGGATGGCGTAGCGTAGCGATTTAGCGCGAAAAAAACACTTGGCGATATCTTCAAAACCGCTGTTCCGATCGAGACGAAACCACCGTCAGAAACACGGAATCATAGCTTGTTAACTATACGGTAATGCCCAAATGCGAAAATATTGATAGTAAGGGGTAGTAAAATTCAAACAAAGTCATGTGTCAGTCATTTTTTACGTGTTTTTTCATATAAATGTTTATAACTCGGAAGTAAATTGAGATATTTGCACCAAAATTGACACACATATGTATGGGGTCACTCTGAGGACACATAAAAAAAATTGTGGGACTGAGCCTCTTGGTGGCGCTATAATAGAACAAAACGTGAAATTCCCATTGACTTCAATACAGTTTTGTGAAATACAATGCTATACTAAACAAATGTTTTGGTCTAACATTACGAAACTCAGTGTGTGCCATAAGCAGCATGCCCTGAAGGTACTCAAAAGATTTTGAGACAGCGCCACCTGTTGGTCAAAAGTTATAATTAATTTCTGAGAACGCTAATAACTTTTGAACAAATTTGCCTATTGCAATGAAACTGATCTTAATAGATTCCTTGGGTTATGCCGAAAACATAGATGTCAGGTTTTGCATAATCAGCTAAACTTCCTGTCCGCCATCTTTATTTCTTTGAAAAACCTTCTTTTTCGAACTCCTCCTAGACCGTTTGTCTGATTTTCACGAAAATTGAATCGTATCATCTCCAGACAGTGCCAAATAAAAGTTATGGATTGCGTGATGATAGACAAAACCGTTTTCGTATACCACAGCATCAAATTTGAGGCATGCTGCCAAAATGACTATTTATCTCTGCAATGCCTTCACATTTTGACACCAAACTTTGCATGTGTCATTGTCACCTCACTCTGACCACATCACATCTATTTCGTAACTGCGCCACCTATTGTTCGAAAGTGATAACCCATTAAATCATCTTATAAGTTAATGTTTATGTGATTTTCTTAGCCATTTGCCCAAAGTTCTCTCAAAATGCCCTTAATTGCTCCTTGCTGCAGTTGGTCTGCCACTCCTTGCCATTTTGGCATATGTTGCCGCTTCTTGCGCTTGGCCCCGGTAATGGCTGCTTGCAGCTATATTTATTATTATTCTTCTTCCGACTGGGCGTCTATGGCAGCCCATAGACCGGTTTGCGGGAAAGTTGTTTTGGTTTGACATTCTGATAGAGGACAGTCCCAACTTTAAATACACCAATTTTGGTGTCTCTAACTCATTCCCTCTAGCGCCACCAACTGTCCAAAATTTCACTTTTATTATGCTAATAACTTTTGAACCGTAAGACCTATCAACAAAATTCTTTTTTCCTCTTATTCCTGAGCTCATGCCGATTCGATCGCACCCTATGACGTCATTTTCCGTCATAAAAACATGGCCGCCATTTTGAATTTTCTAAAAAACGTACTTTTGCGAACTCGTCCTAGACCGTTTGTCCGATTTTCACCAAAATCGCACCGGATCATCTTCAGGCAGTGCTGACAAAAACTTATGGAATTCAAGATGATTTGCTTAACGGTTTTTGATAAACGCACAAACAAATTTTAAGCAACGCTTGCGAAAACAGACGTAAGGCTGTATCTCCGCAACGCTTCATCCTATTCAGACCAAACTTGGTACATGTAATCACAAGCATGACCTGAGGCTACATGCAGCGTTTCGGCGCAGCGCCACCTAGTGGTCCGGAGATATGAAAAATGTCTATTTTTGCTCGTAACTTCTGAACGGTTTGTCCAAAAATCATAAACTTCATCTCGTTAGATTCAAGGCATCATGCCGAGTCGACTGATATCCAATTTTCCCAGATCGGCCATTTTGGCTGTCGGCCATTTTGAATTATGTGCTAAAATGCTGTATTTTTTGAACGCATGAACGAATTGTTACGAAACTCGGTATGGGTCATCAGTACGATGCCCTGAAGGAGCCTGAGAAGTTTCGAAACAGCGCCACCTATTGGTGAATTGTTTTATTCAAACGCTTATAACTTTGGGTGTGGTACACTTATTTTCACGGGAGTCATATTTTTGAGGTCCTGAATCGTTGCCGAGTCCAACGATACTAAACATGCTGGGTTTCGTGTTACGGTTGGTGTAGTGTAGCGATTTAGCGCGAAAAAAACACTTGGCGATATCTTCAAAACCACTGTTCCGATCGAGATGAAACCACCGCCAGAAACACGGAATCATAGCTTGTTAACTATATGCAAATGCCCAAATGCGAAAATATTGATAGTAAGGGGTAGTAAAATTCAAACAAAGTCATGTGTCAGTCATTTTTTACGTGTTTTTTCATATAAATGTTTATAACTCGGAAGTAAATTGAGATATTTGCACCAAAATTGACACACATATGTATGGGGTCACTCTGAGGACACATAAAAAAAATTGTGGGACTGAGCCTCTTGGTGGCGCTATAATAGAACAAAACGTGAAATTCCCATTGACTTCAATAGAGTTTTGTGAAATAAAATGCTATACTAAACAAATGCATTGGTGTAATATTACAAAACTCAGTGTGTGCCATAAGCAGCATGCCCTGAAGGTACTCAAAAGATTTTGAGACAGCGCCACCTGTTGGTCAAAAGTTATAATTAATTTCTGAGAACGCTAATAACTTTTGAATAAATTTGCCTATTGCAATGAAACTGATCTTAATAGATTCCTTCGGTTATGCCGAAAACATAGATATCAGGTTTTCCATAATCAGACAAACGTCCTGTTCGCCATCTTTATTTCTTTGAAAACCCTTCTTTTTCGAACTCCTCCTAGACCGTTTGTTCGATTTTCACGAAAATTGAATAGTATCATCTCCAGACCGTGCCGACTAAAAGTTATGAATTGCACGATGATAGACAAAACCGTTTTTGTATACCACAGCATCAAAATTTAGGCATGCTGCCAAAATTACTATTTAGGCTTTATCTCTGCAATGCCTTCACATTTTGACACCAAACTTTGCATGTGTCATTGTCACCTCACTCTGACCACATCACATCTATTTCGTAACTGCGCCACCTATTGTTCGAAAGTGATAACCCATTAATTCATCTTATAAGTTAATGTTTATGTGATTTTCTTAGCCATTTGCCCAAAGTTCTCTCAAACTGCCCTTAATTGCTCCTTGCTGCAGTTGGTCTGCCACTCCTTGCCATTTTGGCATATGTTGCCGCTTCTTGCGCTTGGCCCCGGTAATGGCTGCTTGCAGCTATATTTATTATTATTATTATTATTCTTCTTCCGACTGGGCGTCTATGGCAGCCCATAGACCGGTTTGCGGGAAAGTTGTTTTGGTTTGACATTCTGATAGAGGACAGTCCCAACTTTAAATACACCAATTTTGGTGTCTCTAACTCATTCCCTCTAGCGCCACCAACTGTCCAAAGTTTCACTTTTATTATGCTAATAACTTTTGAACCGTAAGGCCTATCAACAAAATTCTTTTTTCCTCTTGTTCCTGAGCTCATGCCGATTCGATCGCACCCTATGACGTCATTTTCCGTCATAAAAAAACGGCCGCCATTTTGAATTTTCCAAAAAATCTACTTTTGCGAACTCGTCCTAGACGGTTTGTCCGATTTTCACCAAAATCGCACCGGATCATCTCCAGGCAGTGCTGACAAAAAGTTATGGAATTCAAGATGATTCGAATAACCGTTTTCGATAAACGCGTAAACAAAATTTACGTAGCGGTTGCGAAAACAGACGTGAGGTTGTATCTCCGCAACGCTTACTCGTTTTCACACCAAACTTGGTACGTGTTATCACAAGCATGACCTGAGGCTACGTGCTGCGTTTCGGCGCAGCGCCACCTAGTGGTCCGGAGATATGAAAAATGGCTATTTTTGCTCGTAACTTCTGAACGGTTTCTCCAAAAATCAAAAACTTGGTCTCGTTAGATTCAGGGCGTCATGCCGAGTCGACCGATATCCAATTTTCCCAGATCGGCCATTTTGGCTGTCGGCCATTTTGAATTATGTGCTAAAATGCTGTATTTTTTGAACGCATGAACGAATTGTTACGAAACTCGTTATGGGTCATCAGTACGATGCCCTGAAGGAGCCTGAGAAGTTTCGAAACAGCGCCACCTAGTGGTGAATTGTTTTATTCAAACGCTTATAACTTTGGGTGTGGTACACTTATTTTCACGGGAGTCATATTTTTGAGGTCCTGAATCGTTGCCGAGTCCAACGATACCAAATATGTCGGGTTTCGTCTCACGGATGGCGTAGCGTAGCGATTTAGCGCGAAAAAAACACTTGGCGATATCTTCAAAACCGCTGTTCCGATCGAGACGAAACCACCGCCAGAAACACGGAATCATAGCTTGTTAACTATATGCAAATGCCCAAATGCGAAAATATTGATAGTAAGGGGTAGTAAAATTCAAACAAAGTCATGTGTCAGTCATTTTTTACGTGTTTTTTCATATAAATGTTTATAACTCGGAAGTAAATTGAGATATTTGCACCAAAATTGACACACATATGTATGGGGTCACTCTGAGGACACATAAAAAAAATTGTGGGACTGAGCCTCTTGGTGGCGCTATAATAGAACAAAACGTGAAATTCCCATTGACTTCAATAGAGTTTTGTGAAATAAAATGCTATACTAAACAAATGCATTGGTCTAACATTACGAAACTCAGTGTGTGCCATAAGCAGCATGCCCTGAAGGTACTCAAAAGATTTTGAGACAGCGCCACCTGTTGGTCAAAAGTTATAATTCATTTCTGAGAACGCTAATAACTTTTGAATAAATTTGCCTATTGCAATGAAACTGATCTTAATAGATTCCTTGGGTTATGCCGAAAACATAGATATCAGGTTTTGCATAATCAGCCAAACTTCCTGTCCGCCATCTTTATTTCTTTGAAAAACCTTCTTTTTCGAACTCCTCCTAGACCGTTTGTCCGATTTTCACGAAAATTGAATCGTATCATCTCCAGACCGTGCCGACTAAAAGTTATGAATTGCACGATGATAGACAGAACCGTTTTCGTATACCACAGCATCGAAATTTAGGCATGCTGCCAAAATTACTATTTAGGCTTTATCTCTGCAATGCCTTCACATTTTGACACCAAACTTTGCATGCGTCATTGTCACCTCACTCTGACCACATCACATCTATTTCGTAACTGCGCCACCTATTGTTCGAAAGTGATAACCCATTAAATCATCTTATAAGTTAATGTTTATGTGATTTTTTTTAGCCATTTGCCCAAAGTTCTCTCAAAATGCCCTTAATTGCTCCTTGCTGCAGTTGGTCTGCCACTCCTTGCCATTTTGGCATATGTTGCCGCTTCTTGCGCTTGGCCCCGGTAATGGCTGCTTGCAGCTATATTTATTATTATTATTATTCTTCTTCCGACTGGGCGTCTATGGCAGCCCATAGACCGGTTTGCGGGAAAGTTGTTTTGGTTTGACATTCTGATAGAGGACAGTCCCAACTTTAAATACACCAATTTTGGTGTCTCTAACTCATTCCCTCTAGCGCCACCAACTGTCCAAAGTTGCACTTTTATTATGCTAATAACTTTTGAACCGTAAGGCCTATCAACAAAATTCTTTTTTCCTCTTGTTCCTGAGCTCATGCCGATTCGATAGCACCCTATGACGTCATTTTCCGTCATAAAAAAATGGCCGCCATTTTGAATTTTCCAAAAAACCTACTTTTGCGAACTCGTCCTAGACGGTTTGTCCGATTTTCACCAAAATCGCACCGGATCATCTCCAGGCAGTGCTGACAAAAAGTTATGGAATTCAAGATGATTCGAAGAACCGTTTTCGATAAACGCGCAAACTAATTTTACGTAGCGCTTGCGAAAACAGACGTGAGGCTGTATCTCCGCAACGCTTCATCCTATTCAGACCAAACTTGGTACGTGTCATCACAAGCATGATCTGATGCTACATGCAGCGTTTCGGCGCAGCGCCACCTAGTGGTCCGGAGATATAAAAAATGGCTATTTTTGCTCATAACTTCTGAACGGTTTGTCCAAAAATCAAAAACTTGGTCTCGATAGATTCAGGGCGTCATGCCGAGTCGACCGATATCCAATTTTCCCAGATCGGCCATTTTGGCTGTCGGCCATTTTGAATTATGTGCGAAAATGCTGTATTTTTTGAACGCATGAACGAATTGTTACGAAACTCGGTATGGGTCATCAGTACGATGCCCTGAAGGAGCCTGAGAAGTTTCGAAACAGCGCCACCTATTGGTGAATTGTTTTATTCAAACGCTTATAACTTTGGGTGTGGTACACTTATTTTCACGGGAGTCATATTTTTGAGGTCCTGAATCGTTGCCGAGTCCAACGATACTAAACATGCTGGGTTTCGTGTTACGGTTGGTGTAGTGTAGCGATTTAGCGCGAAAAAAACACTTGGCGATATCTTCAAAACCACTGTTCCGATCGAGATGAAACCACCGCCAGAAACACGGAATCATAGCTTGTTAACTATATGCAAATGCCCAAATGCGAAAATATTGATAGTAAGGGGTAGTAAAATTCAAACAAAGTCATGTGTCAGTCATTTTTTACGTGTTTTTTCATATAAATGTTTATAACTCGGAAGTGAATTGAGATATTTGCACCAAAATTGACACACATATGTATGGGGTCACTCTGAGGACACATAAAAAAAATTGTGGGACTGAGCCTCTTGGTGGCGCTATAATAGAACAAAACGTGAAATTCCCATTGACTTCAATAGAGTTTTGTGAAATAAAATGCTATACTAAACAAATGCATTGGTGTAATATTACAAAACTCAGTGTGTGCCATAAGCAGCATGCCCTGAAGGTACTCAAAAGATTTTGAGACAGCGCCACCTGTTGGTCAAAAGTTATAATTAATTTCTGAGAACGCTAATAACTTTTGAATAAATTTGCCTATTGCAATGAAACTGATCTTAATAGATTCCTTCGGTTATGCCGAAAACATAGATATCAGGTTTTCCATAATCAGACAAACGTCCTGTTCGCCATCTTTATTTCTTTGAAAACCCTTCTTTTTCGAACTCCTCCTAGACCGTTTGTTCGATTTTCACGAAAATTGAATAGTATCATCTCCAGACCGTGCCGACTAAAAGTTATGAATTGCACGATGATAGACAAAACCGTTTTTGTATACCACAGCATCAAAATTTAGGCATGCTGCCAAAATTACTATTTAGGCTTTATCTCTGCAATGCCTTCACATTTTGACACCAAAGTTTGCATGTGTCATTGTCACCTCACTCTGACCACATCACATCTATTTCGTAACTGCGCCACCTATTGTTCGAAAGTGATAACCCATTAATTCATCTTATAAGTTAATGTTTATGTGATTTTCTTAGCCATTTGCCCAAAGTTCTCTCAAACTGCCCTTAATTGCTCCTTGCTGCAGTTGGTCTGCCACTCCTTGCCATTTTGGCATATGTTGCCGCTTCTTGCGCTTGGCCCCGGTAATGGCTGCTTGCAGCTATATTTATTAGGGGCCAAGCACCGAAGGTGCGGAGGCACCTATTGTATCTGTGCCGGTTCTTATTATTAGGGGCCAAGCACCGAAGGTGCGGAGGCACCTATTGTATCTGTGCCGGTTCTTATTATTAAGTTGGCTTGAGAAAGCCAACTTACTGAAATCCTATTTAAACTTATTATTATTATTATTATTATTATTCTTCTTACTCAAAATTTTCTGACTCTAACTCCTCCTAGAGCTTTAACTCTACAAACTCCAAACTCGGGTCAGACCTTCAGACTGTTCTGACTTAGTGTGCTATATCTTTTTAGACTGATTCGACTTTCAGATTTCTTAAAAATTAATATTAAAAATCATAAAAATCCCATTGACTTTCATTGCAGCATGGTCAAATTGAGCCAAGACTACGGTGGCCCAATAGCGTACAACAAAAACTCAAATCTAAATTCCCTGAAGCCCTAGACTCAATTAAACTACCATTCTATATGTACTAATGATCTATCTATCTATCTATCTATCTATCTATCTATCTATCTATCTATCTATCTATCTATCTATCTATCTATCTATCTTTCTTTCTAACTAATCTATCCATCTTTCTTTCTAACAAATCTATCCATCTTTCTTTCTAACTAATCTATCCATCTTTCTTTCTAACTAATCTATCCATCTTTCTTTCTACCTAATCTATCCATCTTTCTTTCTACCTAATCTATCCATCTTTCTTTCTAGCAAATCTATCCATCTTTCTTTCTAACAAATCTATCCATCTTTCTTTCTAACAAATCTATCCATCTTTCTTTCTAACTAATCTATCCATCTTTCTTTCTACCTAATCTATCCATCTTTCTTTCTAGCAAATCTATCAATCTTTCTTTCTACCTAATCTATCCATCTTTCTTTCTAACTAATCTATCCATCTTTCTTTCTAACAAATCTATCCATCTTTCTTTCTAACAAATCTATCCATCTTTCTTTCTACCTAATCTATCCATCTTTCTTTCTAACTAATCTATCCATCTTTCTTTCTAACAAATCTATCCATCTTTCTTTCTAACTAATCTATCCATCTTTCTTTCTAACTAATCTATCCATCTTTCTTTCTACCTAATCTATCCATCTTTCTTTCTAACTAATCTATCCATCTTTCTTTCTAACTAATCTATCCATCTTTCTTTCTAACAAATCTATCCATCTTTCTTTCTAACTAATCTATCCATCTTTCTTTCTAACTAATCTATCCATCTTTCTTTCTAACAAATCTATCCATCTTTCTTTCTAACAAATCTATCCATCTTTCTTTCTAACAAATCTATCCATCTTTCTTTCTACCTAATCTATCCATCTTTCTTTCTAACTAATCTATCCATCTTTCTTTCTAACAAATCTATCCATCTTTCTTTCTAACTAATCTATCCATCTTTCTTTCTAACAAATCTATCCATCTTTCTTTCTAGCAAATCTATCCATCTTTCTTTCTAACAAATCTATCCATCTTTCTTTCTAACAAATCTATCCATCTTTCTTTCTACCTAATCTATCCATCTTTCTTTCTACCTAATCTATCCATCTTTCTTTCTAACTAATCTATCCATCTTTCTTTCTAACAAATCTATCCATCTTTCTTTCTAACTAATCTATCCATCTTTCTTTCTAACTAATCTATCCATCTTTCTTTCTACCTAATCTATCCATCTTTCTTTCTAACAAATCTATCCATCTTTCTTTCTAACAAATCTATCCATCTTTCTTTCTACCTAATCTATCCATCTTTCTTTCTAACAAATCTATCCATCTTTCTTTCTAACATATCTATCCATCTTTCTTTCTAACAAATATATCCATCTTTCTTTCTAACTAATCTATCCATCTTTCTTTCTAACAAATCTATCCTTCTTTCTTTCTACCTAACTAATCTATCCATCTTTCTAACAAATCTATCCATCTTTCTTTCTAACTAATCTATCCATCTTTCTTTCTAACAAATCTATCCATCTTTCTTTCTAGCAAATCTATCCATCTTTCTTTCTAACAAATCTATCCATCTTTCTTTCTAACTAATCTATCCATCTTTCTTTTTAACTAATCTATCGTTCTTTCTTTCTAACAAATCTATCGTTCTTTCTTTCTAACTAATCTATCGTTCTTTCTTTCTACCTAACTAATCTATCCATCTTTCTTTCTAACAAATCTATCCATCTTTCTTTCTACCTAATCTATCCATCTTTCTTTCTAACAAATCTATCCATCTTTCTTTCTAACAATTCTATCCATCTTTCTTTCTAACTAATCTATCCATCTTTCTTTCTAACAAATCTATCCATCTTTCCTTCTACCTAATCTATCCATCTTTCTTTCTAACAAATCTATCCATCTTTCTTTCTACCTAACTAATCTATCCATTTTTCTTTCTAACTAATCTATCCATCTTTCTTTCTAACAAATCTATCCATCTTTCTTTCTACCTAATCTATCCATCTTTCTTTCTACCTAACTAATCTATCCATCTTTCTTTCTAACTAATCTATCCATCTTTCTTTCTAAAAATTCTTTCTTTCTCTTTCGTTCTTTCTTTCTTTCTTGATGCTAATAACATGCTAATCATGCTAGCTTTCTGCTAATTATGTTAGCTTCTTGTTAAAAACATGCTAGCATGATGCTAGCTACATGCTAATCATGCTAGCATGATGCTAGCTACATGCTAATCATGCTAGCATGATGCTAGCTACATGTTAATCATGCTAGCTTTTTGCTAAAAACATGCTAGCATGATGCTAGCTACATGCTAATCATGCTAGCATGATGCTAGCTACATGCTAATCATGCTAGCTTCTTGCTAAAACATGCTAGCATGATGCTAGCAACATGCTAATCATGCTAGCATGATGCTAGCTACATGCTAATCCTGCTAGCTTCTTGCTAAAAACATGCTAGCATGATGCTAGCAACATGCTAATCATGTTATTATGATGCTATCTACATGCTAATCATGCTAGCATGATGCTAGCTACATGTTAATCATGCTAGCTTCTTGCTAGCAACATGCTAATCATGCTAGCATGATGCTAGCTACATGCTAATCATGCTAGCTTCTTCCTAAAAACATGTTAGCATGATGCTAGCAACATGCTAATCATGCTATTATGATGTTAGCTACATGCTAGTCATGTTAGCTTCTTGCTAAAAACATGCTAATCATGCTAGCATAATGCTAGCAACATGCTAATCATGCTATTATGATGTTAGCTACATGCTAATCATGCTAGCTTCTTGCTAAAAACATGCTAGCATGATGCTAGCAACATGCTAATCATGCTATTATGATGTTAGCTACATGCTAGTCATGCTAGCTTCTTGCTAAAAACATGCTAATCATGCTAGCTTGATGCTAGCTACATGCTAATGATGTTAGCTTCTTGCTAAAAACATGTTAGCATGATGCTAACAACATGCTAATAATGTTATTATGATGCTAGCTACATGCTAATCATGGTAGCATGATGCTAGCTACATGCTAATCATGCTAGCTTCTTGCTAAAAACATGCTAACATGATGCTAGCAACATGCTAATCATGCTAGCATGATGCTAGCTACATGCTAATCATTCTAGCTTCTTGCTAAAACATGCTAGCATGATGCTAGCAACATGCTAATCATGTAAGCATGATGCTAGCTACATGCTAGTCATGCTAGCTTCTTGATAAAAACACGTTAGCTTGATGCTAGCAACATGCTAATCATGCTATTATGATGCTAGCTACATGCTAATCATGCTAACAACATGCTAATCATCTTAACTACATGCTAATCAAATTAGCATCAAGCTAGCTACATGCTAATCATGTTAGCTTCTTGCCAAAAACATCTATCTATCTATCTATCTATCTATCTATCTATCTATCTATCTATCTATCTATCTATCTATCTATCTATGTATCTATCTATCTATCTATCTATCTATCTATCTTTCTTTCTAACTAATCTATCCATCTTTCTTTCTTTCTTTCTTTCTTTCTTTCTAATCTATCTTTAAAACTTCATTCAAACTTCAAAACTTCAAACGCTCTGGTCCGGCTTTCTCAAGCCAACTTAAAGTTTGTCATCAAACTTTTTTTTCTAGTTATTATTATTATTCTTCTTCCGACTGGGCGTCTATGGCAGCCCATAGACCGGTTTGCGGGAAAGTTGTTTTGGTTTGACATTCTGATAGAGGACAGTCCCAACTTTAAATACTCCAATTTTGGTGTCTCTAACTCATTCCCTCTAGCGCCACCAACTGTCCAAAGTTTCACTTTTATTATGCTAATAACTTTTGAACCGTAAGGCCTATCAACAAAATTCTTTTTTCCTCTTGTTCCTGAGCTCATGCCGATTCGATCGCACCCTATGACGTCATTTTCCGTCATAAAAAATTGGCCGCCATTTTGAATTTTCCAAAAAACCTACTTTTGCGAACTCGTCCTAGACGGTTTGTCCGATTTTCACCAAAATCGCACCGGATCATCTCCAGGCAGTGCTGACAAAAAGTTATGGAATTCAAGATGATTCGAATAACCGTTTTCGATAAGCGCGCAAACTAATTTTACGTAGCGCTTGCGAAAACAGACGTGAGGCTGTATCTCCGCAACGCTTACTCGTTTTCAGACCAAACTTTGTACGTGTCATCACAAGCATGACCTGAGGCTACATGCAGCGTTTCGGCGCAGCGCCACCTAGTGGTCCGGAGATATGAAAAATGGCTATTTTTGCTCGTAACTTCTGAACGGTTTGTCCAAAAATCAAAAACTTGGTCTCGTTAGATTCAGGGCATCATGCCGAGTCGACCGATATCCAATTTTCCCAGATCGGCCATTTTGGCTGTCGGCCATTTTGAATTATGTGCTAAAATGCTGTATTTTTTGAACGCATGAACGAATTGTTACGAAACTCGGTATGGGTCATCAGTACGATGCCCTGAAGGAGCCTGAGAAGTTTCGAAACAGCGCCACCTAGTGGTGAATTTTTTTTTCCAAACGCTTATAACTTTGGGTGTGGTACACTTATTTTCACGGGAGTCATATTTTTGAGGTCCTGAATCGTTGCCGAGTCCAACGATACCAAATATGTCGGCTTTCGTCTCACGGATGGCGTAGCGTAGCGATTTAGCGCGAAAAAAACACTTGGCGATATCTTCAAAACCGCTGTTCCGATCGAGACGAAACCACCGTCAGAAACACGGAATCATAGCTTGTTAACTATATGCAAAAGCCCAAATGCGTAAATATTGATAGTAAGGGGTAGTAAAATTCAAACAAAGTCATGTGTCAGTCATTTTTTATGTGTTTTTTCATATAAATGTTTATAACTCGGAAGCAAATTGAGATATTTTCACCAAAACTGACACACATATGTATGGGGTCACTCTGAGGACACATAAAAAAAATTGTGGGACTGAGCCTCTTGGTGGCGCTATAATAGAACAAAACGTGAATTTCCCATTGACTTCAATACAGTTTTGTGAAATACAATGCTATACTAAACAAATGCTTTGGTCTAACATTACAAAACTCAGTGTGTGCCATAAGCAGCATGCCCTGAAGGTACTCAAAAGATTTTGAGACAGCGCCACCTGTTGGTCAAAAGTTATAATTAATTTCTGAGAACGCTAATAACTTTTGAACAAATTTGCCTATTGCAATGAAACTGATCTTAATAGATTCCTTGGGTTATGCCGAAAACATAGATGTCAGGTTTTGCATAATCAGCTAAACTTCCTGTCCGCCATCTTTATTTCTTTGAAAAACCTTCTTTTTCGAACTCCTCCTAGACCGTTTGTCCGATTTTCACGAAAATTTAATCGTATCATCTCCAGACGGAGCCGAATAAAAGTTATGGATTGCGTGACGATAGACAAAACCTTTTTCGTATACCACAGCATCAAATTTGAGGCATGCTGCCAAAATGACTATTTAGGCTTTATCTCTGCAATGCCTTCACATTTTGACACCAAACTTTGCATGTGTCATTGTCACCTCCCTCTGACCACATCACATCTATTTCGTAACTGCGCCACCTATTGTTCGAAAGTGATAACCCATTAAATCATCTTATAAGTTAATGTTTATGTGATTTTCTTAGCCATTTGCCCAAAGTTCTCTCAAAATGCCCTTAATTGCTCCTTGCTGCAGTTGGTCTGCCACTCCTTGCCATTTTGGCATATGTTGCCGCTTCTTGCGCTTGGCCCCGGTAATGGCTGCTTGCAGCTATATTTATTATTATTATTATTATTATTATTCTTCTTCCGACTGGGCGTCTATGGCAGCCCATAGACCGGTTTGCGGGAAAGTTGTTTTGGTTTGACATTCTGATAGAGGACAGTCCCAACTTTAAATACACCAATTTTGGTGTCTCTAACTCATTCCCTCTAGCGCCACCAACTGTCCAAAGTTGCACTTTTATTATGCTAATAACTTTTGAACCGTAAGGCCTATCAACAAAATTCTTTTTTCTTCTTGTTCCTGAGCTCATGCCGATTCGATCGCACCCTATGACGTCATTTTCCGTCATAAAAAAATGGCCGCCATTTTGAATTTTCCAAAAAACCTACTTTTGCGAACTCGTCCTAGACGGTTTGTCCGATTTTCACCAAAATCGCACCGGATCATCTCCAGGCAGTGCTGACAAAAAGTTATGGAATTCAAGATGATTCGAAGAACCGTTGTCGATAAACGCGCAAACTAATTTTACGTAGCGCTTGCAAAAACAGACGTGAGGCTGTATCTCCGCAACGCTTAATCCTATTCAGACCAAACTTGGTACATGTTATCACAAGCATGACCTGAGGCTACATGCAGCGTTTCGGCGCAGCGCCACCTAGTGGTCCGGAGATATGAAAAATGGCTATTTTTGCTCGTAACTTCTGAACGGTTTGTCCAAAAATCAAAAACTTGGTCTCGTTAGATTCAGGGCATCATGCCGAGTCGACCGATATCCAATTTTCCCAGATCGGCCATTTTGGCTGTCGGCCATTTTGAATTATGTGCTAAAATGCTGTATTTTTTGAACGCATGAACGAATTGTTACGAAACTCGGTATGGGTCATCAGTACGATGCCCTGAAGGAGCCTGAGAAGTTTCGAAACAGCGCCACCTAGTGGTGAATTGTTTTATTCAAACGCTTATAACTTTGGGTGTGGTACACTTATTTTCACGGGAGTCATATTTTTGAGGTCCTGAATCGTTGCCGAGTCCAACGATACCAAATATGTCCGGTTTCGTCTCACGGATGGCGTAGCGTAGCGATTTAGCGCGAAAAAAACACTTGGCGATATCTTCAAAACCGCTGTTCCGATCGAGACGAAACCACCGCCAGAAACACGGAATCATAGCTTGTTAACTATACGCTAATGCCCAAATGCGAAAATATTGATAGTAAGGGGTAGTAAAATTCAAACAAAGTCATGTGTCAGTCATTTTTTACGTGTTTTTTCATATAAATGTTTATAACTCGGAAGCAAATTGAGATATTTTCACCAAAATTGACACACATATGTATGGGGTCACTCTGAGGACACATAAAAAAAATTGTGGGACTGAGCCTCTTGGTGGCGCTATAATAGAACAAAACGTGAAATTCCCATTGACTTCAATAGTTTTGTGAAATAAAATGCTATACTAAACAAATGCATTGGTGTAATATTACAAAACTCAGTGTGTGCCATAAGCAGCATGCCCTGAAGGTACTTAAAAGATTTTGAGACAGCGCCACCTGTTGGTCAAAAGTTTTAATTAATTTCTGAGAACGCTAATAACTTTTGAATAAATTTGCCTATTGCAATGAAACTGATCTTAATAGATTCCTTCGGTTATGCCGAAAACATAGATATCAGGTTTTCCATAATCAGACAAACGTCCTGTTCGCCATCTTTATTTCTTTGAAAAACCTTCTTTTTCGAACTCCTCCTAGACCGTTTGTCCGATTTTCACGAAAATTGAATTGTATCATCTCCAGACCGTGCCGACTAAAAGTTATGAATTGCACGATGATAGACAAAACGGTTTTCGTATACCACAGCATCAAAATTTAGGCATGCTGCCAAAATTACTATTTAGGCTTTATCTCTGCAATGCCTTCACATTTTGACACCAAACTTTGCATGTGTCATTGTCACCTCACTCTGACCACATCACATCTATTTCGTAACTGCGCCACCTATTGTTCGAAAGTGATAACCCATTAAATCATCTTATAAGTTAATGTTTATGTGATTTTCTTAGCCATTTGCCCAAAGTTCTCTCAAAATGCCCTTAATTGCTCCTTGCAGCAGTTGGTCTGCCACTCCTTGCCATTTTGGCATATGTTGCCGCTTCTTGCGCTTGGCCCCGGTAATGGCTGCTTGCAGCTATATTTATTAGGGGCCAAGCACCGAAGGTGCGGAGGCACCTATTGTATCTGTGCCGGTTCTTATTATTATTATTATTATTATTATTATTATTCTTCTTCCGACTGGGCGTCTATGGCAGCCCATAGACCGGTTTGCGGGAAAGTTGTTTTGGTTTGACATTCTGATAGAGGACAGTCCCAACTTTAAATACACCAATTTTGGTGTCTCTAACTCATTCCCTCTAGCGCCACCAACTGTCCAAAGTTGCACTTTTATTATGCTAATAACTTTTGAACCGTAAGGCCTATCAACAAAATTCTTTTTTCTTCTTGTTCCTGAGCTCATGCCGATTCGATAGCACCCTATGACGTCATTTTCCGTCATAAAAAAATGGCCGCCATTTTGAATTTTCCAAAAAACCTACTTTTGCGAACTCGTCCTAGACGGTTTGTCCGATTTTCACCAAAATCGCACCGGATCATCTCCAGGCAGTGCTGACAAAAAGTTATGGAATTCAAGATGATTCGAAGAACCGTTTTCGATAAACGCGCAAACTAATTTTACGTAGCGCTTGCGAAAACAGACGTGAGGCTGTATCTCCGCAACGCTTCATCCTATTCAGACCAAACTTGGTACATGTCATCACAAGCATGATCTGAGGCTACATGCAGCGTTTCGGCGCAGCGCCACCTAGTGGTCCGGAGATATAAAAAATGGCTATTTTTGCTCATAACTTCTGAACGGTTTCTCCAAAAATCAAAAACTTGGTCTCGATAGATTCAGGGCGTCATGCCGAGTCGACCGATATCCAATTTTCCCAGATCGGCCATTTTGGCTGTCGGCCATTTTGAATTATGTGCGAAAATGCTGTATTTTTTGAACGCATGAACGAATTGTTACGAAACTCGGTATGGGTCATCAGTACGATGCCCTGAAGGAGCCTGAGAAGTTTCGAAACAGCGCCACCTATTGGTGAATTGTTTTATTCAAACGCTTATAACTTTGGGTGTGGTACACTTATTTTCACGGGAGTCATATTTTTGAGGTCCTGAATCGTTGCCGAGTCCAACGATACTAAACATGCTGGGTTTCGTGTTACGGTTGGTGTAGTGTAGCGATTTAGCGCGAAAAAAACACTTGGCGATATCTTCAAAACCACTGTTCCGATCGAGACGAAACCACCGCCAGAAACACGGAATCATAGCTTGTTAACTAAATGCAAATGCCCAAATGCGAAAATATTGATAGTAAGGGGTAGTAAAATTCAAACAAAGTCATGTGTCAGTCATTTTTTATGTGTTTTTTCATATAAATGTTTATAACTCGGAAGTGAATTGAGATATTTGCACCAAAATTGACACACATATGTATGGGGTCACTCTGAGGACACATAAAAAAAATTGTGGGACTGAGCCTCTTGGTGGCGCTATAATAGAACAAAACGTGAAATTCCCATTGACTTCAATAGAGTTTTGTGAAATAAAATGCTATACTAAACAAATGCATTGGTGTAATATTACAAAACTCAGTGTGTGCCATAAGCAGCATGCCCTGAAGGTACTCAAAAGATTTTGAGACAGCGCCACCTGTTGGTCAAAAGTTATAATTAATTTCTGAGAACGCTAATAACTTTTGAATAAATTTGCCTATTGCAATGAAACTGATCTTAATAGATTCCTTCGGTTATGCCGAAAACATAGATATCAGGTTTTCCATAATTAGACAAACGTCCTGTTCGCCATCTTTATTTCTTTGAAAAACCTTCTTTTTCGAACTCCTCCTAGACCGTTTGTTCGATTTTCACGAAAATTGAATAGTATCATCTCCAGACCGTGCCGACTAAAAGTTATGAATTGCACGATGATAGACAAAACCGTTTTTGTATACCACAGCATCAAAATTTAGGCATGCTGCCAAAATTACTATTTAGGCTTTATCTGTGCAATGCCTTCACATTTTGACACCAAACTTTGCATGTGTCATTGTCACCTCCCTCTGACCACATCACATCTATTTCGTAACTGCGCCACCTATTGTTCGAAAGTGATAACCCATTAAATCATCTTATAAGTTAATGTTTATGTGATTTTTTTAGCCATTTGCCCAAAGTTCTCTCAAAATGCCCTTAATTGCTCCTTGCTACAGTTGGTCTGCCACTCCTTGCCATTTTGGCATATGTTGCCGCTTCTTGCGCTTGGCCCCGGTAATGGCTGCTTGCAGCTATATTTATTATTATTATTCTTCTTCCGACTGGGCGTCTATGGCAGCCCATAGACCGGTTTGCGGGAAAGTTGTTTTGGTTTGACATTCTGATAGAGGACAGTCCCAACTTTAAATACACCAATTTTGGTGTCTCTAACTCATTCCCTCTAGCGCCACCAACTGTCCAAAGTTGCACTTTTATTATGCTAATAACTTTTGAACCGTAAGGCCTATCAACAAAATTCTTTTTCCCTCTTGTTCCTGAGCTCATGCCGATTCGATCGCACCCTATGACGTCATTTTCCGTCATAAAAAAACGGCCGCCATTTTGAATTTTCCAAAAAACCTACTTTTGCGAACTCGTCCTAGACGGTTTGTCCGATTTTCACCAAAATCGCACCGGATCATCTCCAGGCAGTGCTGACAAAAAGTTATGGAATTCAAGATGATTCGAATAACCGTTTTCGATAAGCGTGCAAACTAATTTTACGTAGCGCTTGCGAAAACAGACATGAGGCTGTATCTCCGCAACGCTTACTCGTTTTCAGACCAATCTTTGTACGTGTCATCACAAGCATGACCTGAGGCTACGTGCTGCGTTTCGGCGCAGCGCCACCTAGTGGTCCGGAGATATGAATAATGGCTATTTTTGCTCGTAACTTCTGAACGGTTTGTCCAAAAATCATAAACTTCATCTCGTTAGATTCAGGGCATCATGCCGAGTCGACTGATATCCAATTTTCCCAGATCGGCCATTTTGGCTGTCGGCCATTTTGAATTATGTGCTAAAATGCTGTATTTTTTGAACGCATGAACGAATTGTTACGAAACTCGGTATGGGTCATCAGTACGATGCCCTGAAGAAGCCTGAGAAGTTTCGAAACAGCGCCACCTAGTGGTGAATTGTTTTTTTCAAGCGCTTATAACTTTGGGTGTGGTACACTTATTTTCACGGGAGTCATCTTTTTGAGTTCCTGAATCGTTGCCGAGTCCAACGATACTAAACATGCTGGGTTTCGTGTTACGGTTGGTGTAGCGTAGCGATTTAGCGCGAAAAAAACACTTGGCGATATCTTCAAAACCGCTGTTCCGATCGAGACGAAACCACCGCCAGAAACACGGAATCATAGCTTGTTAACTATACGCTAATGCCCAAATGCGACAATATTGATAGTAAGGGGTAGTAAAATTCAAACAAAGTCATGCGTCAGTCATTTTTTACGTGTTTTTTCATATAAATGTTTATAACTCGGAAGTGAATTGAGATATTTGCACCAAAATTGACACACATATGTATGGGGTCACTCTGAGGACACATAAAAAAAATTGTGGGACTGAGCCTCTTGGTGGCGCTATAATAGAACAAAACGTGAAATTCCCATTGACTTCAATAGAGTTTTGTGAAATAAAATGCTATACTAAACAAATGCATTGGTGTAATATTACAAAACTCAGTGTGTGCCATAAGCAGCATGCCCTGAAGGTACTCAAAAGATTTTGAGACAGCGCCACCTGTTGGTCAAAAGTTATAATTAATTTCTGAGAACGCTAATAACTTTTGAATAAATTTGCCTATTGCAATGAAACTGATCTTAATATATTCCTTGGGTTATGCTGAAAACATAGATATCAGGTTTTGCATGATCAGGAAAACTTCCTGTCCGCCATCTTTATTTCTTTGAAAAACCTTCTTTTTCGAACTCCTCCTAGACCGTTTGTCCGATTTTCACGAAAATGGAATCGTATCATCTCCAGACCGTGCCGGCTAAAAGTTACGAATTGCACGATGATAGACAAAACCGTTTTCGTATACCACAGCATCAAAATTTAGGCATGCTGCCAAAATTACTATTTAGGCTTTATCTCTGCAATGCCTTCACATTTTGACACCAAACTTTGCATGTGTCATTGTCACCTCACTCTGACCACATCACATCTATTTCGTAACTGCGCCACCTATTGTTCGAAAGTGATAACCCATTAAATCATCTTATAAGTTAATGTTTATGTGATTTTCTTAGCCATTTGCCCAAAGTTCTCTCAAAATGCCCTTAATTGCTCCTTGCTGCAGTTGGTCTGCGACTCCTTGCCATTTTGGCATATGTTGCCGCTTCTTGCGCTTGGCCCCGGTAATGGCTGCTTGCAGCTATATTTATTATTATTATTCTTCTTCCGACTGGGTGTCTATGGCAGCCCATAGACCGGTTTGCGGGAAAGTTGTTTTGGTTTGACATTCTGATAGAGGACAGTCCCAACTTTAAATACACCAATTTTGGTGTCTCTAACTCATTCCCTCTAGCGCCACCAACTGTCCAAAGTTTCACTTTTATTATGCTAATAACTTTTGAACCGTAAGGCCTATCAACAAAATTCTTTTTTCCTCTTGTTCCTGAGCTCATGCCGATTCGATCGCACCCTATGACGTCATTTTCCGTCATTAAAAAACGGCCGCCATTTTGAATTTTCCAAAAAACCTACTTTTGCGAACTCGTCCTAGACGGTTTGTCCGATTTTCACCAAAATCGCACCGGATCATCTCCAGGCAGTGCTGACAAAAAGTTATGGAATTCAAGATGATTCGAATAACCGTTTTCGATAAACGCGTAAACAAAATTTACGTAGCGCTTGCGAAAACAGACGTGAGGTATCTCCGCAACGCTTACTCGTTTTCACACCAAACTTGGTACGTGTTATCACAAGCATGACCTGAGGCTACGTGCTGCGTTTCGGCGCAGCGCCACCTAGTGGTCCGGAGATATGAAAAATGGCTATTTTTGCTCGTAACTTCTGAACGGTTTGTCCAAAAATCATAAATTTGGTCTCGTTAGATTCAGGGCGTCATGCCGAGTCCACCGATATCCAATTTTCCCAGAACGGCCATTTTGGCGGTCGGCCATTTTGAATTATGTGCTAAAATGCTGTATTTTTTGAACGCATGAACGAATTGTTACGAAACTCGGTATGGGTCATCAGTACGATGCCCTGAAGGAGCCTGAGAAGTTTCAAAACAGCGCCACCTAGTGGTGAATTGTTTTATTCAAACGCTTATAACTTTGGGTGTGGTACACTTATTTTCACGGGAGTCATATTTTTGAGGTCCTGAATCGTTGCCGAGTCCAACGATACTAAACATGCTGGGTTTCGTCTTACGGTTGGTGTAGCGTAGCGATTTAGCGCGAAAAAAACACTTGGCGATATCTTCAAAACCGCTGTTCCGATCGAGACGAAACCACCGCCAGAAACACGGAATCATAGCTTGTTAACTATATGCAAATGCCCAAATGCGAAAATATTGATAGTAAGGGGTAGTAAAATTCAAACAAAGTCATGTGTCAGTCATTTTTTACGTGTTTTTTCATATAAATGTTTATAACTCGGAAGTGAATTGAGATATTTGCACCAAAATTGACACACATATGTATGGGGTCACTCTGAGGACACATAAAAAAAATTGTGGGACTGAGCCTCTTGGTGGCGCTATAATAGAACAAAACGTGAAATTCCCATTGACTTCAATAGAGTTTTGTGAAATAAAATGCTATACTAAACAAATGCATTGGTGTAATATTACAAAACTCAGTGTGTGCCATAAGCAGCATGCCCTGAAGGTACTCAAAAGATTTTGAGACAGCGCCACCTGTTGGTCAAAAGTTATAATTAATTTCTGAGAACGCTAATAACTTTTGAATAAATTTGCCTATTGCAATGAAACTGATCTTAATAGATTCCGTGGGTTATGCCGAAAACATAGATATCAGGTTTTGCATAATCAGCCAAACTTCCTGTCCGCCATCTTTATTTCTTTGAAAAGCCTTCTTTTTCGAACTCCTCCTAGACCGTTTGTCCGATTTTCACGAAAATTTAATCGCATCATCTCCAGACCGTGCCGACTAAAAGTTATGAATTGCACGATGATAGACAAAACCGTTTTCGTATACCACAGCATCAAAGTTTAGGCATGCTGCCAAAATTACTATTTAGGCTTTATCTCTGCAATGCCTTCACATTTTGACACCAAACTTTGCATGTGTCATTGTCACCTCCCTCTGACCACATCACATCTATTTCGTAACTGCGCCACCTATTGTTCGAAAGTGATAACCCATTAAATCATCTTATAAGTTAATGTTTATGTGATTTTTTTAGCCATTTGCCCAAAGTTCTCTCAAAATGCCCTTAATTGCTCCTTGCTGCAGTTGGTCTGCCACTCCTTGCCATTTTGGCATATGTTGCCGCTTCTTGCGCTTGGCCCCGGTAATGGCTGCTTGCAGCTATATTTAGGGGCCAAGCACCGAAGGTGCGGAGGCACCTATTGTATCTGTGCCGGTTCTTATTATTATTAGGGGCCAAGCACCGAAGGTGCGGAGGCACCTATTGTATCTGTGCCGGTTCTTATTATTATTAGGGGCCAAGCACCGAAGGTGCGGAGGCACCTATTGTATCTGTGCCGGTTCCTATTATTATTATTATTCTTCTTCCGACTGGGCGTCTATGGCAGCCCATAGACCGGTTTGCGGGAAAGTTGTTTTGGTTTGACATTCTGATAGAGGACAGTCCCAACTTTAAATACACCAATTTTGGTGTCTCTAACTCATTCCCTCTAGCGCCACCAACTGTCCAAAATTTCACTTTTATTATGCTAATAACTTTTGAACCGTAAGGCCTATCAACAAAATTCTTTTTTCCTCTTGTTCCTGAGCTCATGCCGATTCGATCGCACCCTATGACGTCATTTTCCGTCATAAAAAAACGGCCGCCATTTTGAATTTTCCAAAAAACCTACTTTTGCGAACTCGTCCTAGACGGTTTGTCCGATTTTCACCAAAATTGCACCGGATCATCTCCAGGCAGTGCTGACAAAAAGTTATGGAATTCAAGATGATTCGAATAACCGTTTTCGATAAACGCGTAAACAAATTTTACGTAGCGCTTGCGAAAACAGACGTGAGGCTGTATCTCCGCAACGCTTCATCCTATTCAGACCAAACTTGGTACATGTCATCACAAGCATGACCTGAGGCTACATGCAGCGTTTCGGCGCAGCGCCACCTAGTGGTCCGGAGATATGAAAAATGGCTATTTTTGCTCGTAACTTCTGAACGGTTTGTCCAAAAAACATAAACTTCATCTCGTTAGATTCAGGGCATCATGCCGAGTCGACTGATATCCAATTTTCCCAGATCGGCCATTTTGGCTGTCGGCCATTTTGAATTATGTGCTAAAATGCTGTATTTTTTGAACGCATGAACGAATTGTTACGAAACTCGGTATGGGTCATCAGTACAATGCCCTGAAGAAGCCTGAGAAGTTTCGAAACAGCGCCACCTAGTGGTGAATTTTTTTTTTCAAACGCTTATAACTTTGGGTGTGGTACACTTATTTTCACGGGAGTCATATTTTTGAGTTTCTGAATCGTTGCCGAGTCCAACGATACTAAACATGCTGGGTTTCGTGTTACGGTTGGTGTAGCGTAGCGATTTAGCGCGAAAAAAACACTTGGCGATATCTTCAAAACCGCTGTTCCGATCGAGACGAAACCACCGCCAGAAACACGGAATCATAGCTTGTTAACTACATGCAAATGCCCAAATGCAAAAATATTGATAGTAAGGGGTAGTAAAATTCAAACAAAGTCATGTGTCAGTCATTTTTTACGTGTTTTTTCATATAAATGTTTATAACTCGGAAGTGAATTGAGATATTTGCACCAAAATTGACACACATATGTATGGGCTCACTCTGAGGACACATAAAAAAAATTGTGGGACTGAGCCTCTTGGTGGCGCTATAATAGAACAAAACGTGAAATTCCCATTGACTTCAATAGAGTTTTGTGAAATAAAATGCTATACTAAACAAATGCATTGGTGTAATATTACAAAACTCAGTGTGTGCCATAAGCAGCATGCCCTGAAGGTACTCAAAAGATTTTGAGACAGCGCCACCTGTAAGTAAGTAAGTAAGTAAGTACATTTATTTGTCCTCGTGAGGAAATTTGTTTGCATAGCAATCAAGTAGGCATTTCAACATACATACGACATACATCATACACACACACAAAAATAAATAAATAAAAGAAAAAATACAAAGACACATACTACTACACTTAGCCCATAATTCCACATACCCTACACTTATTAACTACCTATTTGATTTAAGCAATACCAGACCAGCTGAGTATCCTATACCTATGTAACTTAGCTATTTAAAAGCTTAATTGCTTAATTGCTTGTTGGTCAAAAGTTATAATTAATTTCTGAGAACTCTAATAACTTTTGAATAAATTTGCCTATTGCAATGAAACTGATCTTAATAGATTCCTTCGGTTATGCCGAAAACATAGATATCAGGTTTTCCATAATCAGACAAACGTCCTGTTCGCCATCTTTATTTCTTTGAAAAACTTTCTTTTTCGAACTCCTCCTAGACCGTTTGTCCGATTTTCACGAAAATTGAATCGTATCATCTCCAGACCGTGCCGACTAAAAGTTATGAATTGCACGATGATAGACGAAACCGTTTTCGTATACCACAACATCAAAGTTTAGGCATGCTGCCAAAATTACTATTTAGGCTTTATCTCTGCAATGCCTTCACATTTTGACACCAAACTTTGCATGTGTCATTGTCACCTCACTCTGACCACATCACATCTATTTCGTAACTGCGCCACCTATTGTTCGAAAGTGATAACCCATTAAATCATCTTATAAGTTAATGTTTATGTGATTTTCTTAGCCATTTGCCCAAAGTTCTCTCAAAATGCCCTTAATTGCTCCTTGCTGCAGTTGGTCTGCCACTCCTTGCCATTTTGGCATATGTTGCCGCTTCTTGCGCTTGGCCCCGGTAATGGCTGCTTGCAGCTATATTTATTATTATTATTCTTCTTCCGACTGGGCGTCTATGGCAGCCCATAGACCGGTTTGCGGGAAAGTTGTTTTGGTTTGACATTCTGATAGAGGACAGTCCCAACTTTAAATACACCAATTTTGGTGTCTCTAACTCATTCCCTCTAGCGCCACCAACTGTCCAAAGTTTCACTTTTATTATGCTAATAACTTTTGAACCGTAAGGCCTATCAACAAAATTCTTTTTTCCTCTTGTTCCTGAGCTCATGCCGATTCGATCGCACCCTATGACGTCATTTTCCGTCATAAAAAAACGGCCGCCATTTTGAATTTTCCAAAAAACCTACTTTTGCGAACTCGTCCTAGACGGTTTGTCCGATTTTCACCAAAATCGCACCGGATCATCTCCAGGCAGTGCTGACAAAAAGTTATGGAATTCAAGATGATTCGAAGAACCGTTTTCGATAAACGCGCAAACTAATTTTACGTAGCGCTTGCGAAAACAGACGTGAGGCTGTATCTCCGCAACGCTTCATCCTATTCAGGCCAAACTTGGTACATGTCATCACAAGCATGATCTGAGGCTACATGCAGCGTTTCGGCGCAGCGCCACCTAGTGGTCCGGAGATATGAAAAATGGCTATTTTTGCTCGTAACTTCTGAACGGTTTGTCCAAAAATCATAAACTTCACCTCGTTAGATTCAGGGCGTCATGCCGAGTCGACCGATATGCAATTTTCCCAGATCGGCCATTTTGGCTGTCGGCCATTTTGAATTATGTGCGAAAATGCTGTATTTTTTGAACGCATGAACGAATTGTTACGAAACTCGGTATGGGTCATCAGTACGATGCCCTGAAGGAGCCTGAGAAGTTTCGAAACAGCGCCACCTATTGGTGAATTGTTTTATTCAAACGCTTATAACTTTGGGTGTGGTACACTTATTTTCACGGGAGTCATATTTTTGAGGTCCTGAATCGTTGCCGAGTCCAACGATACTAAACATGCTGGGTTTCGTGTTACGGTTGGTGTAGTGTAGCGATTTAGCGCGAAAAAAACACTTGGCGATATCTTCAAAACCACTGTTCCGATCGAGACGAAACCACCGCCAGAAACACGGAATCATAGCTTGTTAACTATATGCAAATGCCCAAATGCGAAAATATTGATAGTAAGGGGTAGTAAAATTCAAACAAAGTCATGTGTCAGTCATTTTTTATGTGTTTTTTCATATAAATGTTTATAACTCGGAAGTGAATTGAGATATTTGCACCAAAATTGACACACATATGTATGGGGTCACTCTGAGGACACATAAAAAAAATTGTGGGACTGAGCCTCTTGGTGGCGCTATAATAGAACAAAACGTGAAATTCCCATTGACTTCAATAGAGTTTTGTGAAATAAAATGCTATACTAAACAAATGCATTGGTGTAATATTACAAAACTCAGTGTGTGCCATAAGCAGCATGCCCTGAAGGTACTCAAAAGATTTTGAGACAGCGCCACCTGTTGGTCAAAAGTTATAATTAATTTCTGAGAACGCTAATAACTTTTGATTAAATTTGCCTATTGCAATGAAACTGATCTTAATAGATTCCTTCGGTTATGCCGAAAACATAGATATCAGGTTTTCCATAATCAGACAAACGTCCTGTTCGCCATCTTTATTTCTTTGAAAAACCTTCTTTTTCGAACTCCTCCTAGACCGTTTGTTCGATTTTCACGAAAATTGAATAGTATCATCTCCAGACCGTGCCGACTAAAAGTTATGAATTGCACGATGATAGACAAAACCGTTTTTGTATACCACAGCATCAAAATTTAGGCATGCTGCCAAAATTACTATTTAGGCTTTATCTCTGCAATGCCTTCACATTTTGACACCAAACTTTGCATGTGTCATTGTCACCTCCCTCTGACCACATCACATCTATTTCGTAACTGCGCCACCTATTGTTCGAAAGTGATAACCCATTAAATCATCTTATAAGTTAATGTTTATGTGATTTTTTTAGCCATTTGCCCAAAGTTCTCTCAAAATGCCCTTAATTGCTCCTTGCTACAGTTGGTCTGCCACTCCTTGCCATTTTGGCATATGTTGCCGCTTCTTGCGCTTGGCCCCGGTAATGGCTGCTTGCAGCTATATTTATTATTATTATTCTTCTTCCGACTGGGCGTCTATGGCAGCCCATAGACCGGTTTGCGGGAAAGTTGTTTTGGTTTGACATTCTGATAGAGAACAGTCCCAACTTTAAATACTCCAATTTTGGTGTCTCTAACTCATTCCCTCTAGCGCCACCAACTGTCCAAAGTTTCACTTTTATTATGCTAATAACTTTTGAACCGTAAGACCTATCAACAAAATTCTTTTTTCCTCTTGTTCCTGAGCTCATGCCGATTCGATCGCACCCTATGACGTCATTTTCCGTCATAAAAAAACGGCCGCCATTTTGAATTTTCCAAAAAACCTACTTTTGCGAACTCGTCCTAGACGGTTTGTCCGATTTTCACCAAAATCGCACCGGATCATCTCCAGGCAGTGCTGACAAAAAGTTATGGAATTCAAGATGATTCGAATAACCGTTTTCGATAAACGCGCAAACTAATTTTACGTAGCGCTTGCAAAAACAGACGTGAGGCTGTATCTCCGCAACGCTTACTCGTTTTCAGACCAAACTTGGTACGTGTTATCACAAGCATGACCTGAGGCTACTTGCTGCGTTTCGGCGCAGCGCCACCTAGTGGTCCGGAGATATGAAAAATGGCTATTTTTGCTCGTAACTTCTGAACGGTTTGTCCAAAAATCATAAACTTCATCTCGTTAGATTCAGGGCATCATGCCGAGTCGACTGATATCCAATTTTCCCAGATCGGCCATTTTGGCTGTCGGCCATTTTGAATTATGTGCTAAAATGCTGTATTTTTTGAACGCATGAACGAATTGTTACGAAACTCTGTATGGGTCATCAGTACGATGCCCTGAAGGAGCCTGAGAAGTTTCGAAACAGCGCCACCTAGTGGTGAATTTTTTTTTTCAAACGCTTATAGCTTTGGGTGTGGTACACTTATTTTCACGGGAGTCATCTTTTTGAGTTCCTGAATCGTTGCCGAGTCCAACGATACTAAACATGCTGGGTTTCGTGTTACGGTTGGTGTGGCATAGCGATTTAGCGCGAAAAAAAAACTTGGCGATATCTTCAAAACCGCTGTTCCGATCGAGACGAAACCACCGCCAGAAACACGGAATCATAGCTTGTTAACTATACGTTAATGCCCAAATGCGAAAATATTGATAGTAAGGGGTAGTAAAATTCAAACAAAGTCATGTGTCGGTCATTTTTTACGTGTTTTTTCATATAAATGTTTATAACTCGGAAGTGAATTGAGATATTTGCACCAAAATTGACACACATATGTATGGGGTCACTCTGAGGACACATAAAAAAAAATTGTGGGACTGAGCCTCTTGGTGGCGCTATAATAGAACAAAACGTGAAATTCCCATTGACTTCAATAGAGTTTTGTGAAATAAAATGCTATACTAACAAATGCATTGGTGTAATATTACAAAACTCAGTGTGTGCCATAAGCAGCATGCCCTGAAGGTACTCAAAAGATTTTGAGACAGCGCCACCTGTTGGTCAAAAGTTATAATTAATTTCTGAGAACGCTAATAACTTTTGAATAAATTTGCCTATTGCAATGAAACTGATCTTAATAGATTCCTTGGGTTATGCCGAAAACATAGATATCAGGTTTTCCATAATCAGACAAACTTCCTTTCCGCCATCTTTATTTCTTTGAAAAACCTTCTTTTTCGAACTCCTCCTAGACCGTTTGTCCAATTTTCACGAAAATTGAATCGTATCATCTCCAGACCGTGCCGACTAAAAGTTATGAATTGCACGATGATAGACAAAACCGTTTTCGTATACCACAGTATCAAAGTTTAGGCATGCTGCCAAAATTACTATTTAGGCTTTATCTCTGCAATGCCTTCACATTTTGACACCAAACTTTGCATGTGTCATTGTCACCTCACTCTGACCACATCACATCTATTTCGGAACTGCGCCACCTATTGTTCGAAAGTGATAATCCATTAAATCATCTTATAAGTTAATGTTTATGTGATTTTTTTTTTAGCCATTTGCCCAAAGTTCTCTCAAAATGCCCGTAATTGCTCCTTGCTGCAGTTGGTCTGCCACTCCTAGTCATTTTGGCATATGTTGCCGCTTCTTGCGCTTGGCCCCGGTAATGGCTGCTTGCAGCTATATTTAGGGGCCAAGCACCGAAGGTGCGGAGGCACCTATTGTATCTGTGCCGGTTCTTATTATTATTATTATTATTATTATTATTATTATTCTTCTTCCGACTGGGCGTCTATGGCAGCCCATAGACCGGTTTGCGGGAAAGTTGTTTTGGTTTGACATTCTGATAGAGGACAGTCCCAACTTTAAATACACCAATTTTGGTGTCTCTAACTCATTCCCTCTAGCGCCACCAACTGTCCAAAGTTGCACTTTTATTATGCTAATAACTTTTGAACCGTAAGGCCTATCAACAAAATTCTTTTTTCCTCTTGTTCCTGAGCTCATGCCGATTCGATAGCACCCTATGACGTCATTTTCCGTCATAAAAAAATGGCCGCCATTTTGAATTTTCCAAAAAACCTACTTTTGCGAACTCGTCCTAGACGGTTTGTCCGATTTTCACCAAAATCGCACCGGATCATCTCCAGGCAGTGCTGACAAAAAGTTATGGAATTCAAGATGATTCGAAGAACCGTTTTCGATAAACGCGCAAACTAATTTTACGTAGCGCTTGCGAAAACAGACGTGAGGCTGTATCTCCGCAACGCTTCATCCTATTCAGACCAAACTTGGTACATGTCATCACAAGCATGATCTGAGGCTACATGCAGCGTTTCGGCGCAGCGCCACCTAGTGGTCCGGAGATATAAAAAATGGCTATTTTTGCTCATAACTTCTGAACGGTTTCTCCAAAAATCAAAAACTTGGTCTCGATAGATTCAGGGCGTCATGCCGAGTCGACCGATATCCAATTTTCCCAGATCGGCCATTTTGGCTGTCGGCCATTTTGAATTATGTGCGAAAATGCTGTATTTTTTGAACGCATGAACGAATTGTTACGAAACTCGGTATGGGTCATCAGTACGATGCCCTGAAGGAGCCTGAGAAGTTTCGAAACAGCGCCACCTATTGGTGAATTGTTTTATTCAAACGCTTATAACTTTGGGTGTGGTACACTTATTTTCACGGGAGTCATATTTTTGAGGTCCTGAATCGTTGCCGAGTCCAACGATACTAAACATGCTGGGTTTCGTGTTACGGTTGGTGTAGTGTAGCGATTTAGCGCGAAAAAAACACTTGGCGATATCTTCAAAACCACTGTTCCGATCGAGACGAAACCACCGCCAGAAACACGGAATCATAGCTTGTTAACTATATGCAAATGCCCAAATGCGAAAATATTGATAGTAAGGGGTAGTAAAATTCAAACAAAGTCATGTGTCAGTCATTTTTTATGTGTTTTTTCATATAAATGTTTATAACTCGGAAGTGAATTGAGATATTTGCACCAAAATTGACACACATATGTATGGGGTCACTCTGAGGACACATAAAAAAAATTGTGGGACTGAGCCTCTTGGTGGCGCTATAATAGAACAAAACGTGAAATTCCCATTGACTTCAATAGAGTTTTGTGAAATAAAATGCTATACTAAACAAATGCATTGGTGTAATATTACAAAACTCAGTGTGTGCCATAAGCAGCATGCCCTGAAGGTACTCAAAAGATTTTGAGACAGCGCCACCTGTTGGTCAAAAGTTATAATTAATTTCTGAGAACGCTAATAACTTTTGAATAAATTTGCCTATTGCAATGAAACTGATCTTAATAGATTCCTTCGGTTATGCCGAAAACATAGATATCAGGTTTTCCATAATCAGACAAACGTCCTGTTCGCCATCTTTATTTCTTTGAAAAACCTTCTTTTTCGAACTCCTCCTAGACCGTTTGTTCGATTTTCACGAAAATTGAATAGTATCATCTCCAGACCGTGCCGACTAAAAGTTATGAATTGCACGATGATAGACAAAACCGTTTTTGTATACCACAGCATCAAAATTTAGGCATGCTGCCAAAATTACTATTTAGGCTTTATCTCTGCAATGCCTTCACATTTTGACACCAAACTTTGCATGTGTCATTGTCACCTCCCTCTGACCACATCACATCTATTTCGTAACTGCGCCACCTATTGTTCGAAAGTGATAACCCATTAAATCATCTTATAAGTTAATGTTTATGTGATTTTTTTAGCCATTTGCCCAAAGTTCTCTCAAAATGCCCTTAATTGCTCCTTGCTACAGTTGGTCTGCCACTCCTTGCCATTTTGGCATATGTTGCCGCTTCTTGCGCTTGGCCCCGGTAATGGCTGCTTGCAGCTATATTTATTATTATTCTTCTTCCGACTGGGCGTCTATGACAGCCCATAGACCGGTTTGCGGGAAAGTTGTTTTGGTTTGACATTCTGATAGAGGACAGTCCCAACTTTAAATACACCAATTTTGGTGTCTCTAACTCATTCCCTCTAGCGCCACCAACTGTCCAAAGTTGCACTTTTATTATGCTAATAACTTTTGAACCGTAAGGCCTATCAACAAAATTCTTTTTTCTTCTTGTTCCTGAGCTCATGCCGATTCGATCGCACCCTATGACGTCATTTTCCGTCATAAAAAAATGGCCGCCATTTTGAATTTTCCAAAAAACCTACTTTTGCGAACTCGTCCTAGACGGTTTGTCCGATTTTCACCAAAATCGCACCGGATCATCTACAGGCAGTGCTGACAAAAAATTATGGAATTCAAGATGATTCGAAGAACCGTTTTCGATAAACGCGTAAACAAATTTTACGTAGCGCTTGCGAAAACAGACGTGAGGCTGTATCTCCGCAACGCTTCATCCTATTCAGACCAAACTTGGTACATGTTATCACAAGCATGACCTGAGGCTACATGCAGCGTTTCGGCGCAGCGCCACCTAGTGGTCCGGAGATATGAAAAATGGCTATTTTTGCTCGTAACTTCTGAACGGTTTGTCCAAAAATCAAAAACTTGGTCTCGTTAGATTCAGGGCGTCATGCCGAGTCGACCGATATCCAATTTTCCCAGATCGGCCATTTTGGCTGTCGGCCATTTTGAATTATGTGCTAAAATGCTGTATTTTTTGAACGCATGAACGAATTGTTACGAAACTCGGTATGGGTCATCAGTACGATGCCTTGAAGGAGCCTGAGAAGTTTCGAAACAGCGCCACCTAGTGGTGAATTTTTTTTTCCAAACGCTTATAACTTTGGGTGTGGTACACTTATTTTCACGGGAGTCATATTTTTGAGGTCCTGAATCGTAGCCGAGTCCGACGATACCAAATATGTCGGGTTTCGTCTCACGGATGGCGTAGCGTAGCGATTTAGCGCGAAAAAAACACTTGGCGATATCTTCAAAACCGCTGTTCCGATCGAGACGAAACCACCGTCAGAAACACGGAATCATAGCTTGTTAACTATATGCAAATGCCCAAATGCGAAAATATTGATAGTAAGGGGTAGTAAAATTCAAACAAAGTCATGTGTCAGTCATTTTTTATGTGTTTTTTCATATATATGTTTATAACTCGGAAGCAAATTGAGATATTTTCACCAAAATTGACACACATATGTATGGGGTCACTCTGAGGACACATAAAAAAAATTGTGGGACTGAGCCTCTTGGTGGCGCTATAATAGAACAAAACGTGAATTTCCCATTGACTTCAATACAGTTTTGTGAAATACAATGCTATACTAAACAAATGCTTTGGTCTAACATTACGAAACTCAGTGTGTGCCATAAGCAGCATGCCCTGAAGGTACTCAAAAGATTTTGAGACAGCGCCACCTGTTGGTCAAAAGTTATAATTAATTTCTGAGAACGCTAATAACTTTTGAACAAATTTGCCTATTGCAATGAAACTGATCTTAATAGATTCCTTGGGTTATGCCGAAAACATAGATGTCAGGTTTTGCATAATCAGCTAAACTTCCTGTCCGCCATCTTTATTTCTTTGAAAAACCTTCTTTTTCGAACTCCTCCTAGACCGTTTGTCCGATTTTCACGAAAATTTAATCGTATCATCTCCAGACGGAGCCGAATAAAAGTTATGGATTGCATGACGATAGACAAAACCGTTTTCGTATACCACAGCATCAAATTTGAGGCATGCTGCCAAAATGACTATTTAGGCTTTATCTCTGCAATGCCTTCACATTTTGACACCAAACTTTGTATGTGTCATTGTCACCTCACTCTGACCACATCACATCTATTTCGTAACTGCGCCACCTATTGTTCGAAAGTGATAACCCATTAAATCATCTTATAAGTTAATGTTTATGTGATTTTCTTAGCCATTTGCCCAAAGTTCTCTCAAAATGCCCTTAATTGCTCCTTGCTGCAGTTGGTCTGCCACTCCTTGCCATTTTGGCATATGTTGCCGCTTCTTGCGCTTGGCCCCGGTAATGGCTGCTTGCAGCTATATTTATTATTATTATTAGGGGCCAAGCACCGAAGGTGCGGAGGCACCTATTGTATCTGTGCCGGTTCTTATTAGTGGTGCTTGCAAAGCAACACTATTGTTATCCTCCATACTTATTATATATTATTCTTATTATTCTGCCCTTTTTTTGACGCGCTACTCCTCCCGCAGTTTTCGTCACAGACCCATGAATGAGGTGTCAAAACGTGCGGCTTGTTCGGGAATGGTGTGCTATGACTTTTCTAAGAGATCGGGCGTACGATGTTCGCACAGCGGACGAAAAAGCGGCCAAAAAAGTCCCATTGACTTACATTGGGGAATTTTCAAAAATTCAAATCCCAACTGTCACTTTCTCACAGACACAAAAGGGCCTGACAGCCCTGCTGTCAGGCAGATGTCTCTCTCTCCCTAGGAGGATTTAATTTATCAAGCAGCCAAAGAGTAATGGCCTAAAATCTTCATAGCCACACCATAGCAACCAGTTACAGCACCCTAGCAACCGTGGGCAATAGGCACGAGGCCGCAGGCCTCGTGCCATACTAAATAACTCTATAAAAACTCTATAAAAACTCATTTTAGAGACTAAATAGTAATCATCTGTTAAAAAATACACGACTTTTTTACCCAATGATTTGCCCCTGGGGCGAACACCGTACCCCCGATCGCTACGAAAAGTCACAGCACACCTCTCCTCAATAATCCGCAAAATTTGACGCCTCAATCAGGGGTCTGTGATGTCGGCGTGTATTTTTTAACAGATGATCAAGCAGCCAATGAGTAATGGCCTAAAATCTTCATAGCCACACCATAGCAACCAGTTACAGCACCCTAGCAACCGTGGGCAATAGGCACGAGGCCGCAGGCCTCGTGCCATACTAAATAACTCTATAAAAACTCTATAAAAACTCATTTTAGAGACTAAATGGTAATCATCTGTTAAAAAATACACGCCGACATCACAGACCCCTGATTGAGGCGTCAAATTTTGCGGATTATTGAGGAGAGGTGTGCTGTGACTTTTCGTAGCGATCGGGGGTACGGTGTTCGCCCCAGGGGCAAATCATTGGGTAAAAAAGTCCCATAGACTTTTAGTGTTTTTCCTACTATGGTAAATTGCATAGGGATTTTGTATTGAACATAGCTCTGGATCACAGTGTCATAGAGACAAGGGGGCGGGCTCATTTTACTCAGACGACCAATCAGTCTCTCAGCATCATTGTGAAGCTATTAAGCCACGCCCTAGCAACCATTTAGAGCACCTTAGCAACAACTCCCATAGACTTCCATTAAAAGAGATCAAAGGGATATCTCAGGATATAAGTGTCATAGAAACATGAGGGTGGGCTCGTTTGACTTGGGCCAGCAAACAGCCAATCATGAATCACCTCAACAATTTCTGGCCATGCCCTAGCAACCATTGTAGAGCACCTTAGCAACCAAAATCCAAAGAGGGATATCTTCCATTCTGAATGTCATAGAGGCATGGGAGTTGGTTTATATCATTCATACTGACAAGCAGCCTTTGGAGTTTCATGATTGGCAGCTACCAAGCCACTCCCTAGCAACCAAACAGAGTACCCTAGCAACCATTTTGCAAGACTTTATCTCTGCATCAAAACATCGTATAGAGATGGGGGTTGGTTCATACATTCACATTGACTTTGGAGCTTCATGATTGGCAGCTGCCAAGCCACTCCCTAGCAACCAAACAGAGTACCCTAGCAACCATTTTGTAAGACCTACATCTCTGCAACAAAACATCGTATAGAGATGGGGGTTTGCCTTCTGTCAACTAGTGTTTAAATATAATCTCATACACTGTATAATCACACCATAGCAACCATATAGAGTACCCTAGTAACCACCTGAACACATGAATAAGCCATTTCTCCGCTGAATAAGCCATTTCTCATCACACAAACATTGTACAGACATGTTTGGTGTCTCGTATGCAATCATGTACCACACCCTAGCAACCGGGTGGTGAGTTTTGCCACTGCAAGCACCACTTCACATTTTCCTCTGGAAATGTACATTCTAGTTATTATTATTATTATTATTCTTCTTCCGACTGGGCGTCTATGGCAGCCCATAGACCGGTTTGCGGGAAAGTTGTTTTGGTTTGACATTCTGATAGAGGACAGTCCCAACTTTAAATACACCAATTTTGGTGTCTCTAACTCATTCCCTCTAGCGCCACCAACTGTCCAAAGTTTCACTTTTATTATGCTAATAACTTTTGAACCGTAAGGCCTATCAACAAAATTCTTTTTTCCTCTTGTTCCTGAGCTCATGCCGATTCGATCGCACCCTATGACGTCATTTTCCGTCATAAAAAAATGGCCGCCATTTTGAATTTTCCAAAAAACGTACTTTTGCGAACTCGTCCTAGACCGTTTGTCCGATTTTCACCAAAATCGCACCGGATCATCTCCAGGCAGTGCTGACAAAAAGTTATGGAATTCAAGATAATTCGAATAACCGTTTTCGATAAACGCGCAAACTAATTTTACGTAACGCTTGCGAAAACAGACGTAAGGCTGTATCTCCGCAACGCTTCATCCTATTCAGACCAAACTTGGTACATGTAATCACAAGCATGACCTGAGGCTACATGCAGCGTTTCGGCGCAGCGCCACATACTGGTCCGGAGATATGAAAAATGGCTATTTTCACTCATAACTTCTGAACGGTTTCTCCAAAAATCAAAAACTTGGTCTCGTTAGATTCAGGGCGTCATGCCGAGTCGACCGATATCCAATTTTCCCAGATCGGCCATTTTGGCTGTCGGCCATTTTGAATTATGTGCTAAAATGCTGTATTTTTTGAACGCATGAACGAATTGTTACGAAACTCGGTATGGGTAATCAGTACGATGCCCTGAAGGAGCCTGAGAAGTTTCGAAACAGCGCCACCTAGTGGTGAATTTTTTTTTTCAAACGCTTATAACTTTGGGTGTGGTACACTTATTTTCACGGGAGTCGTATTTTTGAGGTCCTGAATCGTTGCCGAGTCCAACGATACAAAATATGTCGGGTTTCGTCTCACGGATGGCGTAGCGTAGCGATTTAGCGCGAAAAAAACACTTGGCGATATCTTCAAAACCGCTGTTCCGATCGAGACGAAACCACCGTCAGAAACACGGAATCATAGCTTGTTAACTATACGCTAATGCCCAAATGCGAAAATATTGATAGTAAGGGGTAGTAAAATTCAAACAAAGTCATGTGTCAGTCATTTTTTACGTGTTTTTTCATATAAATGTTTATAACTCGGAAGCGAATTAAGTTATTTTCACCAAAATTGACACACATATGTATGGGGTCACTCTGAGGACACATAAAAAAAATTGTGGGACTGAGCCTCTTGGTGGCGCTATAATAGAACAAAACGTGAAATTCCCATTGACTTCAATACAGTTTTGTGAAATACAATGCTATACTAAACAAATGCTTTGGTCTAACATTACAAAACTCAGTGTGTGCCATAAGCAGCATGCCCTGAAGGTACTCAAAAGATTTTGAGACAGCGCCACCTGTTGGTCAAAAGTTATAATTAATTTCTGAGAACGCTAATAACTTTTGAATACATTTTCCTATTGCAATGAAACTGATCTTAATAGATTCGTTGGGTTATGCTGAAAACATAGATATCGGGTTTTCCATAATCAGACAAACTTCCTGTTCGCCATCTTTATTTCTTTGAAAAACCTTCTTTTTCGAACTCCTCCTAGACCGTTTGTCCGATTTTCACGAAAATTGAATCGTATCATTTCCAGACAGTGCCGACTAAAAGTTATGAATTGCACGATGATAGACAAAACCGTTTTCGTATACCACAGCATCAAAGTTTAGGCATGCTGCCAAAATTACTATTTAGGCTTTATCTCTGCAATGCCTTCACACTTTGACACCAAACTTTGCATGTGTCATTGTCACCTCACTCTGACCACATCACATCTATTTCGTAACTGCGCCACCTATTGTTCGAAAGTGATAACCCATTAAATCATCTTATAAGTTAATGTTTATGTGATTTTCTTAGCCATTTGCCCAAAGTTCTCTCAAAATGCCCTTAATTGCTCCTTGCTGCAGTTGGTCTGCCACTCCTTGCCATTTTGGCATATGTTGCCGCTTCTTGCGCTTGGCCCCGGTAATGGCTGCTTGCAGCTATATTTCTTCTTCCGACTGGGCGTCTATGACAGCCCATAGACCGGTTTGCGGGAAAGTTGTTTTGGTTTGACATTCTGATAGAGGACAGTCCCAACTTTAAATACACCAATTTTGGTGTCTCTAACTCATTCCCTCTAGCGCCACCAACTGTCCAAAGTTGCACTTTTATTATGCTAATAACTTTTGAACCGTAAGGCCTATCAACAAAATTCTTTTTTCTTCTTGTTCCTGAGCTCATGCCGATTCGATCGCACCCTATGACGTCATTTTCCGTCATGAAAAATTGGCCGCCATTTTGAATTTTCCAAAAAACCTACTTTTGCGAACTCGTCCTAGACGGTTTGTCCGATTTTCACCAAAATCGCACCGGATCATCTCCAGGCAGTGTTGACAAAAAGTTATGGAATTCAAGATGATTCGAAGAACCGTTGTCGATAAACGCGCAAACTAATTTTACGTAGCGCTTGCAAAAACAGACATGAGGCTGTATCTCCGCAACGCTTAATCCTATTCAGACCAAACTTGGTACATGTAATCACAAGCATGACCTGAGGCTACATGCAGCGTTTCGGCGCAGCGCCACCTAGTGGTCCGGAGATATGAAAAATGGCTATTTTTGCTCGTAACTTCTGAACGGTTTGTCCAAAAATCATAAATTTGGTCTCGTTAGATTCAAGGCATCATGCCGAGTCCACCGATATCCAATTTTCCCAGAACGGCCATTTTGGCGGTCGGCCATTTTGAATTATGTGCTAAAATGCTGTATTTTTTGAACGCATGAACGAATTGTTACGAAACTCGGTATGGGTCATCAGTACGATGCCCTGAAGAAGCCTGAGAAGTTTCGAAACAGCGCCACCTAGTGGTGAATTGTTTTATTCAAGCGCTTATAACTTTGGGTGTGGTACACTTATTTTCACGGGAGTCATCTTTTTGAGTTCCTGAATCGTTGCCGAGTCCAACGATACTAAACATGCTGGGTTTCGTGTTACGGTTGGTGTAGCGTAGCGATTTAGCGCGAAAAAAACACTTGGCGATATCTTCAAAACCGCTGTTCCGATCGAGACGAAACCACCGCCAGAAACACGGAATCATAGCTTGTTAACTATATGCAAATGCCCAAATGCGAAAATATTGATAGTAAGGGGTAGTAAAATTCAAACAAAGTCATGTGTCAGTCATTTTTTACGTGTTTTTTCATATAAATGTTTATAACTCGGAAGTGAATTGAGATATTTGCACCAAAATTGACACACATATGTATGGGGTCACTTTGAGGACACATAAAAAAAATTGTGGGACTGAGCCTCTTGGTGGCGCTATAATAGAACAAAACGTGAAATTCCCATTGACTTCAATAGAGTTTTGTGAAATAAAATGCTATACTAAACAAATGCATTGGTGTAATATTACAAAACTCAGTGTGTGCCATAAGCAGCATGCCCTGAAGGTACTCAAAAGATTGAGACAGCGCCACCTGTTGGTCAAAAGTTATAATTAATTTCTGAGAACGCTAATAACTTTTGAATAAATGTGCCTATTGCAATGAAACTGATCTTAATAGATTCCTTCGGTTATGCTGAAAACATAGATATCAGGTTTTGCATAATCAGGAAAACTTCCTGTCCGCCATCTTTATTTCTTTGAAAAACCTTCTTTTTCGAACTCCTCCTAGACCGTTTGTCCGATTTTCACGAAAATTGAATCGTATCATCTCCAGACCATGCCGGCTAAAAGTTATGAATTGCACGATGATAGACAAAACCGTTTTCGTATATCACAGCATCAAAGTTTAGGCATGCTGCCAAAATTACTATTTAGGCTTTATCTCTGCAATGCCTTCACATTTTGACACCAAACTTTGCATGCGTCATTGTCACCTCACTCTGACCACATCACATCTATTTCGTAACTGCGCCACCTATTGTTCGAAAGTGATAACCCATTAAATCATCTTATAAGTTAATGTTTATGTGATTTTCTTAGCCATTTGCCCAAAGTTCTCTCAAAATGCCCTTAATTGCTCCTTGCTGCAGTTGGTCTGCGACTCCTTGCCATTTTGGCATATGTTGCCGCTTCTTGCGCTTGGCCCCGGTAATGGCTGCTTGCAGCTATATTTACTATTTGCATTGCACTGTATGCCCAGTTGTACCACAACATGTATTATAAAGGATCCTTATCAATGTTATTGCTAAAATCTGGTCAATCACATAAAATACTTTTTCAACAATGAGCAAACTTAAATATCTCAGTATGGGGGTCTTCACCATTCTTTTCCAAGAAAGTTTTTATCCAGAAAAACTCTGCTCACCCATTTACTTACATTTAATTACAGTGCAGTCTTGACCTCCGCAAAATGGCGGACCCGTTGACTTATCGCAGCAACGTTCCAAAGCGGCCAATAGGGCGTCTATGTATATATTATGGGTGCTTCTCAATATCCCTCCTCGTCTCCTCGCTCCTCCGTCCTCCCTCCTATGACCCGAAAACTGATCGAGCTCAGCCATCTTGAAGGACATCTCAATTCTCTAATTTCACCGTGAGGAGTCAAGGATCGAGGAGATAGGAGGCTTCCTGAGGAGTCATAAGCGAGGATACACAGGTGCATCCTACGCGGAACTGTTATATTGACTAAACGTGACGCACGTGTCAATTCTCCTCCCCCTTCACATCGGTCACAATCATTTTAATTTATACTTTACCTTTGCAGTTTATATAAACCACACATCTCAGATATTTCAACAGTATAGTCTATCTTTATTATTATTTATTATGAATTACCAAACTTCAACAACATAAGGGCAGATCCTTTTAACGCTGCTGATGACACTGTGGAGTGACGTTCGAGTGATCAAGAATTCCAATGGATATAAAAAAGCTTTTATTCGATTCCTCTGTCCTCCTTTCCTTTCCTCGCTTCCTTCCCTCACGTCCTACAGGGGGTGGAGCTGAGACGCAAGGAAAGGAAGCAAGGAAAGGAAACGAGGATGCACAAATAAGAAATGAGAAGCACCCTATGTCTATGATGTGCACAACCGTAGTTTCGAACTTCCGCTTTTGTCAGAAGTCGGCGTATCAGTTTCCGGTCTACGACTGGTCATCCGCATCCACTAATAAACAAAGAAGATGAGTGCTACTGTTGTTGGAAAAAAAAGAGATCTTAAACACATCTAAGTTTCTAAGAACTGTAGTGGATCTAACCTCCGTTTCACACCCGGTTGCTGTTAGTGTGTTCACATATTATGATGCGTTTGCACAGTGAATAACTGATCCGCGGCTGTAAAACAAACACGTACTTAATATTTTTATTTAAAGTCCAGAAGTTATGCTGCAACTTATTTTTAAAAACAAAAAGTTGTGTCAGCATTGCGATTCTTAGTATGCACGTTTAAACACAATCTAAACAATGTAAGTTAGGGCTATTACTCCATGCATTACAAGTTGCTCAAGCAAGTGGTCAAATATTTCCTATATTAAAATCGCAAATAATTTAAATTAAAACTTGAAATTGACAAAAGCAGCCGAAATGCCTTTTCTTTTGCATTTTAATTTTAAAACAATAGATCTTGCATGTCACAAAACTTATTTTTCCACCTCCACGATCGAGACGAGTTCGTTCTGTCGCCTGGTTGAAGTAAATTGTAGTTTTCCTTGATTAATGTGCATTTATGGTGAGATTACTACATTTTATTTAATTAAACGCATTTATGGTGAATTACTAAATTTTCAGGTCAATCTTTATCATTTTGACCACCAGCGTTTGCAGCACAGCAGAAATAGACAACGCCTGTGATGAGAAGACCAACTCCAGTAAAGAGACGACTCAACGCCTGCGATATGTTATGGCGCCGTTTAATATATAAACAATATTTATATTTAATATTTATATATAAACAATATGAATGTAAGCCAGAGGAGAACTGGCCCCCGACTGAGCCTGGGTTCTCCCAAGGTTTTTTCTCCATCCAATCTGATGGAGTTTTGGTTCCTTGCCACTGTCGCCTTGCGTTTGGTTTGCTTTTGGCTTGCTTAGTCGGGGTTATTTAGTATTTAATATTTAACAATATTATTGATCTGTTATGTTATCACTGTGAAGCTGCTTTGAGACAATCTGTATTGTGAAAAGCGCTATATAAATAAATGTGACTTGACTTGAAATGAGATTATGGAGTTGGTTATGTTTGTAAATGTCAATTCTGCTACTCAAGACAGAAAACCCTATAGAGATGTGCCCTCTGTCCTTCCCTGACTGCCGTTTGAGTGAGTGAGAGTGAGAATATGTAATCCTTTGACTTACCTGTCCATGACTTTAGAGAGGTTATCAAAGAACTCCCCCACGTTGTGTCTATTAAAGGCAGTAGCTCTTCCAAGAGAGGTTGCTTCAGGAGTGCGGCATGACAAGTGGTGGATTGCTTTAAAGGCTGTGAACCAATCAGGTCCTAGAAAAGGTTAATAGTTTATTAGCATAGGTATCTCTTTATTTATCCCTTATTGAACCATTTCAGTTTACATTCAGAATTTACATAAGGTAAAGTTAATTGCTCTAAATAAGTACTCAATTTTGCTTCTCTGTAGGATGTGCATGGTGATAGCATAAATATATCAATGCTCCCTATAACTTTTCCTTAAAAAAAATGCACTTTCAACCTAACCTTCTTTTTTTCTCTCTGATCCAGCTGGCAGGGATATTAATGCCATTTCTTTGCGCATACTCAAAAGCCAGCTCACAGCATTTCATGGCATTTATGCCGTGAAACATTGCTGCTAGTGCCTTTATATGATCTGCCAGCTCTGTCTCCATGTATTCTTTGAAGACTTGGTTGGCAAGTCTTGTTCTCTTATACCCTGTCTTTGTTACTTCTCCTATCTTTTTCTTCTCCATTAATTGTTTCAAGGTCATCCTGCAGATCTTCATTTCCCTTGCCACCTGACGTATGGTCTTTCCCTGTTGCACCTCTTTCACTGCTCTGTCCAACTCCACAAGAGGAGTTGAAGTCTTCCGTTTATAAGTGCATAGCATGATGGGTTTTGGTCTAAAATTAAGAATGTCACATAGTTTAAGTGCTAAAATGTAAGAACACAATGTAAAATTACAAATTAATAATATGTTGAAAATAATGATAAGTGCAGGGGAGTTGTGCCACCGGCACAATTTAACCCAGGCCCTTTGGCACAAATCACCCCAGACCTACATGTTTGAAAAACTAGCATTATCTAGCAGTTAAGAGCTAACATCATGCTAACTCTATAGATTCATTATATAGCCTGTTTAAGCACTAAAACGTGTGAAATATTTTCAAACTTGTCTATAATTGTTCAGACACTACAATCAAAAAACCTTAATCATAGAAATTTAGCTAAAATGTGCTTACCTCTCATGCCATGTGTCTCTCTTCTTTGGAGGATGAGTAAAATGGATGGCTTTTCAAAATGATGTGGTCACATGACCAATTTCTTCTATGCTTTTCCAAAAACAAGGGGTGGAACTACTCCCCCCCCCCCCCCCCCTGACACAAATCACCCCACTCTCCCCTATATCACTGTTGTCGAAAATGGAGGAGATGCTGGTTGTTGCCGTCGGTGGGTACCCTGAAATATATGATACTTTAGCATGTTTTTCATACATTTATTGTAATTAAATCACAGCAAAAACGATATATGCTGTATATTTATTGGTGCTGACGTTATTTTATGAAACTGGCCCTGACCTGAGACAGATGGAAAGGCGCTCCACAGCTGAGATGGATAGCCTGTAATTGATGTCCATCCGAGAAATCCTGCGTAAGCAACCCTAGCTAGCAGGTTATCAAACTAGGCACCCGTCATTCTCAAATAGCGCTGGAAACGGATGTCATCCAGGCGCAGTTCCTGGAGAAGACGGTGAAATTCACCGAGTTGAGTTCGCCTCTGGATGGTGCTGTGAAACTAGACACGTCGGCGTTTGGCTTTCCTCCGTATTTGGGACTTCCACAACAAGTACAGAGCAGCAATATCTTTTATTTCAGACATGACGGAAACGTATGCCAGAAAGAAATTGTGTTGTTTTTTTTATTCGCGAGTGACGCGGACACACGAATGGGTTCAAAATGTTCAAGCGTCTAACTAGACGTGATAGACGCGTATTTGGCGCTCTTTTCTCGTTCGGTGTGAACACACCTTTAGAGTTTGTGTCAAATTCGCGCCTACCGCGTCTAGTTATACGCTTGAACACTTTGAATCCATTCGACCGTCAAGAGCGAAAGTTACGTGCGTCAATTTCACACTTCACGGTCGAATAAATTAAAAGTGTTAAGCGTATAACTAGACGCAGTAGGCGCGAATTTGACACGCTATTCGTGTCTGGTTTGAACGCACAGTAAGGCTGTCTGTGCGACTTGGTGATTGAGATCTGAATAACAATATTTTGGTCATAGGCTAACTTGCAATTTTGCAAATTCCCATTGAAAGTTTCCAGCCTTGAAACTTCCTGGAATTTTGCAACCCTACTAGTACAGAAATATCCAAAAAGATTGGCTGCAATTAAAGCAAAAGGTGACTCTTAAAATGTTTGAATCAGGGGACAGATGACTTTCCCAACCCTGTTATTTTCATGTTTTTTTAAAAAAAAAAAAATTAATGAATTTTCAGAACGGTTGCGTTTTTCTTAAATTAGTTTGATGCTGTAAGGCAAACTTTGTGTATAAAGCAGGAAAAGCTTATTTATTATTATTTATTGATTTATTTTTGCAATGGGTTTAGATTTTAGGCTTTTTGATAAATAAAATAACTATTTTAAAAGGGTATGATGATTTTTTTATAGGCACTGTATATCTACACTATTTTGGTAACAATATTACCAAAGCCTTTAGAGTTGTCTCTCCCGCCCCCTCCTCAGGCTTGACGCTCACACTGTTTGCCAGATCGAAAATACGCAAACAGTAATGAGTGCAATTGACAATGGAACGCAAGGAGCCTTATACTGTAAGTTGATGAGTTTATTGATCCTGGTTTTAATATGCCTCTAGTCATAAAGTTTTTTTAGATGGATGCCAAGGCTTTTTAGGTTGGTTAGAATCTGCAATCTCTGAGCCAGTTCATTTCACTGGCTTCCAAGTTTGCAACTGTTCTTCCATTAACTGGCAACCTGGGAGATGGAATACTATTGGGTAATACGGCAGTGGGCGGGGCCATACGGACTAAAACAAAAACAGACATTTTGACACAGAAAGCACATTTCAAAGAATATCATTGTTTTTCAGAAAAAAAACAAGTATTTAAACTTACCATGTTTCCTAAATCTCTCCATACATATTATAGCATTTTTATGATGTAGTACAGTCCAAAACAAATTACATACAGCACCTTTAAATTCCACTCTAGAAATAAAACAATGAATATATGAACAGCAAACTCTCTCACACCACAGAAATATCATTTTAAAACAGAACCATTTACAATTGTGAAATCAAATTGATCATTTCAGCTGATCAATAATATTTTACAAGTGATGGAAAGAGATCTGGTGCTCAAGTCTCAAATTTAAAGTTAGTTACAGAATTAGAGAAGATTTTAACCACCCGCTTGCATCTGAATTAAATAGCACAACAAAATAACATTTAAGCAGAGACATGCTTTAAGCTTTTCCTTCAACTGGAGTAATAAAAAAAAAACATTTTATTTTTGTGTACCGTTAATAAAAAAACATTAGTGCTCCGTTTAAGACAACCATGGCAACGGGATAAGATGAAACAGACCACATTTAATTTCTCTCAACTATAAGCGTCACTAAATCCCAATTACTTTAGGTTGTTTTTAAGTTTTACACATGTATTTTACACCCTCTATACACCGGACGTGAGAATCAGAAACAAATACTCACCTATTATAGTATTTTCACAAATAAAGAAACAGGCTCATCACCAATGGGGGTTTTGGGTGGCAGTGCCCACCTATTCATATGGTCATCCAGTGAGCTTACTAAAAGAATCAAACACTGTTTCTATAGCTTGATCAGTAGCTATGTTTCCATCCACCAATTTTTATGTGCATTTTGGGACATCGCATAAAAAACCCGCTGGATGGAAACAGCAAGATGCACATAAATTTAAAAAATGCACATGAACTAAAAAAAAATGCACATAAAAAACATATGCTCTTAAATGAGACGGATATTTATTATCTGATAAGAAAACATGCGCATAAACTATAAACTACAATGGGAATTAATTTACAGAATAAATTCCTCGATGTGCATCAAAAAAGTAATGGTGACTTTGCGCGGTGGGACGGCATATCTGGCCCAACCAGCGGACCGAAATACCTGAGCAAAGTCTGTTGTCAAAGTGGTTATGTTTGCACAAGCTCTGCAATTCGACACTCCAGTAAAGTCACGTCACGTTTATTTATACAGCACTTTGTACAATAGATTGCTTAAAATCAAGCAGTTTTACAGTATTAAACATGAAAAACAGTGTCAGTGTTTTCATTACAGAATTAAATTTCTACTAAAAAGCATATCTCCAGTGTGTTCACGTTTTCACTCGCAGACGTCTGACCTCGACGGACTGAACAAGAGAAATTAACTGGAGAAGATTTCTACATCAAAGAAGGCGGAGCCTCAGAGCCACACCCACCTATTACATCATCACCACAGACCAATGGCAGCACAAAGGTGTTCACCAGCCATAGCGAACTTTCCTGAAAGTGTTTCAAACTCCCAAAACGAACGTTAAACGAAGTTCATTTTTGTCCTGATTTTGTTTAAAATTACATAATTTCGTTCTACGATTTCGCTTGAAGTATATCAGGGCCTTTACATGACTGCATTTCCAAACAGCAGGCATCCGCCTCCGAAAGCAACATAACAGGACCGCGTTTAGGCACAAGTAATTTATTATATACAAAAAATATTATATACAGTGGCTTCTCCTACTTTTCTTGGTAATATTTAGCGCCAGTTTATCAGAAAGTGACGATTTTGTTCTCTTCGACTCACTGGATGGAAATGGTGCTTTATTTACAAATGTTTTTTTTTTTTTGCGATATTTCAATTTTACGCACAAGTTAAGTTCGCAATTTTAGATGGAAACAGCTATTAAAGTATTCTAGCGGACTCCAACTCAGGAAACGACTAAAATCGCTCACTTTTTATCCTACTTGTAGCTTACTTTAAAAATAAATAACAGTCATAGTAACTTTAGTTTGGAATTACACTGTACAATCCTCATGCCAACTTTGTAGTTGAATTGACGTCATATCAATACAATAAAAATATGGTTTTCCATGATTAACCAAATTTGAGTACATAATCATTAAACTAATTCTAAACCATTAAAAACTCGTATCAAGAATAAACACATCAGTGTACAGTTTTGCATTTATTTTTGTATACATTGTATTTATTTCCCGTTCAATGATCACGGTGTTTAGCATCGTCACCCGATCATTGTAATGAGATGAATTCAATAAAGAGTAGACCTACCGTCTTTCTTATTTAATTCTGATATAATATATAAATCGTTCACGGCTGTTTCTCTTGACATTTTCCTCTGTAAAAATAGGCATCGCAACATCTACGAAACAATGTTGATTGCTACTCATGTTTTTAAAGGTAATGTACTCGCTAAACAGGTCTAAATTGGACAGTCATGCTAAAAGTGTGTTTTATTAATGGGAATTTTAAGGCTCAGAGTCATAAAAAAATGTAATGTCTAATAACAATCCCAATATTGTATTATTCCTAATTTTGTTTTGATGTAAAGTAAGTAAAGTCAATTCTATTGAAGTTCAAATCAAATGCCTTAAACCAAAAAGAGATTCATCACCGATTAGCTCACAGGAACACAAATCTCTACAATGGTATCTTTAAATAACACCATCTTTTAAGAGAAAATTCATATTTAACGCATTACTGCATCCATTACACAAAACAAAACTTAAAACAAATATATTTACAAATGACTATTAAAAAAAATCCCCTCTTGCATAGACCTGCCTCATTAACTATGCAAACACAACAGCCAATGGCAAGTCTCCATCAGGCAGACATTTCATTATTTATATTTTTGTGTTTGAAGTAGTTGTGTTTATTAAAATTACATACAGTACCGTAGGTTTATGTCATAGGTAATTCCTTCGCACACAATCTCAGTCTAATTTTGGCGGCGATATGCAACGTTTATCAAGCAAAACGCCATCCATATAAGAAAGTGGTTGAGTCAATTGTTGTCAAGGAGTATTTACTCATGTTTTTTGGTGGAATTGAAGAGCTTTTGTGACTAAAAACTGTAAAAAAATATAAATAAAACATGCTTGGTTCAGACACATTGGATGGGTTTATAATGAGCGAGACGTTCGCGTTCGCTCTAGACAGTGTTAGCTACTCAATTGCTAACTCTCATGACACATTGCAACACAGCTAAAAGTATTCCTAACATGTTGGACCTTTTATTGAAACAGCCGACATTTACCTGAGACATGCCTTCACAAGCACCGTAAGAGCTGTGATCGAGATGGTGGGCGTAAATGGAGCGTTTGCAAAATATGCTGTATTTTTGTATTTCCGCTAGGTGCCACTAGTGTCGCAGAAACCATTAAATGGCATCGGCTTGGGACACTATCAGAACAAATAAGAAACAATGCCAGTTGTCACTTTAAATGTATGCCAGACACATTTTTTTTAACTTGAGAATTAATAATAATAAGTATTATATAGTAAATACAAGTACCCTATTATAAATAATATGAGAATAATAAATAAAAATAAGTTGAAATGCAAATCGATGACTAACAAACGCATACTGTCGATTCATTGACAACCTCGAATAGTTACGGTAGAGGTCGGTCTTTAACGGTTTATGCGTTTTCATAAGAACTTAAATTCCCTATGGACAAAAATGAAATGCTATGAAAATAGTTTATGTTGATTTAGTCTAGTTAGTTTCGTATCAAATATAATGTGATTTTCATTGATTGAGCTCTTGGGAAAGCAATTCACGGATAGGTTTCCCTGTATATATGCCAGAAAACCAATGAGAACGCGTTATGATGACGATACACAGAGCGTAGGCGGCAAAACTGCTGTGGATCCGCTTACCCAACAGTTACATACGCATTACAAAAACTCAATCGTGTAAGTTTTATGGTACACCTTAAACAAGGGTAGGTATAGACATGTATAGTGGTAATATTAATTAGCAAGTCCAATAACGGCTTTGGTATGCAGAGCATTCGCAGCTTGTATGGACTTATATGGTTTTGGTGTTGTTGTAGGCAGTTTTATCCTGCTTTATTTCGAACAAAACATCTGGTCATATTCCGTCAGAAAAAGTTACTCGATGTTAACTTCTTGTTTATTGATCTTTTGTATAAAAGCAATACGACATTGTCAGTGTTGCTGTAGCGCAGGATATCAGTCATGTGATCCCAATCACAGCCGTACTGATATTCAGATCAACAGCACTCTTACTCATGTTCTACGGATTAAATACTGGAAACATGATGACCGTAAAAGATAAAAGCAGGTCGATCCAAACGTGACGTTTACTGACTATCGGGCGATAAGATCCTCAGAGGGAAAAAACTATAAAAGAACGGATAGACTGTCTCATTGAAGGTGGTTGTGAGTGAGTGTAGATATGCGTTAGATACAGGATCAGAAAACGACACCATTCCTCTGTCATAATCCAGATCAACTCTGACACGATCAAGCTTCTGTTTAACCAGATAACCAGACTCCTCAACCAGTCCGTACTGCACACTCCAGACATCAGTGTTAAAGAAATCACCTCCCTTCCTCTGGTTTGATGCTGTGGTTATTCCAAGTCTCCAACGTGAACTCTTTTTAACCTCCACGTCCCAGCAGTGTGTTCCCGAGTTAAAGCCCTCTGAACCCAGAACACACGGAAAGAGGTCAAATCTCTCTGGATTATCAGGAAGCAGTTGTTTGTTCCCGCCCTGTTTGACTCGAGTCAGATCATCAGACAGGATGAGGCACGGATGAGCCGTGTTTGGGTCCAGAATCACAGGAGCTGATGAGACGCAATCAAAAAGGTGCTTTTATTATGATGTTCATATAGTGAACCGTACAGATTATTATGAACTCTATTGATAAAACACCATGTGTGATTTCCAGTGTGTGTAAAAGCACAGGTCTTCTCCAGACTTACTGTTTTGGACGATGTCCTGCATCTTCTTCCACACTCTGAACGGCAGGTTTCCCAAGTAATGTGGGACATGAATCAAAGATCCAGACGCCATCTGTGGATCCGGCTCTGAACTCTGGTCTCTGGGGGAACAGTTGGGAATCAGGGGCCGTATTCATAAAACATTTTATTTTATCAATAAGAGTTCTTCTAAATGTCAGTAAAAGTAAGCTAAGACCAACTTTTAATAAGGAATAGAAAGAACTCTTAAGAGTAAGGACGGGGTTGGCCATTACTATGGATGATGTCAGCACGCTTACTAAATATACGCACAGTGATTGGCTGAAGGGGATTATTTTAGTGAGATAAATATTGTCGAACGAGGGATCACGTTGTCCTATTCAAATTAAGTTTTTAAAATGTAGACTGTCACAAATTAAACTTCAAATTGTTCAGGTAATTGTCAGCCTCTAACAAGAGATTGATAAAATAACCAAGCGATCGGTTGTACGATGTTCGTCTGGTGGGCGATAAACTGGAAGAAAAAAGTCCCATAGAATTGGCACAAAATTTGTGAGATCATATCTTTTGACCAGAAGGTCATAGAGAATTGGGGCTCTTTTGACTCGGCCTATCAAATAGACAACAAGTGGTGACATACTAACTTCATATTCATGCCCTAGCAGTCACTTAGGGCAGCCAAGCAACAATAAATTCAAGCGATAAATAATTTGTCAAGCGACAAATTTGATCATTTTATACCAGTGTATATATTCTAGTTGATCATTTCGAAGTACAAGTCTGAACTTGTGAAATCAACTGCCACAGGTAATCGGACATTATTTTTTAATTACATTTATTTTTTACATTTTATCGTAGATCAATTGTATTACATTTTAGAAGAAATGGGTAAAGCACCCAAGGCACTATTGCCTCAATAGTGCACAGTGTGTTTGGGTGGATTGCCTGTAACAGCCATTAGGATTGTTTGTGATTTTGTATTAAAAATATTTTTAATAAGAAATTCTTTATTATAATTTTTTTACAGGATATATATATATATATATATTAGGGGTGTAACGGTACACAAAAATCACGGTTCGGTACGTACCTCGGTTTTAAAGTCACGGTTCGGTACGTTTTCGATACAGCAAAAAGAAAGAAATGCCAGAGAAATTTCCTATTTGTTTAAAGAAAAAATATTTTTAAATAAGTGTGAGTTTTCCTAGATCTTGAAACTTTCAGGTTTATAAATAGGGGTCATCTTTGAAGGATGAACAAATAATGTTTTGGTCATCACATTAAAAATAACATTTAAATATATATTTATTTATATAATATTTGAATTTTGAAGTGCTGGAAAAAGATGTGTGAAGTACTTGAAAGCATTTCACCATTCCAGCCAAACTGGTTCCAGTTAGTGTTACTATATTAAATCCATGGTGAATGTTGCTGGTCTGTGGACGAAACTATTACTAGTTCATTCACGGCACAATGTTTCTCCTGGTTTCCATGACAGCGCTGTTTGATCTTATAGAGATCTACGGTTAATAACGGAGAAATGTGAATGCATCTCACTAGATCCTGCAGCGATGTTATTACCTCAGTGGCGAATTCAAATGTTTTCTTTACCGGATCTCTTAGCGCGGTGTGGTAACAGTGTTGCTTGATCGAGATCGTCTCGCGCTGCACAGATGTTGTTGGTCCGAACTGATAAACGATCCTTGAAGCACATAACGAGGAGCGCAGTTTCGTTGTGCTTTGCCATTTGATGTTGCGCAACGTTGTGTTGGCCGCGTCAGCACGAATTTTGCCGGCAGGAAAAATGGTCCAAGCAATCGTTCGGTTTGTATGCGTACCGAACCGGAAGCCTCGAACCGAAACGGTTCAATACGAATACATGTACCGTTACACCCCTAATATATATATATATATATTGTGATTTTTATTTTATTTAACTCTAAATTTCAATTATTATTTTTTATATTATTTCACACAAAAAAAAACAAAAAAAAACAAAAAACTTAATTTCAGTCGAATTCTAGGTAAAACCAATAATACATCATGCACTCAGTCATCGAGCGTCTCTGCTGACCTCTTGTGGGGAACAAAATGACATTAATCTGCATTTAATGATTACTGCCACTAGAGGGGCCTAAAGTTCCCTTTCATAGGTTCACTCAATTGTCTGAAGGCCCCATACCATCACACAGACTGATCTCATGAAATTGCGTGTGTATGACACGCTAATTCGTATTTCCATTTTTGGTGTCATTGAGAAATTATTTTCTTAGAGTCTGATGCAATGTCGAGTGAACCGAAATCGAAAGGGAAGACGGACAATCTTTAACAGAAGAATAATTCAGCACACATAATCTGAATTGTTATCAGTAAAAGTCTATTTCAAGAGCACAGTGTTTTTAGCGAAGGATTTAACTCATATTATAATGTGCTGCTCAAGATTAATGCCTACAGGCTGAATATTAAAGTCTATAATAGTTTTTGTTAAAGTCTCAATGTGGTGAAAATCCAGTTTTTAATGTTGTTTATATGTCTAAGTGGTGTTTGTAATATGCTTTAAGTCAAACCATGTGTAAGTTCATCAGTCGACAGAATTGTTGAGTATTTCCTCTTTAAAACTGCAGTGAACCAAAGACAGTCTCAAACACACGGTTTGAAATCGCTGGTGTTTCTGACGTCACACACTACCTTGTAACCAATCAGATCAACGTGTGATCGTCAACCAGTGGATCTCTGAGGTGTGTGAGTGAGTGAGTGAGTGGAGGCGGGGCTCATTTGCATTTTCATAGAACTTCACATACTAAACGAGGCAAGGGAGAAGAGTTACATTCAAACTATTTTAAAGTTTGAAGAAAAAAAAAAACGTTTAAATATGCCATTTGTGATCAAAGATGAGTTTAAGGGATACAATTATTGACTACAGGGGGACTTTAACGATTTACAAGGATAGTTTGGTGCACTTTCACATATTGTTCAAATTGATATATACTGGTAGAGGATTAATACATGTATATACATTTTTGAAAGATGTTACGTTTGGCTACTGAAATTGTATTTTTGTTGACTAAAATGTGGCAATTTAAAGAAAAATTGACTAAAATGAATATGACAAGACAAAAAAATTGAATAAATTAACAGGATATGTTTGTCAACAGAAAAACATGACAAAAAATTGAAAAAAAAAGAAGCATTTTTAAGGTGTGAATACGCTTTATTCATGGCAGCGCCATCTTTGATTTTTAATGAGAATGTAAGCGAGGCTGTGAGGGATAGACTTGCATCTCTTGCATCTCTTCAATGGGCTGTATTGTTATTTAATGTGTTTTCGGATTGTTCTGCTCATGAAACACTGGAAAAATATCTTTCCAAGAAATTACAGTTGACAAAAAACTCCCGACAATGTAAGTTGTGGAAAATTGTAAGTAATCTAGGAGCTTTATTCAGCTTTTTACAGCGGATGCCATTGGAAGCACGGTAAGACTATCCCTCACAGCCTCACTTTCATACCTGTCATGGCGCTGCTCTGAATAAGGTGTATAGGGTGTGTGTGTGTGTGTGTTTCAGTTCAGAACCAGAGACAGGAGCAGATCACTCACCTTTCCATTGGGACTGGAAACTTCTGCAGAACAAACACACAATTTATCATCAAAAATTAATCAATCAAATCAATCAATCCATCAATGATCTGAAATAAAACCTTTAAAAAGCAGATATCATTGGCTGTCATCATCTCCTCCATGTCTTGGATTGTGTGTGAAAGATCTGAGATGTGTCTCTCCATCTCCTCCAGCTTCTCCTTCATCATCTGGTTCTTCTGCTCCTCTTCCTCCCTCAGTGCATTGATTGTAGCTTCTTCTTCATCTCGGAGATAACGATGAAGCTTCTTAAACTCCTGTTTAATCTGCCGCTCCGTGCGCTCAGCTTGAGACTGAAATCAAACCACAATCCCTTCAATCGTCGAAATCAACACACATCACATTCACCACACAACCAGCCAAACGTCTGGCCACAATTCATTTATTTTTGGCATGATTATTTTTTTTTAATGTCTTTACAAACCATGAAGATGTTTGCGAGACCGTCCAGAGATAGCAGAGCTGTTATCAAGGCAAAAGGGGGTGACTTAAAAGATTAACTATATGATTTTGACCTTTTTTGCTCACTAGCTTACATCATTCCCATCCTTCCATTTGTATTATTTCATAGTCGATGACTTTACTATTATTCTAATAGGCAAAATAAATAGAGCAGGTATGTTAAACTCTTACTAGTAGTAGTAATTACATCAGTAATAACCTTTGTGATGGGATTGTTGATTATGTTTCCTCACCTTGATGTGCTGAAGAGTTTCCACACACTTTTCTTTAATGTCTTCGCTGTGTTTAAGCTTCCCCCGTGAGGATTTCAGTGCCGAACTGAGCTCCTTCTAGACGTCAACAAAACAAAAACAATATAAATATATAGTATGTGCATATAACATATGTTGAATAAAATGATAGAGACTCAAGAGAGGAAACACTGAAAGCATGTGTGTCTATGTATTGTTCTTTACATGTGAATCGAGACGTGTGTCCTACCTTGTATGACGGAACCACTTCACTGATGGGTCTGAATGTGTGATTGTCGTGTTTCTGTGAATCTCTACACATTAAACACGCAGGCTGTTTGTCCTCCACACAGAAGAAATCGAGTTTCTCACTGTGTAAAGCGCAAGAAAGTTCTTCCACAGACCGTGAATCCATTTTCTTTATTTGGGCTCCAGCAATCTAACCTTTATTTCACTTCCTGGTTACGGTTTCAAAACTGAACAGCCAAGATAATCACAAAGATCTGCTGTCTGATCAGAAATAACCTCTTTTAAAAAATCCTCCCTGTTGGTCTTTGTTCTTCGTGATCGATGATTGCTATTTTCTTGTTTGTCGAGACAGTCACGGTGACAGAAAGCAGTGAAATGGGACAGTCACGTCCGGTGTTACAGTCTATTCAGTCCCGGAGATATTTGGTTCCGCTGGTGGCGCATGAGTAAATAATATCCATTAATTTGTCCTGTTGTGTGCTTGTCAACGAACTGAAAATATTATTGCAATCGCAACTTGTTTAATGCTACGTTTTCTCGCAATTCTTTCTTATTTTCTCAGAATTGTGAGATATAAACTCACAATTGCGCATTAGGGGGTGGGAAGTCATCTCACAATTCTGATATTTTCTCACATTTTCGAGTTTAAATCTCTCAATTCTGAATTTATAACTCGCACTATTACAGTTATGAGAGGGGAAAAGTCAGAGTTGGGAGACAAACTCGCAATTCTGAGAAGAAAAAATGTCTATGAAGATTAGAATATCATTGGAACAACGCACTCATCAAAAGTTCATGCACTTGTTTGTAATCAATTATGTATTGCAATGTTATTTACAATGACTACAAGATTGAGGATATTTTTCTTCAGGAGTATAGCATTTAGTTAATTGTGAATTTGCTATTGTGACTTGATAATAGAATGATAATAATACGTCATAACATCTTTATTGAGACAAAAAATGAAAACGTAGTTTGGTTTTGGCTACTTTGAGTCTTACATGTGGGACTATCTACAAAATGAGCAAGACATTAAGGATAAAACAGAATAATCCCAGCAGAGTTGCTTATTTTATCAGGCAGTTATACATTTATGATTAAGTCATATTACACTAAGCAGCTTCATAATAATGGGTACTATCACCAAGTGACTAGGTAGCACAAGTAACAATTAAAATTAATTTTAAAGCCTCACAAGTAAAAGTAAATAAATAAACAAAAATAGGCTAAAAAACAAAACAAAAATGCCAAGCCTACATCAAAAAGTCAGATTCAATTGTAGCCTAGACTAGCACCGTAGGTTATTCTCTCATTTATGATTAACATTAAAACTTTATTATCATTTCGAAATAAATATTCCATTAAACAATTTGCGCTTTCAGGAGAGTCGAGAGTGCATTAATTTTTTTTTTTTTTTTTCGAGAGTGCATTAATATTTTCAGCTCCATTCCATTGAATGATGACTCAAGAACACGCCCATGAACTCATGAATATTCATAATTGCGCCACCCAGTGGTACCCAGTATACCACATCGAACCGAATATATTGTAACACCGGGGGAGTTTACATACATTGCACAATCATTCAGTGCGATAACCGAACAGTACCCAGTGCTGAAAAGTACACACAGCTTTTTTTGTCAGCAGTATCTGGACAAACTTTAATTCTTATGATGAAAATACATCAGTTATTATGATTTATTTTGATGCTCAAGATGTTCGAACACTCTACTGGACATTCACCTCAAGTTGAGTCAGTTTCACAATTTCACCACTAGATGTCAGTAAAGCTGTTCTGAAATCTCCACTCCACGTCGCAATTCACCTGCCTTTTGTATTGTTCAGGCAACAATAATAAAGATAAGAGAAATGACTGGTACAGGCTTCTTTTATTCCACGTGGTTGTACACACAGCATATCTCCATTACCACACCACTCTTTAGCCAATGCACTTCATCTTATACAACACATTACTGCCATCTGCTGGAATCAATCATATACAGCTGTACTCATTACATCTCTTTTCCTTTTTTTTTTTTTTTTTTTTCTACATGTTACATGAACTTTCACATAATTACAAACACTTGACTGTATAACACTCAATTCATTTTTTTTTAATTTTTTTTTTTACCAATTACAAGTCCATTCGAACAAGTGGTTTTCGAACTCGATTAGATCTCCGTAAGATAGGAATGTCAGTCTTTGGTACAGAGGAATCAAGTTCAGAATCAGGATCAAGTTGCTGATCAACAGAGGGCATTGAGGGCATTTCACAAGACTGCATTTCAGGGGACATCAGCTCCACAGTTGGCTCATCCAAAGGACATTTCTCTGCAGTCTTAAGCAAACTCTGTCGATTTCTCCGTAAGGTCTGCCCATCTTCTGTATGAACAAGATATGATCTCGGGTTTATCTCTTTTAGGACTGTAGCTTTCTTTCTCCATCCTGTAGGCTCCGCAACTCTAACGACATCTCGTTCAGAAAGAGGTTTTAGTTGCCGACTTCCCTTGTCATAATATTCTTTCTGCTTCTCTTTTATATGTTGCATCTCTTTCAATGACAAATCGTTGATTTCTTTTTTCAGAGATAATTTTGGAAGTGTGTCACGCAGTTTGCGATTCATCAATAACTCGGCAGGAGATAATCCACAACTGAGTGGAGAGGAACGGTAACTCAACAGAGACAGATTTTCATCCGAATTACTTGCCGCTGCTTTTTTCAAAAGTCTTTTTACAATTTGTACCCCTTTTTCTGCTTTACCATTTGCCTTTGGATAAAGAGGGCTTGAAGTAGTATGCTTAAAGCCATACTGCTCTGCAAACAGCCTGAATTCATGACTATTATACTGGGGACCATTGTCACTTTGCACACAATGAGGAATTCCATGCCTTGCAAAAATGCATTTCATACGTTGAATCATCTCGTTCGATGTTGTTTGACGGAGCTGTTCAACTTCAGGATAATTGGAATAGTAATCAATAACCACCAAATAATCCTTACCATTCAACTGGAAAAGATCAGTGCCTCAGCTACAATGATATACTTTCCAGGGGTATAAACTAAATTCAGATCATATCTTTGTAACTTCATCATCATGCGTTGAATTCTAGGTGACATGTCATTTAAGTTCTTTTGAATGATAGATATTAATGGTTTATGATCCGTCTCTACTGTAAAAGTAGGTAATCCATAAACAAATCCATGGAATTTATCACAGCCAAATACTAACCCCAAGGTCTCTTTTTCAATTTGAGAATAGCGTCTTTCAGTCTCTGTCAGAGATCGAGAAGCATAGGCCACAGGTCTCCAGGAATCCCCAATGGCCTGAAGAAGCACCGCCCCCAATCCATCCTGAGAGGCATCTGTAGAGATCTTAGTTGGACGTGTGTGATCAAAAAAAACAAGGACAGGTTCAGTGGTAAGAATCCCCTTTAACCTCTTCCATTCTTGATCATGAACTGATGACCACACAAACTCTTGATCATTTTGTAACAACTGTCTCATATGTGTGGTTCTCGCTGAAAGATTTGGCAGAAATTTTCCAAGGAAGTTTACCATTCCCAACGCACGCAGAATTCCCTTCTTGTCACTAGGTGGAGGCATATCAAGGAGGGCTTGTACTTTTGCTGGGTGTGGCTCCACACCTTTTGCCGACAGCTTGTCACCCAAGAATGTTATCTCTGTGACTCCAAATTGACACTTTTTCTGATTGAGCTTTAAATCATGTGCACGAACTCTTTCCATCACTTTTACCAGTCGTTGATTATGCTCTTGAAGGGTGGACCCCCACACCACAAGATCATCAATATATACACGAACACCCTCCAGACCTTCAATAAGGGTTTCCATGGCTCGATGAAAAATCTCGGGAGCTGACTTGATCCCAAAGGGAAGTCGAAGAAAACAATATCTTCCAAAGGGAGTATTAAAAGTACAATACTTGCTGCTCTCAGAATCCAATCGGATCTGCCAAAACCCTTGAGAAGCATCTAATTTACTAAAAAACTTAGCTCCTGACATGTCACTAATGATCTCTTCACGGGTGGGAATCTGGTAATGTTCTCTTTTTATACAATCATTGAGATCTTTAGGGTCTAAGCATACTCTCAACTCACCATTTGGCTTTTTCACACAAGTGATGGAATTCACCCAATCTGTAGGTTGTTCAATCCGCTGTATAACTCCTGATTGAGTCATGCGATCCAATTCCTGCTTCAAGAGATCTCGCAGAGGTGCAGGAACCCGCCGAGGAGCATGTATGACTGGTGTGGCATCATCTTTCAGTTGTATTTTATAGGTAAATGGCAATGTGCCTTGACCTTCAAAAACATCTGGAAATTGTTTGACAATGTCAGTTACATCATCACAGACAGTCTGTAAGACTACAGTTTCCCTGTTGACTTGATAAACTCTTTTAACCAAATGAAGGTCTTCACAAGCTTTATCTCCTAGAAGAGATTCATGGCCGTTGGGAACTACAACAAACATCAAACTTTGCATCTTTCCTTTGACTTGTAATGTTAATCGACATACTCCTTGTGTTTCAATTGATTGTCCATTATAAGCTTTAAGGGGAACTGTACGTTTTTTAATGAGAGGTTTTTCTTTCAATGCTTTCACATCTCTAATGTTAATCAAATTAGCTTTTGCACCCGTGTCTAATTTAAAAGGCACAATGGTCCCATTAACCACAAGAGGAACAATCCATTTCGAAGACGAAAACTTCACTGAATCCTCTCTCTGTGACTCATCCTGTGCAGCATCCTGATTTATATTCTCTTCGGAAACCATGTTGACATAAAACGAATCACTCAAGGAGTCACTGTCATCTGCCTCCTCCACAACATGCACTTTATTTTCCCTCTTCATGTCTTTTGAAAAACACATTTTTGCAAAGTGGTTCAGGCCATTACATTTCGAACATCTTTTTCCGAAAGCCGGACACTGTCTGAACTTATGTTTGGTCCCACAACGCTTACAAGAGAAAGTTTCATTGTCGTTTTCTCTGAAATTTCTTGAGTTTCCTCTTTTCCTGTCTCTGTATGATATGGCATCTACTGCTGCGCTCTGAACTGACATCGCTGACGAATTAGCCCCATCAAATTGTTTCACTTGTTGTCTTGCTACTTCACTGGACTGGCACAATTGAACAGCATAATCCAAGGTGAGCTCTGATTCTCGTAACAATCTTTCTCTCAGTTTCTTATCATAGATACCGAAAACAATCTGATCACGAATCATTGAATCTCTCAATTCATTAAAATTACAAGTCTTTGCCTTTATTTTGAGGTCTGTAAGAAAGTAATCAAAAGCCTCTCCTTCATGCTGCATTCGCGTTCTGAATACATATCGTTCATATGTCTCGTTCCTCTTTGACAAACAATGAGCATCAAATTTTTCCAATACCTTATCCAGTTTCTTCTTGTTTGCCTCTTCCTCAAATTGAAAGGTGTTATAGACCTCCACGGCATCAGCTCCAGCAATGGTAAGTAACAGAGCAATCTTTCTTTCGTCCACAGCAGCTGCTTGTCCAATAGCGACAACATACAACTCGAACTGTTGTTTGAAAGTCCTCCAATTTGCATCCACATTTCCACACAACTTCAGCGGCCCCGGTGGTTTAATGGCATCCATTGCTCTTTTCTACTGACCCCACTCCTGGTACCATGTATTGTTCAGGCAACAATAATAAAGATAAGAGAAATGACTGGTACAGGCTTCTTTTATTCCACGTGGTTGTACACACAGCATATCTCCATTACCACACCACTCTTTAGCCAATGCACTTCATCTTATACAACACATTACTGCCATCTGCTGGAATCAATCATATACAGCTGTACTCATTACACCTTTAGCCTACTAATCCCTAAAAGTTTTAAAAAAAACTTCACAAAAAATACTTTTAGGGCATAGTAAGCAAAGTTTTAGCCTAAAACTTTGCTTACTATGCCCTAAAAGTATTTTTTGTGAAGTTTTTGTGAAGAAAAAGTACATACTTTTGAGTGTGTGTCAGAAGAGTAGACAAGCTTGCTATTTAGTCATAGTGTGCTGTGCATACTGTCACCATAAACTGCTCTGTAAATCATCTTGTCACCAGTTAAAATCCTACACAATTTTTTTTTTTTTAAATTGAATTGAATTTCATACCGTTTCGGAGAGTAGCACATTGATCTGTATCTTGCAGACACTCCTCATATGTAGGCTTTAGGCTACATACATAATGCATTTAAAATATAGTATTGAACTAACATCTCTTTATTCAAGTTCACAGTGCTTTTGCAGATCAAACATAATGTTGATAAACACGAATAAAAATATTTTCGTCACGTTAGATACTGATAGCCTAATTAATCACTCAAACCCCTTTTTCTAAAATCTCTACTTGCACTAGACTCGAATATCCGCCATATTTGTAGTTTTTTATACAAGTTTTACACGTGTTTGTAGTTATAATCGAATCAATGGGTTGTGGGCAATATTAGCGGAGTCTCACCACCTTAAGTGGGAAAACTCCCATCAAGTAGCGCTTTTCACAGTAGGGCTACACACACCGAAAGACAGACAGCTATTGTATATGTAAGCTAATTAAAAACATAGTAAGAACGAGAAATGTTTAATTTCACAATCTATCGCTTCGGTTACTAGTATATGAAACAAATAAGTTAAAATACATTAATGGTCGTTATAACATACAGTACTTCAAGGAATTTATATAATAAAGTGACTTTGTCTGATTTGTAACCTTTCAGAAATACACAATTGTAAATATGGAAATAGAAAGTGGGACAACTAGCCACGGTCTTCACTGCATCATTTATTTACATCACATATACATATGTATGTAGCCTACATATGCTCTCAGCGATCACTAAACCCGTGACTGCAGCTGAATATCACAAAAGTCCACCCTAATATTTTCTTTGCCGTCAATTTTCGAGGCATTTTATTATTTAACCGCCTGAAATCAGTTTGCGGCGTAAGCCTGACTGTGGAGATGTTTTATAGTTGATGCACCCTCTGTTTAATGTCCATTATAGGTCTATACGTCTCAGTGTAACGGCATGTGTGTATCCGCAGGGCCTGATTCATCGAGATCGATGCCGTTTCCGCCTCTCTTAGGTAAATGGTTGCCTAGGAGACGGACAGGTGCATTCCATCTTACCCAGTCCTGAGGGGGAGCGGGAAGACGGATGCTCTCCTCCATCGCCCTGGAAACACTGGAACTCTGTGGAAGGTCCAGCTCGGCTCAAGAGTTCTATCAGTGAAGATTCCAGTTCACTCACACACACTTATAACCTACACCATAAAAAAACTAATTCTATAACATTTACGGTAAAAAAAAACTGGCAGCTGTGGCATTTACCGTAAAAAATACGGTAGCAACATTTTAGATTTTACAAACTCATGTTAAATTTACAGTAAAAAAAAGTATTTTCATAATCTGATATAATGTTAATTTACCAATTACCGTTTTTTTCACTGTACATTTCACAATCACTTTTTCACTTCCAAAAACTGCAAATCTAATGGTATTTTACTGTAAAATGACATTAAAATGTACGGTTAGATCTATCACAGTTATTCACCGTAGATAGTACGAAAACCTTAATCAATGAACAGTTTCCCACCGTAGCATTTATTACCGTCTTTTTCTGTTAAAATCACAATATTTTTTTTACAGTGTATTACATTATTGTATTATGTTTATATTTTTTACTCTAATACCACACTTAATTTACCGAACAATTCACGTTTTTTCATTGTAAATTTTACAATTGACTTTCTCACTTCCAAAAACGGTATTTTACTGTATTGTACTGTATAATTACAATAAATCTACGGTTAGATCTAACACAGTTATTCACATTATATATAACCAATTAACAGTTTTCCACCGTAGCATTTTTACCGTCTTTTAACGTTATAATCACAATAATTTTTTACAGTGATATATCATATGTTCATTTTATTTTTTACTCTAATACCACTCTTAATTTACTGGACAATTCACGTTTTTTTCATTGTAAATTTTACAATTGACTTTTTCACTTCCAAAAACGGTATTTTACTGTATTGTACTGTATAATTACAATAAATCTATGGTTAGATCTAACACAGTTATTCACAGTATATATAACCAATTAACAGTTTTCCACCGTAGCATTTTTACCGTCTTTTAACGTTATAATCACAATAATTTTTTACAGTGATATATCATATGTTCATTTTATTTTTTACTCTAATACCACTCTTAATTTACCAGACAATTCACGTTTTTTTCATTGTAAATTTTACAATTGACTTTTTCACTTCCAAAAACGGTATTTTACTGTATTGTACTGTATAATTACAATAAATCTACGGTTAGATCTAACACAGTTATTCACAGTATATATAACCAATTAACAGTTTTCCACCGTAGCATTTTTACCGTCTTTTAACGTTATAATCACAATAATTTTTTACAGTGATATATCATATGTTCATTTTATTTTTTACTCTAATACCACTCTTAATTTACCAGACAATTCACGTTTTTTTCATTGTAAATTTTACAATTGACTTTTTCACTTCCAAAAACGGTATTTTACTGTATTGTACTGTATAATTACAATAAATCTACGGTTAGATCTAACACAGTTATTCACAGTATATATAACCAATTAACAGTTTTCAACTGTAGCATTTTTACCGTCTTTTAACGTTATAATCACAATAATTTTTTACAGTGATATATCATATGTTCATTTTATTTTTTACTCTAATACCACTCTTAATTTACCAGACAATTCACGTTTTTTTCATTGTAAATTTTACAATTGACTTTTTCACTTCCAAAAACGGTATTTTACTGTATTGTACTGTATAATTACAATAAATCTATGGTTAGATCTAACACAGTTATTCACAGTATATATAACCAATTAACAGTTTTCCACCGTAGCATTTTTACCGTCTTTTAACGTTATAATCACAATAATTTTTTACAGTGATATATCATATGTTCATTTTATTTTTTACTCTAATACCACTCTTAATTTACTGGACAATTCACGTTTTTTTCATTGTAAATTTTACAATTGACTTTTTCACTTCCAAAAACGGTATAAAATGACATTAAATGTACGGTTATATCTAACACAGTTATTCACCGTATATAACCAATTAACAAAAAAAACTCCAAAAATATAATATTACTATATTTTCATGCATTGAATTATAAAGACGTTTACAATTTTCTGCTCTTTACATATAAGAAATTATTAAAACATTAAATGATTTACTATTTAGACAATATACTGACAAAAAAAGTCCACCAAATGCTGAAGTAGACAAGTTTATTTTTGTAATAATAACAATGATGGTCATATCAATGGTTTAGTAATAAATATGATGTCATAATAATGATGATAATAATGTCAGAATAACAAACAGGATTTTTTCATCTGAGGCTTGTAGCGATAGAAGAAGAGAAAGAAAACACGAACTGATAGCGTCACAGATCTGTAGGGCTTCAGAGAGATACATTTATCTTTCAGTGTTTCACCTTTAAACCTTTTTTTTTTCAAAGATAGTTTATCATTTGAATGCTTACAAAAATGAGAAAGAGATAGATTTTATAAATCCTTACAAATAAACCTTATCGTTTTAGAACAAAATACAAGATTTTGCTGGGGTAGAGCGGAGGGATAGAGGAGAGAGGGCTGATATTTACAGCAGAGATAGAAAAACAACCGTTTACTACGGTAAAAGCAGAAAGATGCTCTCTCGCTCACACAGGTACTCTCTCTCTCTCTCTCTGCCTTAACCCTGGGTCAGACCTTTTCAATAATACACGTATGAGATATAAACATGATGAGTGTAGATGCTTTAGAAGTATAATATATGATCTGTAAAAAGTGTGTGAGCTTCCCAGTTTGGAATCCGGATGGAATCTTTATTCTTCATGCTGATTCTGAGGAGAATCTGTGGAATTCTATGGAATTCATTTAAATATGGTAAAATGTGAAAGTATCATCAAAAGAATAAAACTGTTTAAAAAAAAATTAAAAAACTGAAATTGTATGATAAAAATAAAACAATAAAATATTTTAGTTACTTGAAATAAATGTTAACTGAAACAAAGTAGAACATAAAAAATATAAAACTAAATAAAAACTATATATATATATATATATATATATATATATATATATATATATAAACAAACGACTAATACAATTACAAAACATAATACAATTACTAAAACTTTTACTAAAATTTAAATAAAAAAAGAAAGTGTAAAAAGTAATCCAAAAACATTGATTAAAACTATAATACTACCTAAAAATAAATCATAAAAAACTACAAAATAAACCAAAAAAAAAAAAAAAGATGAAATATTTGCGTAGCGTACCTGCATGTCATATGAATGTGTTGTTGAATTACTGAAATATTAACTCAAGTATATTTTAGGTCAAAGGGGTGCGAGTGGCAAAAAGAGTTGGGCAATCCCTGATCTACATTGTTTATTAATCAATAAATGTAAACGCCTTAAACAGTTCTTTAACCAGATAAAGTCATAACACATTCATCTGATTTCACTTTGCATATAAAGTATTCTGCGTGCCTTTTCGATACGCGTACGTCTAAGTTTTGCAGAAATGTAAATGCACCTATAAACAAATTTCTAAAAACGCTGAACTAAGTGCTGAATAAAGGGGCGAAATAACGTCATTTACACGACAGCGATGTATTAAAAACGTGTTTTTCTGGTACAGACGTCAACATCGTCAAAACGATCCCCGGATCCGTGAAAAAGCGCTGTATTATTGATGCCAGGCCAGTAGATGGCGCTGTTGTAAAGAAACATCACACGCCTATAGAATGAACAAGTAATTTGCATACGCATGATGCCACCATTTCATAAATTCACGTTTACGATAACAGTATCGTTTTCCAAAACTTGTACTTTTGAAAACCGTTTTCAATAGTTTTCATTTTACAATGAAAACCGCAGTAGATGGCGCTGTTGTAAAGAAACATCACGCGCCTATAGAATGAGCACGTAATTTGCATACGCGAGACGCCACCGTTTCACAAATTAACGTTTACGATAAGAGTATCATTTTCCAAAACTTTTACTTTTGAAAACCGTTTTCAATAGTTTGCATTTTCAGTCCCTAAAACGCAGTTGTCGTGTAAACGAACGGCCAAAAAAATGCGTAAAAAGTTTTCAGTTTTTAGTTGAAAACGGTGTCGTGTAAACGCCCCTTATTTAAAGGGATAGTTCACTTTGAAATTAATTTTGATATGTGTTAGGACATCCAAGATGTAGGTGTCTTTGTTTCCACAGTATTTTCAATTTTGATATTTTTCAGTCAAACCGTTCTTGTCTGTCAGTCATATAATGGAGGTCTATGGTCACCACCTCAAAGAGCACACACAGAGAAGTCCAGATAAAACATGATTTAATGACTCGTAAATGTAAGTACACACTGATGGCCTAAGACACGAAACGAGCGGTTTGTGTGAGAAAACCAACAGTATTTATTGCAAGCGCCGTGGTGGTGACCATAGACCTCTATTATATGACTGACAGACAAGAACGGTTTGACCTAAAAATATCAACATGGAAAATACTGTGGAAACAAAGACACCTACATCTTGGATGCCCTTGAGGTAAGATAAAACATACCAAACATTAATTTCAAAGTGAACTATCCCTTTAATACCAGAGAGTTTCTGACTGGCATTTAGAGCTGCAAATATAGTTCAATATAAAAACAATGCAAGTCATTGTGAATAGCTATAAATGAATCAGAGTAAAAGCTGAATAAATAAAGCATAGTTTGATTATGACTGGATTAAAATAACACACGCACACACACACACACACACACACACGCACACACACCCTGCTCTCAACCCCCGTCACCCCCATAATAAATATGTGATAGGTATGTACAAGTACAGCTACTGTTACACTCTGGACATATAGGAATACATTCTTCAAAACATGTGGAAAGGAAAAATTTGCTTTACAAATTCATTTCCCCAAATAAAACTCTCTGTTGGTTACACCCCTCCCCCAAAACACTTCATACAGCTGACAAAACTTACCAAAGAACAGGTTAACAGTCACTGTTTGTGTAAAACATAATTCAAAGGAAGCATTTAATGAAGGAGTAGATAAACGTGTGGATATATTTGTCATATAGCACTATGATAATTCGATGAATAATACTTTTCTTTTTCTTCTCTCTCTCTTTTTCCTAAGGTAAATACTAGATGCATCCGCGGGTCAGGTTCATTTTGGCTGGAAGTGTGTCGCCTGGTTTAAGAGTAAACATCGTAACCTCACGCTTCAGTCCGGTGAGTTTCAGAGACTGGAAATCGCTGATCAACGGGACGGGACGGGGGCCTCACTTTAAGCTTTTGTGTTCATTGTTTTGCATAAATCGTTGCATAAATATTACAAATGAGTTACATAGAAATCCATTCTGTTCATGTTTCGTAAACGTGGCTCCATCGTGGTAAATACTACTGAGATGCATCCAAATAAATTCTAATAAAAGCCATAAAATAATTGCAAATAAAATAAATAGGCATAAAACAATGTGATTTCAATTACATGATAAAACATTTTCAGGGTAAAATAAGGTACACTCTTAGAAGAAAAGGTTCTATATAGAATCTTAAAAGGTTCTATCAGCGCTACGTATTTGGAACCCCTAAAAAAGGGTTCCTCTGGGTTCTATATAGAACCCTGGGGTTCCGTACTTGGTCAATAGAACCTTTTACCAAAAAAAAAAAATTGTTCTATATAGAACCATTTTGGAGTTCCATATATGAAGCGGGGGATGGAACCATTTCTGGTTCTAAATAGAACCATTTCTTCTAAGAGTGTAGTCTTTAAAATGAAACATGAACGACCGAACGAATATCAATGTGAAACCATTCTTATGTTGCAATCGAATTATGAATCGTAATTTGAGATTTTGCTCCGCCCCTTCATAACCATCATCCCCCCACACCCTCACCTCTCACTCCGACACTGATCAGTAGTTGACATCTTTAGTTTCAGTGCTAACCAGGAACACCACAGGAAGTTGGTCAGCAGCGTGGCCAATCAGGAGAGTTATGACATCAGCCACAGGAAGTGAACGAGACGCTCCACCCAAACTCGGGACCAATCGAATCCTGGCCTGATGAAGTCTCTCCACAGGAAACGGTTGAACGGATGACCAATGAGGACGCAGGAAGTAGTGCCGCCCATGTGACAAGTGTTGCAAAGCGACCAATCACGGAGAGCACGGCGACTCCACCCACAGGAAACACATTTGTCATGCAGCCTTCAGCTTGTTTTGACTCCTCCCCCCATGGCCTCTGATTGGTGGATGATGTAGTGGGCGGGGCCCTGCACAGTCGCATCAGTGTCAGATTACCGTCCGTCTCCGTTCCATCTATGAACGCTAACATATAGAAAAATAAAATGTTTCTGGATGTGTTTTCTTCTTCTTTCTAAACTGTTTTTATATTCTTGTCCTTTACGTTGTCCACCGGCACACGACACACACTTTTCTTCGTTCGTTCCTCTGGTTTTGCTTTTCTCATGATGGTCCTTGCTGTCCTGAAGTGCTCAGTTCAGATCTCTCACTCTTTCACTTTTTTCTTTCACTGTATTTACTGAAAAAGCAGAAGCAGATGAATGAGCATTAATGCAGTGATTCTTGTTGTATAATATCATTTTTTTTACAGCAACGCCAAAAAGTGTTTGCACATGTCCTGATAAGTGAAGCCAAAGCATTTCGATCGCCCCCTGGTGGCTGGACGCAGTATAGGCCATAAACCCCGCCCTCTTCGGGTAACCAAAAACGTAACGAAAAAAATCGAATTACACTGGTGCTATTCGAATGTCAATCAAATAGAACCGAATTGTATTATTTCAATTAAATGTATGTAGCTAGTGTGTATTATTAGGGAATTTTATGGCACTAAATTATATTTACGCCCGAATTTATCCGTTTATTCACCGTATTGACAATAGACATGAAAATTAATTTACCAACCAGAGCTGTGGTAAACTTTTAGACTTTTTTTCAAAGATTACACTTGTCAGATTATTGCTGAAGTGAAAAAAAGTTACAGAATTTTATGTTTATTGTTATTAAAAAATGCACAAAATACTATAATTTGCAATTTTTATGAAATATATATTTTCGAAAACATGTTTTACTCTAAAACTGCAAGAAAATCAAAGCCGTGCATCCAAACAGAGTTTGGATATCTTAAAAAATGAGCTTTCAGTCAGATGTTGTTTGGCCGCAGTACCAAACGCTTCCACTAGTTGAAATTAATTTTTTGACTGCGAACAATACAAGTGTGACTATTTTTTTCAAGACCATTTAACATTTTTGAATCAGGCATGCCATGATTTTGTGTGTGTGTGTGTGTTCACATACAGTAGTAAAGTGCCAAAAGCTTTACTAAGTTTTGTATCCGAAAAAAACCAAAAAAACATTTTTCGGTTGCACCAGAGGGGTAAAATAAACATTTCCCGCCATTTTAGGCAGTTCTCATCACGCTGATGTATATTCAAGTGTTGGGTTTTCCAATCAGCTTTATTTTAGTTAGTTATTTGATGCTGTTAAAATGACGTGTAATGTCATTGACAGTTGTACTTGCGATTGCGTTTACACGAACGAAAAACGTAAAACTTTGTATGCGTTTTGGCTGTACACGGTAACTGCATTTTGGGGGCTGAAAATACAAACTATTGAAAACAGGTTTCACAGTGCAAGTTTTTGAAAACGATACGGTACCGTTACAGTCTCCATGTAAACTACGAAAACGTGAATTTGTGAAAACAGTGACGTCATGCAAACTAGTGTTCAGTCTATACGTGTTTCTCTACAAAGTGACATCGCCATCTACTGGCCTGGCATGAATACAGCATTTTTAGTAGTTTTGACAATGTTTCCGTCTGTATGAAAGATGCAAAAGAAAATCGTTTATGTATTTAGTGCATCGTTGTAGTGTAAATGTAAAAAAAATATTTTCATGATTTGTAATCGCAACATTTTTTCTTTTGTCAAATCAACTTAGATAATTTATGTTGTTCAGATAATATAATATTTTGAGTTTCTGGTGATTAAATTAATCTCCTTCATTGTATTAACTCAATTTTTTCCATTTCAATGAACCAAAAATTTTAATGCAACCAGGTTACTTATTTTTTTAAGTTAAACCAACAATATTTTTTTACAGTGTGGGCGGGACTTTGATTCGGCGGCTCTAGCTCAGGATCACTACTATACGCAGACAAGGGCTAAAAATGTCATAATGAGTAATGTCATTTTCTGGGATATTTGGCTTAATTTTTCTAAAGTGGAAGGAAGTGGAAACGTCGTCCATATTTTTTACAGTCTATGGTTTGGAAACATTTTATAGGGGGGAGAAAGTTGGTGACGATTCTCAGGGCCCACGGCTTTTGCTCACCACCTGTAACAAGATTTCAATCGAGGAGGAACCTTGATTTATAATCTTCTCCATTTTTATGGAGAAGATTATAAATGAATAATAACTTTCAGAAATTCAGAAGTATACATGTAACTGAATTTCAATATTTTCATTCTTTTCACACACACAGGCACACCAAAAACAAAATACGATATAAAATAATAGAATTAATAATAAAGATAAAAATCATTTTTAAGCATTATTTTTTGTATTTAATCCACTTTAAACATGTATATTGAAACGCTTAAGAAGAGAATAACATACATGTACAAACATTTTTGCTTATTTTTTAAAAATTAGAGAGGTTGATGAACAAGAGAACCTTTCCTTTAGTCATGCGTATATTGTATAACAAAATATCAAAATAAGTGTAATTAAATTTTTTTAAAGCAGTTTTTGCAAGCATTTTAAAAAGCACAGCATTTCATAAAACATTGTTTAAAAGACAAATATGTTTTGGAGTAGCTGTATTATATTCACTATATTGTAAACTCGACAATTATACAAATAATATATATATATATATATATATATATATGAAGAGTTCAGATGCAAAAGCCTCTAAATGCCATTTGAAATTTTCTTCTTTAATGATGATTTTTATCAAACTTGTATATTTAAGTTCAGTAATTTCACTTAAATGGCAATGATAATTACCTATTAATAGTTATATAAGTGAAATTACTGAACTTAAATATACAAGTTTGATAAAAATCATCATTAAAGAAGAAAATTTCAAATGGCATTTAGAGGCTTTTGCATCTGAACTCTTCATATATATATATATATATATATATATATACATATATACTGTATATATATATATATATAAGGATTTGTATAATTGTTGAGTTGACAATTGTCAAGTCAAAGCCAATTTGTTTGACATGTTCATAATGTTTACAGGACACAACTAAACATGATTTATGATTTTTAAATATAATAAATATACATTATATATTGAAGAGACCCCAGCTCATGTAAGCTCTTTATTTTATGTAGACATATTCATGAATTATAATGAACTTGTATATATAAACATCAAATATCATTTTCATGGGCAGAAAGATCACATCATATACAATGTTGAATATATCAAACCATACTTCTGACAAAACTCTCAGACAAAAACAAACACAGGAAAAATAAATTACATAGAGTTTAAAGTATTATCATTTCAAAATCCACTATATATGCGTGTTGAAACGCTCAGGAAGATATAAGTATATATACATATATTTACAAACTTTTTTGCTTCTTTTTTTTAAACTGTAAGTGTCATATAAGTGTATATTTTATTTTTTGCTGAAACAGCAGGTAAACACGCTGGTCTGAATGAGTCGAGACCTAAAGACTTCATAGATGTGAGTAATATTCATATCAGTCCTTGTGCTGATATGTTGACTAGCTGCAGAATAACTATATGGTGTATTCAAAGAGCTCAAATGAGCCCTCATGTAATTAATAATACAGTATATCAAAACAATAAGCAAATACATGTCGTGTATAGTTTAAACCCATCTGCTGGTTCTTTGTACAGTAATGCGAGTCGACACAGTTGAAATAATAAACTACAATTCACATCTTTCACATCTACAGAGGCTCTTTCTGGTTGAACATCAGCAGCATTAACAGGTCAAAGCAGAAGAAAAGTGCAGGGAATACAGAGAGGGAGGTTTGCTGGACACCTGAATATACTGTCGTTCAGGATTGTAAACTATTCTTTTACTTCAATGCAATTTCCCTACTTTGGTTGGTCATAAACCGAAAGATGTAAGCTCTGCGCTCCGGCTTTATAACGTTATCGATTAACGTGACTTTAAGAGATGAAAAAAAGCTGCAGCAAATTTGGAAATAAAAAAGACGAATAGAAATCAGATGTTCTTAACACTCTTATAAATCAAGGTTCTTTAATTGGCTTCGATGGTTTTATAAAGAATCTTTAATATCCATGGAATCTTCCCGTTCCACACATGATTCTACGAGTTGAGCGGGAGCTTGGTTTGAGAATTAAGTTGAGATTACGTCATAATTTTAAGTGAGAGGAATTCAAATGTACGAGTACAAAACAAAAATCTGCCAGTTCTGCTTACTTAAACTTTGAATTTCTTAACTTACATTTTTTATATATATAACTGATTGCCTCAATTAAAAAAGAAACAAAGAAAAGAAACAAATTAATCAGATGTTCTTAATTCTTGCCTGACTGCATTGTGCTATGTTTAAAGTTTGGTGGAGGGGGGATTATGGTGTGGGGTTGTTTTTAACACTCTTTTTGTCAAATTTTTCTCAAATTGGATGTCAAAGTTCGTTCGACCTCCCCTCCACTAGATGGCAGACATGTCATACTTCATCCTGGACTCAAAAAACGTCATGTTTATACAAAAAATATTCAAGTTAGAGAGCTAGTGTGCGAGTGAGCCATTTTATCAGAGCCTCTCCGCAATCGCGGCGACGGTATTGTGGTGGAGACTTAATATACTAATATATTAATATCTAATACCACTGGGTATGTTAGATGAGGTCGAAGTATTCATAGGACAGTTAGGGGGCGACGTGGAGACAGGTTGGGGAGTCACAATGACAGTAGTCCGAGCTGTACACACTCGAGGCATATCTGGCCACGCTGCTCGTATCATCTCACTCATGATCTGTGCCTTGCCGTGGCGAGTGAGCTTTTGAACTAAACAGGTCGTGTCTACTTGTGTTTGTATGTCATATGAATAATATGTATGTGCCCCAAACATGGAGCACATATAGTTTCTACAATTTATTTGTAATGATTCACACAGTTTGTTTACCACTTACTATATACCTGAGCATCCAGTATTGTGCAATATAACATACAGAAGGTGATGGACATCTTGGGGAGAAAGAAGTGCTGCATTTTATCATTTAAACGTGACTTTTCATGAAAATTCTATAATCCAAGATTGCCGCCTCCATATAACGTCATAACATGTAAATTAGACGGGATATTATGCAAATTAGAATGTAATCCCTACATGAACTTTGGGTCATCCTTAATATTTCTCTAATTTACAGAAAGTCTCTATCTTTTATCACTTTTAAGATATCAAAATCGAACGTTTTAGGAAAAAACTCATAAAGGGTTAAAAATCACTGTTCTTTATTGGCAACGATGATTCCATTAAGAATCTTAAACGTCTTCCAATTCCACAAAAGATTCTCAATATTGGAAAAAGGTTCTTTACATTGTTAACATGTTCTTCACTCTAAGAGAAAACAAAATGGTTCTTTTAAGAACTGATCACTGAAAGATTATCTGTGGAACCGAAAACGGTTCTTCTCTAGGGGTTTTCGAACTGTTTTCATAGTTTCTATCCACAAGTTTCCGAGGGGCGCTCCTGTAAAAAATAAAGCGGGTGAAACTTCCGGTGACGCGGCGGAAGTAGCATTCCAATGGTATTTTGTGTGTTAGTTAGCGAAGAGGCTAGCTGTTTTTCGGAGAATTATTTTACTATTTAAAGACGCAAATCTTTATGAGAGATGTCGTTACGGAGCTCAGGGACAACATGTGCTGTTCGCGGTTGTATGTATAACCGGATTAAACTAGTTCAGTGGCTTAAACGTGATTGTTTTGAAAATAAGCCGAAAACGAAATCAGAGTGATCCTGCTAGAGCCCGTCTCTGATCCTGCCAACGACCGTAGTTTCCATCACCTCCCAAAAGACGACGAATCTTCCTGTGTACATTTGTTTAAATTCTTAATATTCTATAAACTTTTATCAGCATGTGATTGGCTGTTCGCTACTGATGTTACACCTAAACTCAGGATCAAAGCCTGTGTGACAGAATACCAAATGTGCCAGTTAATGTATTCAAGCAGCACATTCATTTATAATTTTGAATAAACTCCAAAGCACAATGACTAAGTGTGTATTTTTTATTTTAATTGTTTGTCAGCTCGCACAACTGTCTGTCACCATGCCTTGATGAGTATTGATTATTAATCAAGTTATTATAATACTCCCAATCAACTACTGCGGAGGGTAAAGGTACTGTTATTTCACCCTTTTTAATTTCGTTGAGGTTGTGTTCCCACATCGTTAGCTAGTTTGGATCGCTATAACTTGAATGACTGTCAACTGTTGAATGAACAAGCGTCAAGCATGTCAAATCGCGCTTTGTTTACTTCCAACCGGAAGTCGCGCCCACTTTTGACGCAAGGCCTCATGGGGCGTAGGAAACTTGTGGATAGACCCCTTTTGCGCCGACGTCACAGTTACGTCACGGCGCTAGCTGGAGGCAAAACAAAGTGAAAACAATACAAAACAGCACAGATTCGGCTACATAATAAGGAGCTTAAATAATTGTTACTATTATTAAATGTCATCTTGTTGTGCTGTTTGGTGCAAGAATTGATGAAAAATGAATATGCTGTATCTGGAACTTTTATTTCTAGAAAATATTCACATCATTAAAATCGCACTGTAATGTCACTCTTTACATTGTCGTGGTCTCGGCAGAACTGCGGATCGTACACACAAGTCTTGTACAGGACCATATAGGCATCTAAACATTTATATGCCCTCAGTTTCTCTTTACGATCGGTTTCTCTGTAAGTGTAGGTGTAGAAGTCAGGCCACTCAACTGAGGTAACGTAACGTTAATCCCGTCAGATCGTCCATGCATTGAGTGAGCGTGTAGGCGGCTACGGGTCGGCCAATCTGGTTCTGTCCGTTAAAAATAACTTTTGGAAATAACAATCGCGGTCCTGGACACTGAGTGACCTTACACATTAAGATAATATCGGATTTTCTCCAGTCATTGTTAAAAAATAAGCTAATAAAACTTGCTAACTAGCGTTAGTGAAGCGGCCAGATGGATCGTTCTGCCTCCACCTAAGCTCCGCCCACAAAAAAACGTCACCATGTTTACCAACTGTAAAAGGGTCTATAACTACATGATATTTGTCGTGTTCGCACTACTGGAACTGGGAATGATTTTAGTAATAGGACTATTTTGGAGAGTCTAACTTCTAACCCAGAACAATAGGACCTATACAGTGACGTAAGCGCACTCTGATTGGCCGAACACATGCCATATGAAACACCGGGAGAACGGCACGAGGCCGGTGGCGTGATTACCGATGTAAGACGCACCGGTCTCGTATCGCTCACGGAGGAGCGAGGTTGATGTGTGTTAAAAAGCACACTTCAACCGATCGCTTGTTTAGCTTTTATGTAAACACTATATTCAGATTCACCAATCAGAATGAATTCAGTTAGATCGAAACAAAAGCTGTGCATGTAAACAATGAATGGCGACTGCAGAAAGCAAAAGCTTTCTCCACAGAACAAGAGCCTGCTAGCTTAGCTTCCAAACAAAGATGGCCGACACTATGTGTTCATTCTGTGAGTGAGATCGCCCTCTATGGGCAAGTTGAGGACATGCGGGACAGACCCGAATACTGACTGTAGTCTTTAGCCTCTGGACACAAAATCCTCAGATGACGCAAAATGGCGATTTTTTCCAGACAAAAAAAAATACATAAATCTCACGTCTCAGGACATTGCGAATACAAGCAGGAGGGGAATGCCCAGGGGGAAAATAAAGTATAACACCTGGTGTGAAAAAGTGTGAAAAATCCCCTTATGACATCACTGCGAAAACTCCATTTAGAACCTTGATTTTCAAGAGTGAAAGATTCAGCTGATATGCTTGTGTGTAAACAGTGTTAATTTGACATCTTCCGTATGAGTCGTGTCTCTCAAAGTTCAGTTTCATCAGGATAGAGCCCTGATTATATGATTCACGTCTTTCACAGCACATGTAATATATGGATTCAGTCGGACGCATCATATCATTCGAGCTCCGAACTGTAATGTTGAGAGTTTCTTCTAAATCTCGTGTAAAGTGTGCTCTGCGCTCGCTCTGATCTCATACACATTAAACTCTCAGCAGATGCTCTCCTCACATCACTCTCTCTCTTTACAACTTCCTATGACTCGCTGTATATATCTGTGTGTTTTCTTAAAACTATTTATTTCTCCTTGCGTCAGAATCGCCCTAAAAGCCCTCTTGAGTATGGAAGCCCAGTTCTGTCACATAAGAAAAAAATTATGATATAAAACGGCAAAATTATGACATAAAAAGTTAAATTATGGCATACTAAGTCATAATTATGAGGAAAAAAAAGTCAAAATTGGTATAAAAAGTCATTATTATGACACAAGTTGAAATTGACATATTAATAGACATAATATTAATTAATAGACATATTAATTGACATAGTCATGATTTAAAGAGTGATAATCATGAGATTAAAGCGAAACAATGTCAATTGTGATAAAAGTCAAAATGATGACATAAATCGAAATTATGAAGTAAATTTCATTATTTGTATTTTTAGGTTGAAATTGACAGACCAAAAAGTCAAAAAGTAAAAAAAAAAATACATATATAAATATATATATATATATATATATATATATATACAGTATATATGACTTCACAATTTAATCTTTTATGTCACAAGTGACTTTAAATTTCAATAGAATGTCATAATTTTGACTTTTTGTGTCATAATTTCAACTTTTTATCTCATAATATCACTTTTTAAGCCATAATTACAACTTAATGTCATCATTTTGACTATTTCCCCTTGTGTTCCCATACATCATTTATCTACTCAAACCTCTCCATGTCTGCTTGCATAATTTCTCAAATCTAATTATTTTTTCCTCACAATATGTCCATAAACCTCCCCAATGTCCCCTTATACAAGTCTAAATATGTATTATTATTTTTCAATTTCTCTGTATATCCGAAATGTCTAGATAAATCTCCTTTAAATATTTATCCATGTTTTTTTTCTTTAAATCCTTTCTGTCTACATATTATCTCTCTATTAACCTCTAAAACTACATTATGCAATTTTTGCATATATATTAAATGACGGTTTAATCTTTAACATATTAACGCCCATGTTCACACACACACCCGTTCAGCATTAGTTAGTGTGAGTTAAACCTGTCCGCTGTGTACAGAGGTAAGTCTGTTAGTGCAAACGTGAGAGGGACGAATCCTCTCATCTCAGGAACAACACGCATAGAAACCCTTCAAACTAAAGCTTCATCAGACTGGAGTAATGCTGGCGATAGAGACGCTGAATCCGAATGTCTGCTGGGATGGGTGTGTGTGTTCAAGAGAGTCCTGAGATATATCTGTCTCATGAGTCTGAATTCACACTAGCAGCTTATACACACACAATACACCCAATCAATGATGAAACACAGACCCAAGCCAAACTAAATCTAAAAACAGCTTCCCGTTCAAACCACCAAACACAAACGCCACGTCTGAAAGAAAAAGTCAATCCACATTTATGAGCTGCTCTTCCGATTTCCCCCATTGATTTCCACGAGGTCCACAGAGTCGGGCCGTCTTGGATGAGGTCATCGGCTGACCCGGAAGCGTTTTAGTAAATGGGACTCCGTGTGTGTAGTGGTTTTGAGAAGTGAGTTTGTGTGATCAGTGCTTTAGTCTCTAGTAGGGCGTGAAGCGGCTGTAGCCTCCTCTGTACAGGCTTGCCTGCAACATCAAAGATGACAGAGCACCAATCAGAGTCAAGCTAGTGGCCACGGCAACGGCGGAATCCTGCTCCCGCAAAAATCCTTCCTTTAGAATACACAGGGTTCCATGGGGAACATCACATTCATTTCTCCATTGGGGAACTGTCTTTAGCGCCTCAGAGTAGTGATATGTACTCGTAGGGTGCTACTATGGACATTTAAGGCTAAATAAGGAACATAAAGTCGTCCCTGATTGGGAACTGCCCCAGTGGAAAGCTGCTGTACCCATAAAGTTGTGAGTTTTACAAAGTTTATCCATGAATCTGCAAGGAAATGTCCACTTTTCACATTTCCAGGGTTCTCAGAAATCGTCATATTGTATAGTTTTTAACAGTAATAACTACAAATATAATTTTTGTGTTCCTATTTTTGCAAATGTCAAAAGATAAGGAAAAATCCATGATGGATTTTCTATGACTTTCCACAGAGAAGAAAAATATGAAAGATTGATTACGTTGGTTAGGGTCACGCCAAAATAACTTTTTAGTATGGAAGCCCATTTCTGCTACATAAGAAAGTTAATATGACATTAAAAATCAAAATGATGACATCAAATGTCAAAATTATGACATGAAGTGTCAAAATTATGACCTCAAATGTCAAAATTATGACATAAAAAAAAAATCTAAATTATGACACCAAAAGTCAAAATAATGACCTCAAATGTCAAAATTATGACATAAAAAATCAAAATTATGACACCAAAAGTCAAAATTATGACCTCAAATTTCAAAATTATGACATAAAAAATCAAAATTATGACACCAAAAGTCAAAATTATGACCTCAAATGTCAAAATTATGACATAAAAAAAATCAAAATTATGACATCAAAAGTCAAAATTATGACCTCAAATGTCAAAATTATGACACCAAAAGTCAAAATTATGACCTCAAATGTCAAAATTATGACATAAAAAATCAAAATTATGACATCAAATGTCAAAATTATGACATAAAAAATCAAAATTATGACATCAAAAGTCAAAATCATGACCTCAAATGTCAAAATTATGACACCAAAAGTCAAAATTATGACCTCAAATGTCAAAATTATGACATGAAGTGTCAAAATTATGACCTCAAATGTCAAAATTATGACATAGAAAAAAAATCAAAATTATGACACCAAAAGTGAAAATTATGACCTCAAATGTCAAAATTATGACATAAAAAAAAATCAAAATTATGACACCAAAAGTCAAAATTATGACCTCAAATGTCAAAATTATGACATAAAAAATCAAAATTATGACACCAAAAGTCAAAATTATGACCTCAAATTTCAAAATTATGACATAAAAAATCAAAATTATGACACCAAAAGTCAAAATTATGACCTCAAATGTCAAAATTATGACATAAAAAAATCAAAATTATGACATCAAAAGTCAAAATTATGACCTCAAATGTCAAAATTATGACCTCAAATGTCAAAATTATGACACCAAAAGTCAAAATTATGACCTCAAATGTCAAAATTATGACATAAAAAAATCAAAATTATGACATCAAAAGTCAAAATCATGACCTCAAATGTCAAAATTATGACCTCAAATGTCAAAATTATGACACCAAAAGTCAAAATTATGACCTCAAATGTCAAAATTATGACATGAAGTGTCAAAATTATGACCTCAAATGTCAAAATTATGACATAGAAAAAAAATCAAAATTATGACACCAAAAGTCAAAATTATGACATCAAATGTCAAAATTATGACCTCAAATGTCAAAATTATGACATGAAGTGTCAAAATTATGACCTCAAATGTCAAAATTATGACATAAAAAATCAAAATTATGACACCAAAAGTCAAAATTATGACACCAAAAGTCAAAATTATGACATCAAATGTCAAAATTATGACCTCAAATGTCAAAATTATGACATCAAGTGTCATAACTATGACAAAAATTCTAAATTATAACAGACTAGGACAAAATTGACATAAGTCATAATTATGACACAAGTTTAAATTGACATTACGTCTTAAATGGTGATAATTATTAGATAAAAAGGTCAAACCATGACAGAAATTTGAAATTGACACTGTCGAAACTGACTTAAAAAGTCAATTATGACATAAATGGAAATGATGACAATTTTGACGAGTCAATCATGATATTTTTTTGACAAACTGTTGAAATTATGACGTCATCTCATTATCATTTATCTCATAATATCTCTGGCAGTGAGTCAATTTCGACTTTATTATTCGACGTTATAATGACACAAGTCATTTAAGTAAATTTTAAAAAGAAGTAAAATTATGACACTGCCAAAAACAAAATATCAATTGCGACATAAAAGTCAAAATAATGACGTTAATCATTACATAAGTCAATTGTATTATTTATATTTCTAGGTCGAAATTGACATACTAAGTCAAAATTATGACTTTTTATATCATAATTATGACTATGTCATAATTGTGTTTTGTTATTTCACGACTGATTTGTCAATTTAAGCAGAATGGCATAATTTTGACTTTTTGTATCATAATTTAAACTTTTATCTCATAATTACCACTTGACTTGTTAGTCTCATAATTTAAATTTAGTATGTCATGACTTTTTAATCCCATAATTAAGTTTTAAATCACAATTTTGACTGTTAAATCTTATTATGTTGACTCAATATGTAATAATTGTAACGTAAATTATAATTTTATCTGTCATAATTATGACTTTTAAGGTCATAATTTGGCTTTGTCTCATAATTGACTAAGCATTTCGTAATTTTGACTTATGTTTTTTTTTTTAGTTTTTGTGGCATAAATGGACTTTCATACTTCAGTGCATAATTTTCAAATCCTTTTTTGCTCCAAATCAAAGTTTGTGGTTCATGACTCATGACTTTTTGACTCCCTATGGGGAAAATGAATGGGAGAAATAATTCCAGGAACCAAGAGCACTGAAAAGTGGGCGGCACTGTTGCACTTTAAACGGCATTGATGTGTGGGACTGTGTGTGTGTGTGTGTGTGTGTTTACTAATGCTGATGCAGACAGAATAGAAAAGCGACACAATTCTGATCCTGAACTCTGAGAACTCAGATTTAAACAACTTCTCTCAAAAGTTCACGTTATTAATCGTGAGATCAAGGGGTCGCGCGTGATCGGTGTGTGTGTGTGTGTTCGCGATCTCATTACAGAGTCACTAACTAGCAATCTTCTCCCCGCATTGTGCAGAAATGGCATCGTCGCCTTTGAAAGCATCACAGAGCTCGAACTATGATACATCAAATTAATGTGGATGCTGTTCAAAGGCAAGTACAATTATTCTCTTTAAAGTTGAGCACGTATAAATCTCGCAGGCGAGCGCTGGTCTCACACACCCCGTGATCCGGACCGTACGCGTGATTTACTCCAGACCTTCAAAGGGTAATTCTCCCTAATTTGAGGGGAACCCGCTCGCCGGCTCGGGTGGAAGCCCTCTGCAATTTCATGACGCTGGGAAAAGCAGCAAAGAGAATTTAATGCAACCTCAGAGGAACTAATTATTAAAGGAATTTTAAAAGCAAAAAGCTCCGCCATCTCGCGCCGCCGTTAATCAGTTATGATGAAAGAGCCAAAAACAGCAAAGTGCTCTTTCTCTGACAGATGAGGGATCGGTTCATTGCTCTGTGAATCTGGAGTTCTCAGGTTCTTCTGCATCAGTACACACACACACACACACTGAAATGGACAAGTGGTGTGGGTCTGTTCCAAAACCTAGTGAGCACCCTAACTAGACAGCATCATAAGACATCAAAGGCTTTTTAAAATCGAAATATTCTTTAATTAAGATCAGTTTTCATTTATTCTGAATTAGCTTTTATTTTCATTTATTTAATTTAAGTTTAAGTATTAGTAATTGTATTATGTGCTTTTGTTGTCAATTTCTATTTATTTTTATTTGTTTTAGTTTGAACTTATTCATAGACTTTACTTTAACTTATTATTATTTTAATCTAATTTGATTTATATTTTATTTCAGCTTTACTTCAATGAACAAAAATGATTTTTAATAGTTAACAATAACTTTAAGTTTTTCCATCTAATTTGATTTATATTCTATTTTAACTTATCTGCATTTCAATTACCTATTTACCATATTAAAAATAAAAGTTAACATATATATATATATATATATATAGTATATATATATATATTTATTTGAGAAACATATGTATATATATATATATATATAAAAAATATATATAATAATAATATATAATAATAATATTATATATAATATATAATATATATAATAATAATAATAATAATAATAATAATAATAATAATAATATATTTTTTTGGAGAAACTGATCAAAATTAAGAAAGATCAAAATCTGCCAGTGGAGAAAGAAGAAAAACACTTAATTCAGAGGGAAAAAGAGTATTTTCTGAGTCAATTTGCAGATAATTGTTCTCCTTTTAAACATAATCTCACTTGATTTATTTTTATTTCATGTCATTTTGCGTCTTGAGTGAAAGCATCAAGAATTTTTAGATATTTGAAATGGAAAACGAGTCAAAAAAAAAAAACACAGAGGAACAAAATAAACTTTATGTACAATCCCAGAATGCATTGCAACAACAAAAAAAAATCTATTAAAACTGGTGGAAGAACAGAGAGAAACTGTAATACATCAATCAATGAAAAGGTCAATTTGATATATAAAAAGGACAATTTTAACACTTTTTAAGGTGCTGATTCGAATTAAAAGTGTAAAACTGTGCGCCGTCTACTGGTTTTCAATGCTAACAAGCTGTCTCTGTGCGCACTAGACGGGCCGCTCACTGTGTTTTGGAACAGAGCCGGGGCTTTTCTGCTTCTCACTGTTGAGGAAGAAACAAGGAAGGAGTTTTGCAGGGAAGCAGGATTTCAGGAAAAGTTAATTTAGCAAATGAATGAGTTTCAAACAAAGCGTCTTAATTAATGAAAGCTTTTAGCTAGCAGCTGCACCGGGGAACTGTCCACTGCTTCTCGTGCTAATTTAGTTTTCATTTGTTTCGCTGACGTCCTCGTCGGTGAGAGACCGCACGCATGCCGGAGTGCCAAATAAGTGTTTTTTTCCTCTTTCTGATAGAGAGAGGTGGTTGAAAAATGAACCATCCGTGCTTTAGTCGAGCCTGTCCCACGGCACACTGCTGTATGCGTTACCGTTCTCGTTAATTTGGGGGAAATGGAGAGCAAACGACGGCCACTCTGACGGCCCATTAGTGCCTTCATCTTTGATGTTAGCTGCAAACGCTAGCTAAAAACAGACATTAACCGACTGACTTCCTCGTCACAGAAACACACGCTGAACACTCCTGGCTCAGATGAGGGAAACAAGGGTTCGTAATCACGGGAAACAGTTCGAGTGTGTGTGTGTGTTGATCTTACCATGGTCCCCACGCTGTATGTGGCCGCCGGGCCGATGGTGTGGTGATAGGGGTCAGTGGTTGCATAGACTCTCCCATAACTGCACAAACATGAATCAAGAGATGCTTTAACATGAAGAAACACTCTTGCACAACACCAGACAGCAATTTCTGAGTGAAAATTTGGTTCTACGCCATTTTTTTTGTTCAGTGTACCCTAAACTTGTGTTAGCAAGAGCAAATATGAAATGCAAATCTCCCATTTTTATGTATAAATGTTATGAGTTTGCATGAAAATAATTCTTTATTATTCAATAATCTGCCCCTGTAATCATGATTTGTGTAAGGAGGAATAAAACTCGTCTGTTTTATTCATTTTAGCTGGAAACTGCAGTGAAGTTGAGCTTGTATAAGAGAAATTCCTGTTGAAAATTAGAGCCAGACCGATATATCGGCAGACCATTATTATCGGCCGATATTATCGGCAGACCGTTATTATCGGCAGACCGTCATTATCGGCAGGCCGTTATTATCGGCAGACCGTCATTATCGGCAGGCCGTTATTATCGGCAGACCATCATTATCGGCAGGCCGTTATTATCGGCAGACCGTCATTATCGGCAGGCCGTTATTATCGGCAGACCGTCATTATCGGCAGGCCGTTATTATCGGCAGACCGTCATTATCGGCAGGCCGTTATTATCGGCAGACCATCATTATCGGCAGACCGTTATTATCGGCAGACCGTTATTATCGGCAGACCGTCATTATCGGCAGACCGTTATTATCGGCAGACCGTCATTATCGGCAGGCCGTTATTATCGGCAGACCGTCATTATCGGCAGACCGTTATTATCGGCAGACCGTCATTATCGGCAGGCCGTTATTATCGGCAGACCGTCATTATCGGCAGACCGTTATTATCGGCAGACCGTCATTATCGGCAGACCGTCATTATCGGCAGACCGGCATTATCGGCAGACCGTCATTATCGGCAGACCGATATTATCGGCAGACCGTCATTATCGGCAGACCGTCATTATCGGCAGGCCGTCATTATCGGCAGACCGTTATTATCGGCAGGCCGTTATTATCGGCAGGCCGTCATTATCGGCAGACCGTTATTATCGGCAGACCGTCATTATCGACAGACCGTCATTATCGGCAGACCGTCATTATCGGCAGACCGTCATTATCGGCAGGCCGTCATTATCGGCAGACCGTTATTATCGGCAGGCCGTTATTATCGGCAGACCGTCATTATCGGCAGGCCGTCATTATCGGCAGGCCGATATTATCGGCAGACCAATATTGGGTAACACTTTATTTTGATAGTCCACTTTAGACATTCAACTAACTATAAGTAACTTTGCCGTTACATGTCAACTAACTATCATTAGAGTATTAGTAGACTGTCAGCTTAATATCTGCTAACACTTTATTTTGTTGGTCCCCCAACAGACATTCAACTGACTGTAAGTAACTTAGCAACTACAAGTCAACCTGTTCTCCTAACCTGAACTCTAACACCTAACCCTAAACTAACAGTCTACTAGAGTCTACTAATACTCTAATGACACTTAGTTGACATGTAGTTGAAAAGTTACTTATAGTTAGTAGAATGTCTAAAGTGACTATCGAAATAAAGTGTAACCCGATATTATCGGCCGATATTAGGCATTTCCCAAACTATCGGTATATCGGCAGTTATAATGGCCGATAAATGAATATTTCAACAATGAAATAAAAACGCACACAAAGCTAGCTAATGCCACTATCATCAGTCTGTTGTATTGTGAAAAAAAAGAAACAAGTTTCTTTTTAAAATGCATTATCGTATTATTTTAGTAAAAACTCATAAATAACTACAAATAACTAATGTTAGGGAAATCTGTTAATGTTTTGTTGCGCGTTTCTGAATATATATATATATATATATATATATATATATATATCGGCCGATATATCGGAATATCGGATTTTAAAACCAACAAATATTTGTATCGGTATCGGTCGGGCTCTATTGAAAATCCCTCATAAACTATTTTGGGTCACACTTACGTTTAGAGTCCAGTTCTCACTATTAACTATTTGCTAATTAGTATGCATATTACTAGGCTAATGGCTGTTTAATAGTGCTGATAAAGCCCATATTAATCTGGATTACCATATTCTACATCCCTTATTCTAAACTTAAATACCTTAACTATTAATAAAGCAGTAATTAGTTATTTACTGAGGCACAAGTCATAGTGAAGAGTGAAAACTGGACCCTAAACTAAAGTGTGACCTAATTTTGTGACTTTTTTAATATTTCTAAGGTAGATGACAAGAAGAAAGACGACGAGAGAATTAAACAAATCAAGAATAAGAGGGAAAGAAAGGTTGAGAAGAGGGAAAGAAAGGTTGAGAAGAGGGAAAGAAAGGCTGAAAAGAGGGAAAGAAAGGTTGAGAAGAAGGAAAAAAGGTTGAAAAGAGGGAAAGAAAGGTTGAGAAGAAGGAAAAAAGGTTGAGAAGAGGGAAAGAAAGGTTGAGAAGAAGGAAAAAAGGTTGAAAAGAGGGAAAGAAAGGTTGAGAAGAGGGAAAGAAAGGCCGAAAAGAGGGAAAAAAAGGTTGAAAAGAGGGAAAGAAAGGTTGAGAAGAGGGAAAGAAAGGCTGAAAAGAGGGAAAGAAAGGCTGAAAAGAGGGAAAGAAAGGCTGAGAAGAGGGAAAGAAAGGCTGAAAAGAGGGAAAGAAAGGCTGAGAAGAGGGAAAGAAAGGCTGAGGTGTGTGAAGACGAAGTGAACGGGATGCCGCCGCAGGCTTCGTGTTGTGTTGCTGGTTTGGAACTAATCCTCCACAGGAAGGACAACACGTGTCATTTCCTTTCATTTATATTGCACATATTCCACTCTCTGCTTCTTCTCCTCACACGGCTTGCAAATGAATGTCTGCAGAGAGCAGATAAGAAAACACAAGCCCTCGGCCACGGGCAACAACTCAAACACAGGGAGAAAGAGAGAGAAAAGGGCAGCTTTACAGTAGGAGATATACATGTGCTTTAATGTGTGTGTGTGTGTGTGTGTGTGGACGATGAGTGTGCTGACTCAGTCTGGATTGGCAAGAAACCTGCTTTGAAAGCACAACACTGACTTCACCACACCGCAAAACATCATTTCAGTAATCGCTATAATCAGTATTATTGCCTTGTTTTCCTGTAAAAATATACAAACACTCTTTATAGCAACATAAATTTGCTCGAGAAGCAAAAGTTAAATTAAAACTGCTTTTGGTTTCAGAGAAATGTCTTGAATTATGTTTATTTCTCCTCCTCATTAGCAAATGGCTCACTCAGACTCGCCAGCAAAATAAAGCTGGGGGAAATATATGATATTAGATGAGAAACAACTTATGAAAATGAAAGTAGAAAATTAGAAATGCTGTTGTTATTGTTGGTGAAACGAATTAAGTTCTAAAAAGTAGAATAATTCACTCTAAAAAATGCTGGGTTGTTTCAACCCAAATTTGGGTCAAATATGGACAAACCCAAATTTTGGTATTAAAAATGTCATTAAAAAATGTACTATTGAAAGTGAAAGTTGAAGTTGGGTTAACATTTTAAATGACATTTTTAACCCAACATTTGGGTTTGTCCATATTTGACCCAAATTTGGGTTGAAACAACCCAGCATTTTTTAGAGTGTTCTAAAAGAAATACTAAAATCACAAAAAAAAACCAATAATAATAAGAATACAAGAAATTCACTTAACCTGAAAGTATTTTTTTAAATTATTTAATTAATTAAAAAAAAAAAATACATTAAGACATTTCTAAAACTCAAATGGAAAAAAAATAAAATATAAACTAATTATATAATTAATACTCAAAATATGAATTAATATAATTCGTTTTCAGAAATTACAATATAAAATATAATTATAAGAATAAATAATACTATAAATATTGTGAAAGTATAAATAGTACTAAAACTAAAATAAAAAAATGAACTAAAAATATAAACTAAATTTTATTTATATTAATAAATAGTAATATATACTCATAACAATAATACAAAAACAATAGTACAATTTTACATAAAAAATATTAAAACATGAAAAAAATGAAAACTAAATGCTATTTATATTAATAAAATATAATAATTATTAAAAACTATAATAAATACTATATAAATAATACTAAAATGGTAACACTGCTTCACTTCCAGCACCACTGCTATGTATGCTATGAATAAAATAAAATAAAAATAATAATAAAAAAAATATATATATATATATATTAGGGCTGTGCAAAAATTAATTGCGATTTATCGCATCCAAAATAAAAGTCTGTGTTTACATAATATATTTGTGTGTGCTGTATATAATTATTTTGTATATATAAATACACACACATGCATGTATATATTGAACAAAATGTGTTATTCATATATAAAATATTTATATAATATAGATTATGTATTTATATATACAGAATTTAATCGCAAATAATTCTTAAATATATACATGCATGCATAGATATTTATATATACAAAATAATTATACACAGCACACACAAATATATTATGTAAACAGATATTTTTATTTTGGATGCGATTAATCGCAATTAATTTTTGCACAGCCCTAATATATATATATATATATATATAATAAAAAATATACATTTACTAAATCTAACACTTTAATACTGCATTTGCTCTGAGTTGGATGGGTTCTCATGAGGTTTCTACAAAGTAACTGTGTTTCCACCCTAAATATCAGGAGTGTGTGCAAGTGTGAACTCGTACCTGTCGCTGTACGCTGTGGCCGTCGCAGGCTGAGTGTATCTGTACGCAGCGTATCCGCCCTGAAAACACAAAACACTCATTCATGCATTTATTTATCCGTGCATCTCCAATGCATTTAAAATCTGAGCTCAATGCATTCTAGCAAAGGATGCACGAAATCAATTCTCTCAGAACAAGAGGTACAAAACCCCTTTTGAAAGGGATCTGTCACAGGGTGTGTGCAAAAGTGTGCATAAGATGCCTTCAGATGCATATCTCTATGTTTTGAAACACTTTGTGTAGATTGTGTGGATGTGGCGCTTGTATCATAATCAGCAGAGACTCTGAGGTGGAGTGGAGCTCATTTGTCTGTAGGCAAATCGCTAATAACACACATTAATCAGAGCGTCAGAACCAGAACAGACACTGTTTTACACTCTCCGGCCCGACACACACACAAACACAAACGTGCAGTGCTTTCCACTGGGAGGCGCTACAGCACACACTTTCAAGATGCTGAGAGTTTCGCATTGATAAGCCGTGCCGCATTTAAAATCAGCACAGAAACTTTGTGTTTTGAGTTATAGTGAATTTGAGACGGAACGGGAAGGCTCGAGTTAGACGGCTTGATTTCCCGTCACTCGCAAAACTATTTAAACTGGAATACGTTTGTGAGTTTGTGAGTGAAATCAGGTTAGAGGTTGAGCGGAGGATTGTGAGGTCACGTTCCCGCGGGGACAGGAAGTGAGGAGGAGTGGGCGTGGTGAACTTCCTGTGGGACTGAGCTGATTGGAGCCCCAGCCTACGAACACACGGGGTAATAAATCAGACTGTCAGCACCTCCGGCCCAATACACTGAACATGCCTTTACCAGGACACTGAGAGCCCGACGCTAAATATAACAGACCACACCACTGAAGATGAGCCGAGAAGAGAGAGAGAGAGCGAGAGACACAACCAGAGGAAGGAGTGAGAGGAGCCGAGAGGAGAAGAAATGAGAAATGAGGAGAATATCTAGTTAGACTGACCGAAAGTCTAAATTATAATCACTTTAAGGATAGAGTACTGAAAAGAAATCCATAATAAACATACGACTATTATACACGATTATAACTATGCAACCGTTTATTACAGTATCGCATTGGGGGTGCATTGTCTAAACTCGTTAAATCATCTAAATTGACAACATTTACTGTATGTTAGACCCTTTACCGACTATACTAATGAAAGAGATGCTTCCAGATGTCATAGATCCCCTTCCCAATATAATTAACTCATATTTGTCACAAGGATATTGTAGTTGTTAAAAAAAAACACAAACTGAGACAGAATTAGTCAATTATCGATCTCAAATCTGCCTTTTCTGTCAAAGACACGATAAAAGGCAGTATCTTCCCAACTATGTCCCTTTTTAGAAAGAAATGATATCTGCGAGGATCTTCAGCCCGGATTTAGACCGCACCATAGTACCGAGACAGCTCTCATTAGAGCCACAAATGATCTTTTCTTGCATCCGATCGTGGTTGTATCTCTCTATTAGTGTTACTTAATCTTAGTGTTGATGGCAGCGCAGTCTCATCCCAAGACGTCATATAACTGACGTCTTGGGACGTCTTTTGACCATGCGTCAACGCCTTTTTAGGGCGTTTAAGGAAACGTCGGTTAGATGACGTTATCGGATCCTAACCCTACCCCAGACCTAAACCTACCCCATCACCTAACCAACGTTAAAGGTAAAGCGTCAGTTGTATGACGGCCCGGGATTGTCAACTAACTGACGTTTAAGGGTACCCTAAAAAGGCGGATGTTGACGTATGGTCAAAAGTTAGATGATGACTTGGGATGAGACTGTGTTATTGATACCATTGACCAAAAAATGATTTTAAATAGACTTGAAAATTATGTTGGCATTAGAGGTATTGCATGGTTTATATCATACTTATCTGAGCGTTAGTAGCAGTAAATAAAGAGATGTCTTATCGATCACAAGTTCAGTGTGGCGTACCACAAGGCTCAGTACTAGGGCCGCTGCTGTTCACTCTGTACATGCTACCATTAGGAGATATCATTAGGAAACATGGAATTAGCTTTCACAGTTAAAGGGATACTCCACTTTTTTTGGAAATAGGCTCATTTTACCACTCCCCTAGAGTTAAACAGTTGAGTTTTACCGTTTTCGAATCCATTCAGTCGATTTTCTGATATTTAGAAGAATATCGATAACCAGTCAGTTTCTGGTCTCATTTACTTCCATAGTAGGAAAAACATATACTATGAGAGTCAATGAGACCAGAAACTGTCTGGTTACTGATATTCTTCTAAATATAAAAAAATCGACTGAATGGATTTGAAAACGGTAAAACCCAACCGTTTAACTGGTAAAATGAGCCCATTTCCAAAAAAAGTGGAGTATCCCTTTAAGTCTTCGTCGTCAGTTAGGAACCTGGGTGTGCTCTTTGAGGCAATCTTTCATTTGAAAGTCACATGAATAGTTTCTGTAAAACCGCACTTTTTCATCTTAAAAATATATCTAAATTGCGTCATATGCTTTCATTGACAAATGCGTTACAGTTAGTTAACGAGTTCATGACATCAAGGCTAGATTATTGTAATGATCTACTGGGTGGTTGCCCTGCACGCTTAATAAACAAACTACAGCTGGTCCAGCTCGACTTTATACCAGAACCAGGAAGTATGACCATTTTAGCCCGGTTGTGTCAACACTGCATTGGCTGCCTATTAAACATCAGATACATTTTAAAATATTGCTGATTACTTATAAAGCACTGAATGGTTTAGCTCCGCAGTACTTGAGCGAGCTCTTAACGCATTATAGTCCTTCACGTCTATTGCGATCTCGAAATTCTGGCCAGTTGATAATACCTAGAATATCAAAATCAACTGCAGGTGGGAGATCCTTTTCCTATTTAGCACCAAAACTTCGGAACAGACTTTCCTACTTCCAAACACATCTCTTTGACCTAGCATACGCAAAACACAATGTACTGTAGACTTCACTCTTAGAAGAAATGGTTCTATTTAGAACCAGAAATGGTTCCATCCCCCGCTTCATATATGGAACTCCAAAATGGTTCTATATAGAACCATTTTTTTTTGGTAAAAGGTTCTATTGCCCAAGTATGGAACCCCAGGGTTCTATATAGAACCCAGAGGAACCCTTTTTTAAAGAGTGTATAGAACCTTTTAGGGGTTCCAAATACATAGCGCTGATAGAACCTTTTAATATAGAAACTTTTCTTCTAAGAGTGTTCTATAATTCAATGACAGGCTGCATAGATTAAATCAGGAGGAACCGGGAACACTTCCCACAAATCCTGATGTACTGGTTACATCATAAAATGGATGACGTCTACGCTAATATTAGTCTCTCTGTTTATCCCGAGGTTTACCGCAGTCCGCCGGATCCAGGCTGTATCCAGATCTGATGAAGGACCTGCGCCTGGACACGGCGACAACGCATTCCTGAAGTGTCACTAGTCCCTCCCCTGTGAAGACCTCCTTCCCTTCACCTCTGTAAAGATAATCGTGGTCGGGATAGTTCCGGTTCGCGTGGCTACGCCGAACCCATAAAAATTCTGTATTATAATTTTTAAGGCCTGACTAGTTTGTTGAGGGTTGTTTTTTATAGGGAAGGACTATATATATTCAAACGCTCATACCTGTGGAGTGGGCTCTTAATACGCGTATGCGCGCCATTTGTTTTCTCACGGGTTCCCGTTTTTGAAGTTTGAGTATAGAGAACTTCAGAGTTTTCTGTTCAAACAGTGTCGTGTTAGCGCCCCCTAAGCTAATAACTAATGATTGTTGCGATGGAAGAGAATCAATCAAAACTAACTTCAGCTGGAAAATAATAACTTTATTCTAGAGCTGTCATAAAGCCAAAACAATCCGTTACTTTAATTTCCTATTATCACTGTAAAACCGCTTTGGAACAATCCTTTGTTAAAAGCCCTATATACATATATATATATATATATGATAGAAAAAATAATAATGGAAAAGAAAGTAAAATAAAAGAAGAAAATCAAAAAAGAGATGGAGAAAAAACAAAGAAATCTCAGAAATGAAATGAAAAAGATAAAAGAAAAGAACAGAAAAGAAAAATGAGAAGAGAAAAGTACCCATTAAGACTAACACTCTAATATATCAGTGTTTCGTACAGTTCGACTTGAACAAAACCAAATCTAAAAATAGAATGAAAAATAGATTAGATAAAAAATGAAAAATGTATCAGTTTTTCAAACCATATTTGGAAAGAAGAGGCGAGAAACAGATCTGAGAGCAGAGAACGAGAGAAGGAGAGATGAGAGAGTGTGAATATGTTCGACTTCCTGCGGGTCACTGAGGGTCAAGTGTGTCACTATCTATGTAAAACAGATGTGTGTGTGTGTGTGTGTGTGTGTGAACAGCAGTGCCGGCGGGAAGATGAATCCCTTTATCTGAATCCTCATCAGTGCCTCACTATAGAAACACACTAAGCGTTCACTACTGAGGGTCCCTAGACAGACAGCAGGACCAGTGAGGAAGCACTCCAACACTCCCATCACTGATACAACAGCACATAAACAACACTAAACTGAGTGCAGCAGGGAACACATCGACTGATCAAATATTGATCTTGTGCGCTGATAAATTTGAAGGTAATATATATAATTTAAAAAATACAGCAATAAAATATATAAATATATATAAATAATTGTATATAACGCAGCTAGTGTTTGCTATATACTATTGTTTTTGTGAGTGTATTTTATGTACAGTGAGTGGATTAAGTTGAACATAATATATATATATCCTGAGCGGTGCGATAATAGATTTTGCGACAATATAAACAATCAAGCATTTGAGATTTGAAATAGTCTATCACTTTACATGATGCGGGGTGATGATCTAGTATGGAATTATAGGTGAAGTTGGATGCACTACGTAATAGCAGATGTACAATCCCAACTCGGGAAGAATAAAAGGAGGAATGAGGACAGTGAAGGAGGAGAGAGGACAAGGCCAGGACTTTCTGTTGTGTTGTTGGTGTTTGTGTGGCAGTCGTCTGTGACGGGCTGATGCTTTACTTTCGTTTCGTGATTATTTTATGATTATACGTTTGATGGCTCCTGCCTACTCCTTCCCTGAACCTTTAACATTACCACAGTTATTAATTTGTTATGTGGTCCTATTGAGGATTGAGTGAGTGAGTGTGTGTACACTCTCAAAAAAAAAGGTACAAAAGCTGTCACTGGGGCTGTACCTTTTCAAAAGATACACTTTTGTACCCAAAGACTGCATATTAGTACCTTAGTGGTACATATTAGCACCTAAAATGTACATATTAGTACCTAAATGTACTTAACACCTAAAATGAACATATTTACACCTAAAATGGACATAGCTCATGAAATGGACATATTAGCACCTAAAATGTACATATTAGCACCTAAAATGTACATATTAACACTTAAAATGTACATATTAGCACCTAAAATGTACATATTAACACTTAAAATGTACATATTAGCACCTAAAATGTACATATTAGCACTTAAAATGTACAAATTAACACCTAAAATGTACATATTAACACCTAAAATGTACATATTAACACTTAAAATGTACATATTAACACCTAAAATGTACATATTAACACTTAAAATGTACATATTAACACTTAAAATGTACATATTAACACCTAAAATGTACATATTAACACTTAAAATGTACATATTTACACCTAAAATGGACATAGCTCATGAAATGGACATATTAGCACCTAAAATGTACATATTAGCACCTAAAATGTACATATTAACACTTAAAATGTACATATTAGCACCTAAAATGTACATATTAACACTTAAAATGTACATATTAGCACCTAAAATGTACATATTAGCACTTAAAATGTACAAATTAACACCTAAAATGTACATATTAACACCTAAAATGTACATATTAACACTTAAAATGTACATATTAACACCTAAAATGTACATATTAACACCTAACATGTACATATTAGCACCTAAAATGTACATATTAGCACTTAAAATGTACATATTAGCACCTAAAATGTACATATTAGCACCTAAAATGTACATATTAGTACCTAAAATGTACATAACACCTAAAATGAACATATTTACACCTAAAATGGACATAGCTCATGAAATGTACATATTAACACTTAAAATGTACATATTAGCACATAAAATGTACATATTAACACTTAAAATGTACATATTAGCACCTAAAATGTACATATTAGCACTTAAAATGTATAAATTAACACCTAAAATGTACATATTAGCACTTAAAATGTACATATTAACACCTAAAATGTACATATTAACACCTAAAATGTACATATGAACACTTAAAATGTACATATTAGCACCTAAAATGTAAATATTAACACCTAAAATGTACATATTAGCACCTAAAATGTACATATTAACACCTAAAATGTACATATTAGCACCTAAAATGTACATATTAACACCTAAAATGTACATATTAGCACCTAAAATGGACATATTACCACCTAAAATGGACATATTACCACCTAAAATGGACACATTAGCTCATGAAATGGGCATATTAGCACCTAAAATGTACATATTAGCACTTAAAATGTACAAATTAACACCTAAAATGTACATATTAGCACTTAAAATGTACATATTAACAACTAAAATGTACATATTAGCACCTAAAATGTACATATTAGCACCTAAAATGTACATATTAACACCTAAAATGTACAAATTAACACTTAAAATGTACATATTAGCACCTAAAATTTACATATTAGCACTTAAAATGTACATATTAGCACGTAAAATGTACATATTAACACCTAAAATGTACATATTAGCACCTAAAATGTACATATTAACACTTAAAATGTACATATTAGCACCTAAAATGTACATATTAACACCTAAAATGTACATATTAGCACCTTGTGTGAATATGCATGTGTCTTTGAGTGTGTAAGAGTGATATATTAATTTGTTATGTGGTCATATAGAGGATTTTGTGTGTGAGAATGTGAGACAGAGTCTGTGTGTGTTTGCGAGTGTACCGACTTGTACCCAGAAGTGACCAAAACTTGACAAGGTGTCCAACTTGAGGATGTCCTCATTTGTAAAGAAAGTAATTCAAGGTTTTAGTGTGAAAAAGTTTAGTGTGATGGGTTAGGGGTAGGGTTTAATACTGTATTAAAACCATTAAGTCCATGGAAATTCCCCATTTAGATATATAGATAAGTAAATATGTGTATAAATGTGTGTTTGAGAGTGTGTGTATGTGAGTGATGTGTGACTGCAGCATCTTTGCCAAACTCTGAGTGTGTGTGGTGACTGAAGTGGATCTAGAGTTCGGTGATCTGGTTTCACGGTTAACCGACGCCAGGAATCACACACTCTCATCCCTCCAGAGATACTCACGTAGATCTCGGCGCCGTAGAACCCGTCCTGATACACCACCCTGCGTTCAACAAACGAGACAACGTCCGGTTATCACCAATGAGCATGAGGACTGCTGCGTCAGGAGCGGGGGGGTGGGGTGGTGCAGAATACAGTCACATGACTCGCAGAAATAAATCAGTTTGGTGCAGAGAGATGAAGTATGAGAGCACATGCAGTGCAGAACAGAGGAACGTACAAATAGAGCCGTCAATTGCATTAATTATACGGCATCCGGAGTAATTCATTTGATTAGTGTCGCTCGGATCAATATTTGCTGTGAAAAGCCTCCAAATGAAGAGGATTCTGTTGCGGATGAGTAAACACTCACACACTCTTTATGCAATACGGACGCTCATGAAAAAGAAAATAATGGAATATTCAAGTTATTCAATTAGGAAACGAATATAATTTCATCTGCACGGCAGCTCTACAGAAGGAGACGGCGTCATTATTGGGCTCAATTTGATTTAGTTCGCTTCAATAACAGTGTAAAGTTCATCAATTATGAAACTTGTATCATTTCATCTGCACAGCAGCTCTGCAGAAGAAAATGGTGTGTCATTATTCAGTTTAGTTCAATAGCTGTGATGTTATTTAGTATTGAAACGAATAGAGTCGTGATTCAGCTCAATTCAGTGTTGATTCGATTCGGTTTAATATCATTTTCAGTGTTGCTAGAGTTCATCAATTATGAAACACACTTGACTCAGAACATGAATATGACTCACGCTCCGTATGCCGGGATGGGCTGAGGAGGAGGAGCCGAACGGAAGGTGTTGTAAACGGCACGACCTCTGCCCCTCAGATGAGCCCCTCTGTACGCCACCGTCGCTCCTGCCGCGGGATACGGGAAACCCGCCACTGCACACACACACACACACGAGAGCCTTATGAGCTGGATGTGTCTCTGTGACACAACTACACACTTAAAGACAAGCTGAGTGGTGTTTGCACATGCAAAACTCAAGTAGTCTTGTTGCTAGGGTGTTGCTAGGGTATTCAGTTGCTCCATAAAGTCTCTGTGATCTCTAGATATGGGTTTGTGTCCATCCTTCAATGTGAGTACATTTTTTTCACACATTTTGTAATACAATATAAGCTTACTTTATCCATTTTATTGGCCACCAAATATACATTATATATATAAAACCCATTTTATTGACCTCCAAAAAGTATTTTTTTTTTTTCAGTTTTTCTTGTTTGTTTATTTATTTAATTGCCCACCAAAATATAATTTTTCTTTCGGTTTTTCTAATTTTAACCAATTTTATTGCTCACCAAAAGCTTTTTTATATTGTTTATATAAAAAATGATATTGATTTTCAATTTATTGTCCACCACATTATTTTTGTCTTTAAAAAAAAAAAAAAAAAATATTGGCAAACAATTTTTTTTTACCAATTTATTGGTCAGCAAATTCATTTTTATTTTATTTTACTAATTTTGTTGACCAAAAGGCAAATTTTTCCAATTTTTTTCTTCTTAATTTTACCCATTTTTATGTTGGCCATATTTCTCTTTTATTTTGACCAATTTTAAAGCACAAAAAAGTACTCTTAACCATTTCCCCATTTTATTGTTCACCACATACATCACTTTATAATGTTTAAAGATTTTTGCAAGTCTATGCTTGGAAAATCTCCTGAAGTCACATAGTTAGATCTGCAAGTTTGCTGCATTTATACTGTACGTTTACAAAACTTTGACATCAACATGGTTTGATTCTTCATAAATATGTTGTCTGTATACAAGCACTTGGTTACTTTGTCCTGACACTGACATATCAATGAATCACACAATGAAAAGACAAAATAGAATTGTTTTTTTGTGCATCTGTTCAACAAGAACGTAAATATTTGAAATAAATTGAATTACTGGCAGGACAGTTCCTCCACTGCTGAAGGACTCATAACCCGCTTGATGTCTGTTAATGCTTCCAGTCGTGTGAAGGAGTTAGAGAGAGTAATCCACACGCCGGGGAAGAGACGTAGATTAATCAGATCAACCGCGAGTGCTTCATTATCTGCGTACCGTGCCGAGCAACAACGAGAGAGCTCATCTACACTCATTAACACACTTCAGAGCGGATCTGACTGGAGTTACAGGGACTATACGAGAGATTAAAGGAAAAGATCTGCAAAAAACAAAGATTATGTCATCATGTACTCCTTTATATGTTGTTTTCCGAGCTTTAAAGCACTTGGTGGTTGAGCTAACTTACAAAGAATAAGGTAACCTATCGCATTCAACTTTTTAAGTTAACTCAACTAATTCACTCCAGTTAAAATTAACTTAAATACTTTTCTTCATCTAATGAGGGTTATCTTTTCAACTTAAAACTTCGTCAAGATAACAGAAAAAAATAATAGTTGAGCTTACGTAAAAAAAAAATAGTCAACCTATTACACTCATCTTTTTAAGTTAACTTACATTTTTAGTTTAATTTTTTTTTAAATAATAGTTGAGCCAACTTAAAAAGAATAAGGTAACCTATCATATTCAACTTTTTAAGTTAACTCAACTAACCCACTCCAGTTAAAATCATGTACTTTTGTTCATTTAATGAGGATACTCTTAAAACTTAAAACTTCAAGATAACAAAAAAATTAATAGTTGAGCAAACTTAAAAAAATAAGGTAACCTATCACACTCAACTTTTTAAGTTAAATTACATTTTTAATTTTTTTCAAGTTGGCTCAACCTTTTATTTTTTTGATCATTTTTTAGTTACCTTGACAAGAAGTTTTAAGTTTAAAAGATTACCTGGTACTCTACCATTAGATGAACAAACGTATTTAAGTAGATTTTAACTGGAGTGGATTAGTTGAGTTAAATTAAAAAGTTGAATGCGATTGGTTGCCTTAAAATTGTTGAGCTAACTTAAAAAAATAAGGCAACTTATTGCATTCAACTTTAATTTAACAGTTCAAAACTCAACTTATATACTTTTGTTCATCTAATGAGTGTAGTCTTTTGAACTTAAAACGTCTTGTCAAGATAACAAAAAAATAATAGTTGAGCTAACTTAAAAAGAATAAGGTAACCTAAAACTTCGTCAAGATAACAAAAAAAGAATAGTTGAGCAAACTTAAAAAAAAGGCAACCTATCACTTATTTTTTTTAAATGGCCACCCCAACCCCCCCCCCCTTTTTTTTTTAGTTATCTTGACAAGAAGTTTTAAGTTTAAAAGATTACCTGGTACTCGATGAACAAGCATATTTAAGTATATTTTTACTAGAGTGGAATAGTTGAGTTAACTTAAAAAGTTGAGTGCGATTGGTTGCCTTAACATTGTTGAGCTAACTTAAAAAAATAAGGCAACCTATCGCATTCAACTTTTTAACTTAACATCAACTTATTAATCAACTTATTAATCAATGTTCATCTAATGAGTGTAATCTTTTGAACTTAAAACGTCTTGTCAAGATAACAAAAAATGTATAGTTGAGCTAACTTAAAAAAGAATAAGGTAACATATCGTATTCAACTTTTTAAGTTAACTCAACTATTCTTAAATATGTTTCTTCATCTAATGAGTATCAGGTAATCTTTTAAACTTAAAAATTTAAACTTAAAACTTTGTCAAGATAGCTAACTTAAAAAAAGTCAACCAATTAGACTCAAGTTTTTAAGTTAACTTACATTTTTTTCAACCTTTTTTTTGACAATAAGTTTTAAGTTCAAAAGATTTCCTGTTGCTCATTAGAGGAACACACGTATTTAAGTAGATTTTAACTGGAGTGGATTAGTTGAGTTAAATTAAAAAGTTGAGTGCAATAGGTTGCCTTAAAATTGTTGAGCTAACTTAAAAAAATAAGGCAACCTATCGCATTCAACTTTTTAACTTAACAGTCAAAATCAACTTATGTACTTTTGTTCATCTAATGAGTGTAATCTTTTGAACTTAAAACGTCTTGTCAAGATAACAAAAAATTAATAGTTGAGCTAACTTAAAAAAGAATAAGGTAACCTATCATATTCAACTTTTTAAGTTAACTCAACTATTCTTAAATATGTTTCTTCATCTAATGAGTATCAGGTAATCTTTTAAACTTAAAAATTTAAACTTGAAACTTTGTCAAGATAGCTAACTTAAAAAATCAACCAATTAGATTCACTTTTAAGTTAACTTACATTTTTTTCAACCTTTTTTTGACAATAACTTTTAAGTTCAAACGATTTCCTGTTACTCATTAGAGGAACACACGTATTTAAGTAGATTTTAACTGCAGTGGATTAGTTGAGTTAACTTAAAAAAAGCAGTTAGTAGCCTTATTTTTTTAAAGTTAGCTCAACAATTTTCTTTTGTTGCACTGAAAAACAACATACGGGTGAATAAACAATGACAGAATTGATGGTGAATTATTCCATGGAAGGAACTCCTGATAGTATAAACCTCCGCTCTGTGAGCGTGAAGGTCCTCAAATAAGAGTCATGTCAGTGCGAGCGATGCTTTGGTTCATTCGTCAAAGTCATTTGAAAAGATATTCGGCGTCTACATTTCCATTAGCAGTGCCAACACACAAACTGATCGTGGCAGCGGAGCGACTGATGCCAGAGCGAGGCCGGGCCGGATACTCTCTCAGCTCATTACCTCAGACTCATCACTAGAGGCTCATGGGAAGGTTTGGGTTGCAAACAACAAAGGAGGAGGAAGAATCTGGCGCCACGAAGGCTTCCATCAGCACATGTACTTCTCAACACACAAACCTCAATAAACACACAACACATATGGAGACTGCAGACGCTGATCTTTACTATTAAAGCTTTCTAAGAGTATCATAAAACAATAATTATAATAGTTTAATAACAGTTTATATTTATAAACACGTGTATTATGTATAATTACATATAACTTTTATGTAAAAACATAAGCGGCCATGACTTACTGATCATATTGTTTGGTTTTTTACAGTATAGCATCATTTTATGCGGACGCCATTTGGTTTGCCATAGAGAGCCTAAGTCCCGCCCCTCCGCTTCCGGCTCATGGGACCTTATTTCGGAAAAAAAATATGTATGGTAGTCAATGGCGAGAGACAACTTATCTTTTTATTCCGTCTGAACTGTGCCCTGAATTACACATATGATGTTTGTCAATTTAAAAGATAATTCTGAAAGTCAAAAACGTCGCAGTTTGTCATAAAAGAGAAGAGTAACTTTTAGTTTTATGTGAAAATCGCTCTATGAACTACATCTCCCAGGAGGCGAAACAACGAGTAGATCCACTGCTCGTGTGTGTACAGTCTGGTACAAAACACTCGTATGACGGCGTAACGTTACGATTATAACGTAAGACTATAGAAACAATGACAGACAGCCTCAGTAAAGTTAGCTTCATTCATTGAGAGAAAATGAGCGCCTTTGGGGTTTGTAGTCTTTGTAATTACGTATTTTTACAGCCTTATACCTCAACGGTTTCACATCAAACGGCGACTTTCTTTACTTTAAAATATTTCTTTTAAATTGACAAACATCATATGTGTAATTCAGGGCACAATTCAAACGAGATCAAAATATTTGTTGTCTCTCGCCATTGACTACCATTCAATATTTTTCCGAAATAAGGTCCCATGGTGGTCGACCGGAAGGGGAGGGACTTAGGCTCTCTATTGTTTGTATCTAATGCAATGAAATTCACACAATTTTATGTGTGAATTCAGAGCCCAAATATTTTGAATGAATGAACGAATGAATTGATGGATGGATGGATGGATGGATGGATGGATGGATGGATATATGGATGAATGTATGTATGGATGGATGCATGGATATATGAAAGGATGGATGGAGTGATAGATGGACGGATGGATATAAGAACCGATGAATGGAGGGATATATGGATGGATGGATGAAAGGATGGATGGATAGATTGATAGATGGACAGATGGATATAAGAATGGATGAATTGAGGGATATATGGATGGATGGATGGATATATGGATGGATAGATATGAAAGGATGAATAGACTGATGGATAGATGAATGGATATATGAAAGGATGGATGGATGGATAGTGTGATAGATGGACGGATGGATATAAGAACCGATGAATGGAGGGATATATGGATGGATGGATGGATGGATGGATGGATGGATGGATAGAGTGATAGATGGACAGATAGATATAAGAACTGATGAATGGAGGGATATATGGATGGATGGATGAAAGGATATATGGATAGATGGATGGATAGAGTGATAGATGGACAGATGGATATAAGAATGGATAAATGGAGGGATATATGGATGGATGGAAATATGGATGGATGAACTGATATATGAAAGGATGGATGGATGGATGGATGGATGGATAGAGTGATAGATGGACAGATGGATATAAGAACCGATGAATGGAGGGATATATGGATGGATGGATATATGAAAGGATGGATCGATAGATTGATAGATGGACAGATGGATATAAGAATGCATAAATGGAGGGATATATGGATGGATGGATGGATGGATGGAAATATGGATGGATGAACTGATATATGAAAGGATGGATGGATGGATAGATTGATAGATGGACAGATGGATATAAGAATGGATGAATGGAGGGATATAAGAATGGATAAATGGAGGGATATATGGATGGATGGAAATATTGATGGATGAACTGATATATGAAAGGATGGATGGATGGATAGAGTGATAGATGGACAGATGGATATAAGAACCGATGAATGGAGGGATATATGGATGGATGGATAGATTGATAGATGGACAGATGGATATAAGAATGGATGAATGGAGGGATATATGGATGGATGGATAGATTGATAGATGGACAGATGGATATAAGAATGGATGAATGGAGGGATATATGGATGGATAGATAGATATGAAAGGATGAATAGACTGATGGATAGATGAAAGGATGGATGATAGATTGGTTGATGGGTTTAGAACACGAGTTCGAGTAAATGATATAATTCCCTGTTGTAAATAAGTGAGGAGAAACGCTATGAAGTGTGTATCACTGCTGATGTGTGTATCACTGCTGAACGTGTGTATGTGTGTGTGTCAGCAGCTTCAGGAGGGAACGATCAGATGATGTGTGTTATTTAAAGGGTTGCGCTCTGAGACGGTCCATGAAGTTCCTCCAGATGAAACACTCGCAGCTCGTCTCATCAGAATGCAAAGGCTTCGTCTAACAGACGGCAGTAAACGAGAGAAACCCCCGTGAGTGTGTGTGTGTGAGTGTGTGTCACTGCTCGATTACACTCCGAGCGGCATCTTTCACTCCATTGCTCTCGTTCTGTGAGCCAATCTGATAAGAGTGAGTGGATTTTTCTCTTCTCACACACACACACACACACACACACACACACACACACACACACACACTCACGCGCAAAGGTGCAGATAGACTGGTGTGTGTGTGTCTAAATCTGTATGTATCCCTCCATGTTTAGATGTGTTTTAGTGGATTAGTGTGTTAGCGTGTGTTAGCGCGTGTTAGCATAGCTCTGCTGAGCTCTAATGTCATTTCATTTTCCTTATGAAAGACTTTTACAGTCATTGAGACTCGAGGGCAAATCAGAATGAACTCAAAACAGAGAGCGCAAAATGAACTGGAGCCAATTACTCTGCGCTGAATTCTTCATTTGTGCCGGCGAAGAGTTTTAAAAGAAATGTGATCCGTGACTGCTAATCAAATTGAGCCGAGAGCTAACTAGCAGCGCTAATGACGCGACCACCATCTGACTGCAATAAATTAAAACAGCGGTTATGATGTGTTCAATAGCGTGTGCTTTTATTGGTAATGGAAACCAACGTGGCATCCAGTTCCACTAATAACACTAGCATGAGTGGTTTTACTGGTGCGCTGGTGGATTCGAGTGCTAACGCAGCGGTCCTGGGTTCACTTCCATAAAGCGGAAAATTACTGACATCAGCACTGCTCCTTTGAGTGCGACATTTCACCCCCGATCGACCCGGGGGGGACGGGACCCTGATACACACCTGATACACCCCGGCCCTAACACACACCTGATAATCTATCTATCTATCTATCTATCTATCTATCTATCTATCTATCTATCTATCTATCTATCTATCTATCTATCTATCTATCTATCCATCCATCCATCCATCCATCCATCCATCCATCCATCCATCCATCCATCCATCCATCCATCCATCCATCCATCCATCCATCCATCCATCCATCCATCCATCCATCTATCTATCTATCTATCTATCTATCTATATATCCATCCATCCATCCATCCACCTATCTATCTATCTATCCATCCATCCATCCATCCATCCATCTATCTATGGTATCTATCTATCCATCCATCCATCCATCCATCCATCCATCCATCCATCCATCCATCCATCCATCCATCCATCCATATATCCATCCATCCATCCATCCATCCATCCATCCATCCATCCATCCATCCATCCATCCATCCATCCATCCATCCATCCATCCATCCATCCATCCATCCATCCATCCATCCATCCATCTATCTATCTATCTATCTATCTATCTATCTATCTATATATCCATCCATCCATCCATCCACCTATCTATCTATCTATCCATCCATCCATCCATCCATCCATCTATCTATGGTATCTATCTATCCATCCATCCATCCATCCATCCATCCATCCATCCATCCATCCATCCATCCATCCATCCATCCATCCATCCATCCATCCATCCATCCATCCATCCATCCATCCATCCATCCATCTATCTATCTATCTATCTATCTATCTATCTATCTATATATCCATCCATCCATCCATCCACCTATCTATCTATCTATCCATCCATCCATCCATCCATCCATCTATCTATGGTATCTATCTATCCATCCATCCATCCATCCATCCATCCATCCATCCATCCATCCATCCATCCATCCATCCATCCATCCATCCATCCATCCATCCATCCATCCATCCATCCATCCATCCATCCATCTATCTATCTATCTATCTATCTATCTATCTATCTATCTATCTATCTATCTATCTATCTATCTATCTATCTATCTATATATCCATCCATCCATCCATCCACCTATCTATCTATCTATCCATCCATCCATCCATCCATCCATCTATCTATGGTATCTATCTATCCATCCATCCATCCATCCATCCATCCATCCATCCATCCATCCATCTATCTATCTATCTATCTATCCATCCATCTATAGTATCTATCTATCTATCTATCTATCTATCTATCTATCTATCTATCTATCTATCTATCTATCTATCTATCTATCTGTCTGTCTGTCTGTCTGTCTGTCTGTCTGTCTGTCTGTCTGTCTGTCTGTCTGTCTGTCTGTCTGTCTGTCTGTCTATCTATCCATCCATCCATCCATCCATCCATCCATCCATCCATCCATCCATCCATCCATCCATCCATCCATCCATCCATCCATCCATCTATCCATCTATCTATCTATTTAAGGAACACACACGTTGTTTTATCATTAGTTTCACAGCACAGTAAAGTGATACCGGATATCCTCCAGAAGTGTCCCTCACCTGCGTAGAGCTCCGGCCCGTAAACGGCTCCAACGACCGGGTTGAGTTTCCAGCCTGCAGACACACAGGACAGAGAGGGAGATGTGACTTTAATAGATCCCACTGGGGTTAAGACAACATCTGTCAGTGATCGTCAGGAGCGTTCAGCCGCCGGAGTGCTGAGGCAGCACTGAAGCAGATTTATGAGCTCTTACTGTTTGTGTACGGGTTTACTACTTTCTTATTCGTCATCACTCTCGCCGTGGCGTTGTTCACCTGAGAGAGAGAGAGAGACAGAGAGAGATGTGAGCGAGCCGCAGGAACATACATCAAAAACACATGCATAAAACACTGCGATCATGCAAAACACACATGCATGAGAGGGATCTCTCTCGGCTGTTCCTGTAAAGACCCACAATGCATCTCTTCCGGCTGTTCTGAGTTCATGCACTCTTACAGAATATATTATATCTGGATATTTAGCTAAATATCTGCAAAAACATTTTTAATTGATGACATACACAAGCAATGATCAAAAATCTCCCATGAATTTTTGAAAAAAACAAAAAACAAAACACTTTTGAACGTGATATCTGATATGACAATCTGAATTCTCTATTAACACACAGTTTGCTCTGGGCTGGTTATACATTATTTAAAGAAAGACAAGGTTAATAAATATTTTAAAGATTTAGATCCAACAGATTAAACTCCTCTTAGAGATCAAATATTCAAGAAATATTCTAACTTAATATCTATTGACAGAAGCTGCTGTCAGATAAGGATGTACTCAATGTGAAATGTTCATTTTCTGTGAGAAATGTGTACAAAATATACTTACACATAATATATAATATAATATAATAATAAGAAATATGATATAATATAATGCAATAAATACATGTAATATAATATAATAAATACTAAAATAAATTATAATATGAATAAATAATTAGCTATATTAATATATTATTATTAGCTATATTATAAGCTATAGCAATATAATATTATAATATAATATTTTCTGTGAAAAATGTGTACCAAATATACTTACAAATAATATAATATAATATAATAATAAGAAATATGATATAATATAATACAATAAATACATGTAATATAATATAATAAATACTAAAATAAATTATAATATGAATAAATAATTAGCTATATTAATATATTATTATTAGTTATATTATAAGCTATAGCAATATAATATTATAATATAATATTTTATGTGAAAAATGTGTACAAAATATACTTACAAATAATATAATCATTATAATATAATGTGATATGATAAGAAATATGATATAATATAATAAATACATTTAATATAATAATGTAATATAATATAATAAATACTAAAATAAATTATAATATGAATAAATAATGAGCTATATTAATATATTATTAGCTATTTTATAAGCTAAAGCAATGGAAATAAAAAAAGCTATATAAATTAATTACATGTTAGGATTTTCCAGTAAAAAAAAAAAATTAATAATAACAAAATACATTTCTTTATATAAAATACACACTGTAAAAATGAATATGCTTTATCTAATCAATAAAATTGCGGCAACAGATTACAAGCAATATTATTTATTAAATTGAACAAATTAGAATTGAGTAATAGTTAATCAAATTAACATTCTAATTAATTCTAATTTGTACAATTTAATTAATAATATTGCTTGTAATATGTTGCCACAATTTTATTGATTAGATAAAGCATATTTTTTTTTTTCAGTGCAGTTCCTTGTTTTATTCTTTTTATTTTGGGGTGAAATATGACTTGCTTTTACTGCTGTATTTAGATTAACCCCAATAGAGCATGTTGTATTTAACCCAGAATATTCCTTTAAAATGCCACACACACACACACACTTGGGCAGGTGACATGCAGATGCTCGTGAATCTCAGGATGAGGACAGGAAATGAGGTCAGCAGGCAGGAAAGGAGGACGGAAGAGGAGAAGGGGAAAGGAAAGCACCTCGATTTTACGTCCTTCTACGATTGTACCGTTTAGTTTCTCCCGCGCGCGATCTGCTTCTGCGCTCGTTTCAAAAGTTACAAAGCCAAAGCCCTGCGGACGCATGGAGTGAAGCAGCAGGAGAGAGAGAGAGAAACAGCATTGAAGGGGTTTGGAGAGAGTCAGGAGCCCACGAAAGGGAAGGTTACAGAGAAACACGACAGTAAAACACACACAGTCTCAGTCGGAAATAACACCTAAAATACTTTCAGCAGTGTGAAATGTGGCTTTACCACATTTGAAAGATCATCATGATGCAGCGACCAATCAGAGTGAGGAGGGGGCGGGGCTTCAGATGACGGACTGCTGGAAGGTGTTGGGGTAATACAGGATGAGCTACTATCAGCCCGAGGGGTCGGTTAATATTAGACACTCTTCACACACACACATATATATATCAGTCAGAGAGATAAACTGAGGAGGGCCAAATGAATCCTGTGGACATCTCACACGACAGCATCTGCTCTCGCCGGCTCCGCCGTTTTATCATGCGATAATTAGCTTACACAGAGGGGTAAAAGAGAGCCCATTTTTCAAAAGGGACAAACATATTGAATGCAAATTGTTGCTGCTTAGAAAATAGATTGTTTAGTGGGCCGGTGAGTTCGTTATACAGCAACGCTGGTGGTGGGGACAGCAAGGCATCATGGGTAATGGGCTTTGAACGCTTTGATGTTAAAGGTGCTGTATCACTTTGTCACTAAAGGATAAAAATACTATAATATGTTGAGGAAACATGACACTCGTGTCTCTGAAACACACTTCCACGGCCGGTTGTTTTACTTTAAATGTGTGTTTCCAGGCTGGAATGTTTGTTTTTGTTTTGGTCTGTGATACTGACGCCAATTTTCATCGTCCATTGCGCTCGTTCCTGTAGCGTGTGCTCAAACTGGCAACCCGTGTGAGGAGCAGGAGGCAGGAGAAACGACGATCTCCGATATTTTGAATTTGGACTGCAGTACCTATTTCGACCACTAGTTGTCAATCTTACAGACTGCACCTCTTAAAGAAGTAGTTCACTTTTTTAAAAAACAAAACAAAATTTTGCTGATAATTTACTCACCCCCATGTCATCCAAAATGTTCATGTCTTTCTTTCTTCAGTCGAAAAGAAATTAAGGTTTTTGATGAAAACATTCCAGGATTTTTCTCCATATAATGGACTTCAATGGGAACCAAACGGTTCAAGGTCCAAAAGACAGTTTCAGTGCAAACTACAAACTGTTCAAAGGGCTTTAAACGATTCCAGACGACGAATAAGGGTCTTATCAAGTGAAACGATCGCTCATTTAATAAATAAATTAAAAAATTTAAGTTTTATAAGCACAATTCGTTGTGTCGCGCGTTCGTGGCTCTCCAGTTCGAACTCGTTCATCAAAATGAATGGATCTTTTTTCGAGTCATTTCGTTCGTTCAACGAGCATGTACGAGCATCGTTTCTTCAACGAATGAAATTAACTATTTGACTCAAAAAAGATTCGTTCATTTTGATGAACGAATTTGAACAGGAGAGTCACGAACGCGCATCACAGAACAGAGCAAGGCGAGCATTTGAGCTTATAAAACTTAAACTTTGTTATTTATTTATTAAATGAGCGATCGTTTCGCTTGATCAGACCCTTATTCATCGTCTGGAATCGTTTAAAGCCCTTTGAACAGTTTGTAGTTTGCACTGAAACTGTCTTTTGGACCTTGAACTGTTTGGTTCCCATTGAAGTCCATTATATGGAGTAAATCCTGGAATGTTTTCATCAAAACCTTAATTTCTATTGACTGAAGAAAGAAAGACATGGACATCTTGGATGACATGGGGGTGAGTAAATTATCAGCAAAACTTGTTTTTTAATTTTTGCAATTTCTTTTTTGCAATTTCAACATTTTTGTTTTTTAATAATAATATTTAATAGGTGTTATTTTACTATTATTTATTTAGTATTACTTTTATTACTATTTTGAATTAATTTATTTTTGTTTTTAATTACTTTCATTTTAATTTGAGTAATTGTGTTATGTGCGTTATATATACACACACATATATATATATATATATATATATACTGTATATATATAATGAATTTTTTAATATTACAATTTAGGTTATAAGTCTAAGTTATTTTAATTTCAGTTTTAGTTTTAGTTTTTATTTATTTCCATCTTAAAATGATTTAAATTAGTTTTTCTTAGTTTAAGTTTATTTCAGCTTTATTTTAAATTAACAAAAATGATTTAGTAGTTTTAGTCAACAATAATAATCCTATACTTAAAAAAAAACATAAAAAACTTCTATTGACTGAAGAAAGAAAGACATGGACATCTTGGATGACATGGGGGTGAGTAAATTATCAGCAAAACTTGTTTTTTAATTTTTGCAATTTCTTTTTTGCAATTTCAACATTTTTGTTTTTTAATAATAATATTTAATAGGTGTTATTTTACTATTATTTATTTATTATTTCTTTTATTACTATTTTGAATTAATTTATTTTTGTTTTTAATTACTTTCATTTAAATTTAAGTAATTTAAGTAATTGTGTTATGTGCGTTATAAATATATATATATATATATTTTTTATTTCAGTTTTAGTTTTTATTTATTTCCATCTTAAAATGATTTCAATTAGTTTTTCTTAGTTTAAGTGTATTTCAGCTTTATTTTAAATTAACAAAAAATGTTTAGTAGTTTTAGTCAACAATAATAATCCTACTTAAAAAAAAAACATTAAAAACCCTGTTTAAAAACTATTTATCTGATGATTCCCATTTTCTCCATATAGTGTGACAACTCGCCCCACTGTAGATGGAGAGTCACATGTATCTTTATTATTGGCCAGTATTAGCGTAAATTAGTGTAAAACACTTTTTTCTGTAGTCTATACTTGCTAGTCAACATTAACAACATTAAACTATCAAAGTCTGATTTAGGGCTTTTCAATGTTTAATGTTCCAGCAGTTCTCCAAAATATCTTATCAGTGTGACAACTAGCCCCGGCCTCACGGCAATAGGCTCTGGAGGAAAATGAACAGGGTAATTTAGTCATCATAACTCTTATAATTGTAAAGCCTGAAGTCAACATCAGCAGCGCAAGAGTTCGTCATTCCCTGTGTCGTCTGAACAAACAGCAGATTATGGTGAAGTCCTGCGAGCGGCTGACCTCTGACCCCGAACTAGCTCTGATTATGTGCGCTGCCATGTCTTCGACTTTATAGTCTTTAATCTGACTCGAGGAAGATCAAACCGGCGTCTCTAAGCCAATAAAGAGTTCAGAAGAGATCGTCGCTACACACACACACACACACAGAGGGGAAGAAAGCAAGCGTCATTCATACCTTTGATCCTCTTTCATTAAAGATAATCTCCACGTCTAAGATCTTCCCAAATTGCTGCAGAAAAGGAGAGCGAGAGAAAGAGAGAGCGAGGGAGAGAAAAGCAAGATGAAGAAGGGAATAAGAGAGAGATAAATCAATTAGGAGCCTCTGTGTCCATGAGAAAGTGGGGCTTGAATCCTGGGATGAAATAATAACATCACACATCCGTGAAACTGGAAATTACATAACAAACAGGACATGGGCTTCATAAAACAACTTTCAAGAGTTTAGATTGTCAAAAACTTTTGCAATTCGGTTGCTATAATCTCATTCTGCATTATTAAGTGTCTGCAGAGGTCTCTGGCGTGAGGTTTATAATGTGAGGTCTCTTATAAAACTAAAACCATTAAACACTGGTGTTACTTAAAGTAAACGTTAATCGAAATGAAGTGAAAATCCTTAAAAAAATATTAAGGCAACATTTCCCTTTTATATTTAACTTGAACTAAAATGAAAATACAATAAAATAAAAATACCTATTAAATAAAATAAAGTCTCTAGTATCAGGGGAAGTTTTTTCAGTATACTATGCTGTGTGAGGTTTCTAATGTGATGTATCTGGAGTCTGGCGAGAGGTCTCTGGTATGAGGTCTCTGGCGTGAGGTCTCTGGAGTGAGGTCTCTGGCGTGAGGTCTCTGGCGTGAGGTCTCTGGAGTGAGGTCTCTGGAGTGAGGTCTCTGGCGTGAGGTCTCTCACGTGAGGTCTCTGGAGTGAGGTCTCTGGCGTGAGGTCTCTGAAATGGGGTCTCTGGAGTGAGGTCTCTGGCGTGAGGTCTCTGGCGTGAGGTCTCTGGCGTGAGGTCTCTGGAGTGAGGTCTCTGGAGTGAGGTCTCTGGAGTGAGGTCTCTGGAGTGAGGTCTCTGGCGTGAGGTCTCTGGCGTGAGGTCTCTGGCGTGAGGTCTCTGGCGTGAGGTCTCTGGCATGAGGTCTTTCAGGAGAGGTTTTTTCTGTATAAGCCTGTTGTGGGACATTTCTAAAGTGATGTATCTGGAGTCTGGCATGAGGTCTCTGGCGTGAGGTCTCTCGCGTGAGGTCTATCAGAAGAGGTTTTTCGGTATAAGCCTGTTGTGTGACATTTCTAATGTGATGTATCTGGAGTCTGGCATGAGGTCTCTGGCATGAGGTCTCTGACATGAGGTCTCTGGCGTGAGGTCTGTGGCGTGAGGTCTCTGGCGTGAGGTCTCTGGCGTGAGGTCTATCAGGAGAGGTTTTCAGTATAAGTCTGTCGTGTGAGGTCTCTGGCATGAGGTCTATCAGAAGAGGTTTTTCGGTATAAGCCTGTTGTGTGACATTTCTAATGTGATGAATCTGGAGTCTGGCGTGAGGTCTCTGCAGTGAGGTCTCTGACATGAGGTCTCTGGCGTGGGGTCTTTGGCGTGAGGTCTCTGGCGTGAGGTCTGTGGAGTGAGGTCTCTGGTGTGAGGTCTGTGGCGTGAGGTCTATGGCATTAGGTCTCTGGAGTGAGGTCTATCAGGAGAGGTTTTCAGTATAAGTCTGTCGTGTGAGGTCTCTGGCATGAGGTCTATCAGAAGAGGTTTTTCGGTATAAGCCTGTTGTGTGACATTTCTAATGTGATGAATCTGGAGTCTGGCGTGAGGTCTCTGCAGTGAGGTCTCTGACATGAGGTCTCTGGCGTGGGGTCTTTGGCGTGAGGTCTCTGGCGTGAGGTCTGTGGAGTGAGGTCTCTGGTGTGAGGTCTCTGGAGTGAGGTCTCTGGCGTGAGGTCTGTGGCGTGAGGTCTATGGCATTAGGTCTCTGGAGTGAGGTCTATCAGGAGAGGTTTTCAGTATAAGTCTGTCGTGTGAGGTCTCTGGCATGAGGTCTATCAGAAGAGGTTTTTCGGTATAAGCCTGTTGTGTGACATTTCTAATGTGATGAATCTGGAGTCTGGCGTGAGGTCTCTGCAGTGAGGTCTCTGACATGAGGTCTCTGGCGTGAGGTCTCTGGCGTGGGGTCTTTGGCGTGAGGTCTCTGGCGTGAGGTCTGTGGAGTGAGGTCTCTGGTGTGAGGTCTCTGGAGTGAGGTCTCTGGCGTGAGGTCTGTGGCGTGAGGTCTATGGCATTAGGTCTCTGGAGTGAGGTCTATCAGGAGAGGTTTTCAGTATAAGTCTGTCGTGTGAGGTCGCTGGCATGAGGTCTATCAGGAGAGGTTTTTCAGTATATGTCTGTTGTGTGACATTTCTAATGTGATGTATCTGGAGTCTGGAGTGAGGTCTCTGGTGTGAGGTCTCTCACGTGAGGTCCATCAGGAGAGGTTTCTCAGTATAAGCCTGTCGTGTGAGGTTTCTAATGTGATGTATTTGGAGTCTGGAGTGAGGTCTCTGGAGTGAGGTCTATCAGGAGAGGTTTTTTAGTATAAGCCTGTCGTGTGAGGTCTCTGGCGTGGGGTCTCTGGCGTGGGGTCTCTGGCGTGAGGTCTCTGGCATGAGGTCTCTCTGGCGTGAGGTCTCTGGTGTGAGGTCTCTGGCATGAGGTCTCTGGTGTGAGGTCTCTGGTGTGAGGTCTCTGGTGTGAGGTCTCTGGTGTGAGGTCTCTGGCATGAGGTCTCTCTGGCGTGAGGTCTATCAGGAGAGGTTTTTCAGTATAAGCCTGTCGTGTGAGGTCTCTGGCATGGGGTCTCTGGCGTGAGGTCTCTGGCATGAGGTCTCTCTGGCGTGAGGTCTCTGGTGTGAGGTTTCTGGCATGAGGTCTCTCTGGCGTGAGGTCTCTGGCGTGAGGTCTATCAGGAGAGGTTTTTTAGTATAAGCCTGTCGTGTGAGGTCTCTGGCGTGAGGTCTCTGGCATGAGGTCTCTCTGGTGTGAGGTCTCTGGCGTGAGGTCTCTTTGGCGTGAGGTCTCTGGCGTGAGGTCTATCAGGAGAGGTTTTTCAGTATAAGCCTGTCGTGTGAGGTCTCTGGCGTGAAGTCTATCAGGAGAGTTTTTTCTGTATTAGGCTGTTGTGTGAGGTTTCTAATGTGATGAATCTGCGTCCTTTGGCATGAGGTCTCAGCAAGAGGCCCGAGAATGTCTCATAGACATAAAAACAAGCAAAACAGGTCATGTATGCCCACTTTTTTTGTAATATTATAAAGATAAACAGAACTATATGTGTGTACAGTGTTTTTTTCTCTTTCACTATTGACAAGCTCCCCTTTCTTCTCTGTCTTCCCCTCGCTCTCCCTCTTGTTTTTGTTGTGTGCCATCGCTCCCAAGGGGGGAAACGTTCAGCAATCTTCGATTTAGCTTCCGTGCTGTTTGGATCGTTAGAAAACGGAGGGATGAGGGACGAGCGCAAACCCCTCTAATGAGCACGGCTTTTAATTGATGCCTGTGATGGTCGTATTATTTCATTAAAAGTAATTACCCTGTCAAGCATGCTGCATCGCCATCATTTGGCCACTGCGGTAGAAAATAAAACCTCGGCGAGCGTCGTGCTGTGTGGAGAGAGACGATGCTGGAAGTGCTAATAGGATCAAGAGCAGGCACTGATCTCTACAGAGACCGACTACAAAAAAAGGATGAATGGACGGGGTTACAGGGTCAACGTTAGTCAGATTACATGCTAACGCTAATTAGCCGTTTGTCTGAGAGGTCGGGGAAAAGTCGCTAGACATTCGGGAAGCCTTCATCTTCATTAACAGCTCTGCCCTCAGGAAAAGAAAAATCACACATGAAATCTCAATTGTTTCTTATAGACAGTGTGAATGGAAACGTTTGTGAAAGATTCCTGCTTCTCGGAGAGAGAAAAAGACGCCAGTGATCACACATTTGAGTTTTCAGACGAGAACAATGTCCACAATTTCTCAAACTGTTTCTCGGATTTGCAAAGATACCAAAATCTGCAATCAAAGGTCCAGAAACACTCAAACTGGACATCAAAATTACCCTGGTGTCAATTTAACCCGAAAAACGTATTCTGGACAAATGGTAGAGTATTAATTGTTTCTCCCAGATTTCAATGACATTAAACAAGGACTGAAGTCTTTAGCTTCTCAGATCCCAGACAGCAAACTGACATTGAATCAACGTGGAAACGACGTCTCTCATGACATTGAAACAACGTTGATTTTGCTCATCGAATTAACGTTGAACCAACGTCAGACGCGGCATTCTTCAAAGCTAAATGAAAATCGAAAATTGGTTTGCTTTCATAACGTTGAAACAACGCGTTGATTTCAAGTTGATTTTCCGTTAGTTTTGAAAGAATGACGCGTCTGACGTTGGTTCAACGTTAATTCGATGAGCAAAACAATGTCAGATCAACGTTGTTTCGATGTCATGTTTCCACGTTGATTCAATGTCAGTATGCTATCTGGGTACATATTAACACCTAAAATGGACATAGCTCATGAAATGTACATATTAGCACCTAAAATGTACGTATTAGTACCTAAAATGTGCATATTAACACTTAAAATGTACATATTAACACTTAAAATATACATATTAGCACCTAAAATGTACTTAACACCTAAAATGTACATATTACCACCTAAAATGGACATAGCTCATGAAATGGACATATTAGCACCTAAAATGTACATATTAACACTTAACATGTACATATAAGCACCTACAATGTACATATTAACACTTAAAATGTACGTATTAGTACCTAAAATGTGCATATTAACACTTAAAATGTACATATTAGCACCTAAAATGTACATATTACCACCTAAAATGGACATAGCTCATGAAATGTACATATTAGCACCTAGAATGTACATATTGACACTTAAAATGTACCCAGACAGCAAACTGACATTGAATCAACGTGGAAACGACGTCTCTCATGACATTGAAACAACGTTGATTTTGCGGCATTCTTCAAAGCTAAATGAAAATCGAAAATTGGTTTGCTTTCATAACGTTGAAACAACGTTGATTTCAAGTTGATTTTCCGTTAGTTTTGAAAGAATGACGCGTCTGCCGTTGGTTCAACGTTAATTCGATGAGCAAAACAATGTCAGATCAACGTTGTTTCGATGTCATGTTTCCACGTTGATTCAAGGTCAGTTTGCTATCTGGGATGTTGCTCAGACACCGAAGTCTCCCATCAAAGGTCAGAAATCTCATACATTTATCAACGAATGACCTGAGCAGCTCTCCACATATAATTGAACACCTCAATAGCTCCAGTTTTATTTCGCAAACCGAATTTTAGAAGCTGACACTAAACGAAACACGTGCAATAACATTTAAGGAGTACTCTGATCGTCTTTCTGTTTGTGCTACAGCTGCAACGGCTTAATATTATTGCTCATCCAATCAGCATCTGTGTGAAACTGTAGGCTGAAATCTATCAATTTATTCAAATGAATGCACATTCTGCGGAGGGCTCAATCAGAGACACACACAAACACATTAACTCCCCAGCGTGAGCTCCGAGTTGTATGGTGGGGTTTTCCCTGGCTAGCGTGCCGCAGATGCTAATTGTTTTAACCAGGCCTAATGGACCAGTGATAGAGATTAATGAGCTTGGTAGGAAAGTTGCGTACAGTAGGGGAAGTGATCTTTTCTACTGAGCATGCTCAGATACCCCCCCTGTGGTGGCAGTTTCTCATGCATACGTGCAGTAAAACCTTAGCGCAGCGTCGCAGGGAACAAAGCACTTAGTGATTCACTGCAAAAATCTGCATTGAAGAATTGGCTCCTTTTCAATTAATTAGTGTCAATTTGTGCCACACCCCACAGGAAGTTGAATTGGAATAACAGGAAGAGGAAATGTGTACACTCTCAGAAAAAAAGGTACAAAAGCTGTCACTGGGGCTGAACCTTTTCAAAAGGTAAACTTTTGTCCATTTCAGGTGCTAATATGTCCATTTTAAGTGTTAATATGTACATTTTAGGTGCTAATATGTCCATTTCATGAGCTAATTTGTCCATTTTAGGTGCTAATATGTCCATTTTAGGTGTTACACGCTCAGAAAAAAAGGTACAAAAGCTGTCACTGGGGCTGTACCTTTTCAAAAGGTAAACTTTTGTCCATTTTAGGTGCAAATATGTACATTTTAAGTGTTAATATGTACATTTTAGGTGCTATGTTCATTTTAAGTGCTAATATGTACATTTTAGGTGTTCATATGTACATTTTAGGTGCTATGTACATTTTAAGTGTTAATATGTACATTTTAGGTGCTAATATGTCCATTTCATGAGCTAATATGTCCATTTTAGGTGTTACACACTCAGAAAAAAGGTACAAAAGTTGTCACTGGGGCTGTACCTTTTCAAAAGGTAAACTTTTGTCCATTTCATGAGCTAATAAGTACATTTAGGTGTTAATATGAACATTTTAAGTGTTAATATGTACATGTAAGTGTTAATATGTCCATTTCAGGAGGTAATATGTCAATTTCATGAGCTAATGTGTCCATTTTAGGTGGTAATATGTACATTTGAGGTACTAATATGTACATTTTAAGTGTTAATATGTACATTGTAGGTGCTAATATGTCAATTTCATGAGCTAATATGTCATTTTCAGGTGGTAATATGTCCATTTTAAGGGGCTAATATGTACCACTAAGGTACCAATATGCAGCCTTTGGGTACAAAATTTACCTTTGGAAAAGGTACAGCCCCAGTGACAGCTTTTGTACCTTTTTTTCTGAGAGTGTAAGCAGTAAACAGACCAATGCATACTGCAGGGTTGCCAGGTCTGCGCAACAAAAGCACCTCAATAGCCAGTCAAAAGGAGCTCAAAAATATGTTTTTCTCTGTCGGCAGCTGAATTCTCAGCTGAATTTGTACGTCTGGGGGTGTTTTAAGATGTTGGAGCGCCAAAATCATATGTACGTGGGTGGAAATCAACCCGAGGATGAAAAAAAAAATAACCCGCGGCAACAGCTTAAAAGTACCCCGAAACCACTGACTGGGAAAGTGTTCTTCCTCTCTGGTTCACAAGTTAGTTTATTAAATATGATAAAATATATAGGGCTGTGCAAAAATTAATTGCGATTAATCGCATCCAAAATAAAAGTCTGTGTTTACATAATATATTTGTGTGTGCTGTATAGAATTATTTTGTATATATAAATACACACACATGCATGTATATATTTAAGAAAATGTGTTATGCATATATAAAATATTTATATTTATATAATATAGATTATGTATTTATATATATACATAATTTAAGCGCAAATAATTCTTAAATATATACATGCATGCATAGGTATTTATATATGAAGAGTTCAGATGCAAAAGCCTCTAAATGCCATTTGAAATTTTCTTCTTTAATGATGATTTTTATCAAACTTGTATATTTAAGTTCGGTAATTTCACTTATATAACTATTAATAGGTAATTATCATTGCCATTTAAGTGAAATCACTGAACTTAAATATACAAGTTTGATCAAAATCATCATTAAAGAAGGAAATTTCAAATGGCATTTAGAGGCTTTTGCATCTGAACTCTTCATATACAAAATAATTCTATAGAGCACACACAAATATATTATGTAAATACAGACTTTTATTTTGGATGCGATTAATCGCAATTAATTTTTGCACAGCCCTAAAAATACATAACGTAAATATCATCTAAAACATCAAACTTAGAAAATCTAGCTTAAAAATGACTTGAATTGATTCGGAAATGTATGCATCCTCTTGTCAAACTCAATCGGGAATGCACAAGGCATTCTCAATTCAATTCTGAAAGTCCAATATTCATAAACTTTAACACTTTGAGCCTTTGTCAAGTTTATTATGATCAAGCTCACATGTCTAGTTTTAAAAAAAGAGACCATATCACGTCAATTCTGCATCTTGTTTGCAACCTAAAGTCATATAGAATTTAAAAGGCCTTCTCAATTCAACCCTGAATGTCCAGAGTAAAACCATTCTCCCTCAGAAGCTGGATTATCTGGCTTTTCCAATTATGCACAAAGTACCCAGCCAAAAAAAAAAGGAGCTAATGCTGTATTCTGCTTGGCACAGCAGTATTGAAGGCGGTTTGGGCACGGACTGCGTCTTTTGAAGTGCTCTGATTCTGTAATGCGAGTGGACTCCATGCCGATGAAGACTTGTTCGCTGCTCAGATTTAAGCAGATCTTTAATTCCGTCTCTTAAAAGAGCAGAGCCGCAGGTGGAATGCTAACGTGGCGTCTAAGATGAAGGTAAAGGCCCCCTGCGAGAGAGATTCCCAGAAGCCCTTGAGGCCCACAGGCAGAGGGGAAGAAGAAACAGCCCGTAAGCCAACACAAAGCCGGGGGTTTTACTTCCAGGAACGCTCTTCTCCTACCTCACATTTCCATATGGACATCCTCAGTAATAAATCGGGATAATGAGCCCCCGCGCTTCTGCACTCATTAGCGGCTCCCAGACCCCAGCGCTTTAGCCCGCGACGCTAACCTGACGCCCCACTCATTTAGCTTCGACTCTCCGTTAGCCAAGCAGCTAATTAGCTTGCACCGCTCTCTCTTGGCAAAGGAAAGCTTCGGCCCTGCTCACCACAGGCTAAATCTCCATTAGCCACGAAGGCTAATCAACGCCGCCAAGCTTTGTTAGCGTGGCGGCGAGTCATTAGCGAGGCTCACTGCATAGTCCGCGGCGGGCAGATGGTGCTTATTATGTCTCAACTTGTTAGAACCTTGAAGAAAGTGTGCTCCCACAGTGTATGATTCAGAAAAAATATATATGTTTTTATCGAACATTGAAGGATCAACGCATTTTGTATCATAAAAGTGTTTTGTTTTGTTCAAAAATCATTTTTGGTATGTTTTATCTTACCTCAAGGGAATCCAAGATGTAGGTGTCTTTGTTTCCGCAGTAGTTTCATTTTTTATATTTTTAGGTCAAACCGTTCTCTGTCAGTCATATAATGGAGGTCTATGGTCACCACCTCAAAGAGCATGCACAGAGAAGTCCAAATTAAACATGATTTAATGACTCGTAAATGTAAGTACACATTGATGGCCTAAGACACGAAACGAGCGGTTTGTGTGAGTAAACGAACAGTATTTATATTAACACAGCCACAAAGCGCCCGCGCCCTCAGATCACTTGGACGTGACTGTAGTTACAAGAGGTAAAAACGATATAAATACTGTTGGTTTTCTCACACAAACCGCTCGTTTCATGTCTTAGGCCATCAATGTGTACTTATATTTACGAGTCATTAAATCATGTTTAATTTGGACTTCTCTGTGCATGCTCTTTGAGGTGGTGACCATAGACCTCCATTATATGACTGACAGACAACAACGGTTTGACCTAAAAATATCAAAATTGAAACTAGTGTGGAAACAAAGACACCTACATCTTGGATGCCCTTGAGGTAAGATAAAACATACCAAAAATTAATTTCAAAGTGAACTACTGTATCCCTTTAAGTTAATAATATCTGTTTATTTTGATTAAAAAAGTTAATCAAAAAATGTTGTTGAATAAAAATTTAATTTATTATGGCGTTGGAGTAGTGACAATAAATATATATGTCATTATAGTATATGATTAATATCATATTTTCTAAATACGATGGATTTATTATAAATATGGTGATTATAAATAAGGTGAGTGAGTTTATGCTTAAAACAAGGGAAAATATATATCAGTGAGTCAGAAAATAAACTTAATCCAAAAGGGAAAACATTGTTATTTTTCTGGTCGATATTTGTTTCTTGTTTTAGGCATAAAGTCACTTAATTATTGACGTTTAATATTCTGAAAAGTGTATCAGAATAAAGTGAGTTTGCCAACAGGGTCAGAATTTTTTTTTTTTTTTCTATAAAAAGACAAAAAAAATGACAGATACTTTTTTATGGTTTTAAGCAAAAACTCACTTTCAATCTGACAAAAATGAACTTAATATCTTAAGGAATTTGTTTTACCAAGTAAATGTTTTCCATTCCAATTAAAAAATTATAAAATCAAGATACAAAACAATAATACTAGGTAAGAAAACCTTTTTCTTTTTGCAGTGTATCATTGTACCGGCAGTGTATAGCACAATGCCACTTTATCCATTGGGTAGAATATGCGTCACATGACCAAAATCATCGTTTCATCATCATCATTAACCTTAGTTTTTACAGTCAGTGTGTCTTTAAAAAACTCATTTCGCAGGACAAATGAAAGGTTCAGACGGTTTCCTGATGCCAGCTTGGTTAAAAGTAATTAAACAAACGTCCCTAGTCGTCCATATTGTCAGTCTCCGGATCACCTATACACAACGACCGCAAGCTAATTACTGAGCGGATTTGGCGCACACAGACCTGGCAGCCTCTGAGAACAATAATCCAGCTATCACAGAGCATGATGGGGGAAACAGACCATGTTGTACGTAATTTATCCGGCTACACGGCGGTCTGTGCTGTAATTAACATCATCTTTTCCACAGAGCCACTGGCCGACACCGGCCCAAACAAATGAGCGCTGTTTAAAGCAGCTTTTCTGGCCAGCCGGCTGCTGACGGGTCATTAGGATGATTGAGATGACTTTTAGCAAATAAGAAGGAATCGGCTCGCACAGTGTCTGTGCATTTAGTAAGCCTGTAATCATCTGATTTGCCCCGCCGGTCAGAACGGTGGATGCAACTCGGATATTCAGAGAGTGGGAAATATCTTGCAACAGTTCTTTTCTAATACAAACGTATTCACACTCTTACATCAAAATACATGTATTTGAGAAGCAAAACGGCTTACCGTAAGATTCTACGTTTATTTTATTTTATCTCACGTCCAATTCGTAGGATATGTCTAAACTCCAGTAATGGGTAGGTTTAGGGGGCGGGGGCAGGGGTACGAATTCATACGAAGATTTAGCAAAAACACGTATGAATTTGTACGAATTATCCGCCTCGTAAAATCCGAGGCGTTTGAGAAGTGTATTAGAATGAGTAAATGCTTAAAACAAGAACAAATGTCTACCAATGGGGTCAGAAAATTGAAAAACAAAATTGTTGACTGATATTTTTTTTTCTTGTTTTAAGCATAAAATCACTTCATGTGTTTTTCAATGTTTAGATATTGGTAACGGAAAACAAGGCAAAATTACTAATATTTCAGCTTCTCTAAATTATTTAAGCAAAATCGCCTGAGATATTTGCAATACATCCAATTATTAATCTCGTTTAAACTGTTTGCAAATAAATGTACCGGTATATCTTTTTACATTTTTTATTTGGTGAAACAATTTTTATTCCGAAAATTTAATACATTAAATTAAACGAAAAATTTTCAAATCAAATTAAATTTTTAAAAGTAAAAAAAAAAAAAACAGTCTTAAAGAAAAACAAATGCTTTCTGTCGAGATTGTGTAGTTTTTCAGAAGATGCGTAACAGCGCCCCCTAGTTTATAGCACTGAAAATATAGATTGCCGGAAAATTCCGTCAATGGCGGGGAAATAGTTAAATAGTAAATAGTGTCCATTTTGATGTTGACTAACCACTAAGGGCCTGTTTACGCAAAACCATTTTCAACTAAAAAGTAAAACATTTTATGCGTTTTGGTCACTCGTTTACAAGACAACGGCGTGCCTGAAAATTCAAAATTTTGAAAACGGGTTTCAAAGTGCACAGTCTCCGTGCAAAAAAACGAATCTCTGAAGACAATGATGTCATGCACATGCGTATTACGTGTTCTATAGTGTTACATCGCCATCTAATGGCCTGGCAGCAGAATGCAACGTTTTAGTCGTTTTTCGCGGATCGTTTTGACAATCTTGTGTTCTAAGCGGAAAATCCGTTTTAAGCAAATCCGTTGTGGTGTAAACGCACCGTAAGTGACCACCCCATTTAGACTACAGAACCGATAACAATAAAGAAAACTCTATTAGTGTCCACATCAACACAGAATATCTCAATAACGCAATAAAAGTGCGCGTCTGTCCCTTTAAATGCTTAAACGATTTCCGATTGTCTGCCAATGTTTTATCGTTCATCAGCTTGAAAAAATAACCACTCTCTAACGATATCATTCCTCTGTGTCGTTATTGTTTGCAGGGCTTTTTAAAATGACGTCTTCATCGTTATTGTTACATATATCGTCCTCGGCTAACGATTCAGTGCACTTCTCTAACAGACAGAGTGCGAAGGGCCGAAACATCGACTCACCCCAAACATTTGCCGTAAGTCTGGGTCCCGGAAGCGGAAGGGGATGTTGGAGACGTGTAACCGCTTGGGCTGCTGTTTTTCCGTGGAGTCCGAATGTTGAACCTGCTGGGAAACTTCCGTTTGCGTCACGTCTTCCGTCTGTCCGAGGGAAACAAAGACAAAAGAGCCGTCCGTTCATTAATGCGCATAGCCACAGGTTAGGCTCACAGTGAAGAAACAAAACAAACAAATGAAGGATAGTAAGTTAGCCTACTTATCCGCGGCTATCATTTTTCACTCAAGCGGCACGCGGATAAACAGACGTTGAGTTATGGTGGCCTACCTGAGGTCATGCATCTACGATACGATTATTAATCTTCACCTGTTACTGTCTGAGGAGCCCAAACACACAAGATATACTGACAAATATCTGCTGCACACACTCACACTCAGGCCATTGGCTTGTTGTTTCCATCATTATGTTGATGATCCGCCACAAATGAAACTTCAGACGCGTGTGACAGATGTTTTCTCTCTCCGCTAGCTCAGTCGAGCAGAACGACACACACACACACATTTTCATGTGCTCCCTTACAGCAGCATGTCATCAGAATGTCATCATTGAGGTAAAAAATGTTCAGATTCATTCAAACACACAACAGCAGCAACATCAACAAATCTCCCCAGAGCATCATGGGCTTCATCAAAACATCAACACAGAGAACCAACATTATTGCATCAGCTCGTAACACACACACATGCAGTCAGTCTGAAAAGTCATTTGGTGAATCCGACAAAAACATAAAAGTATCCTGATAAATTACTAGATATATTGCAAGCGCAATTGCTTACACTCTTAAAAATAAAGGCTCTTTATTGGCATTGATTTTTCCATGAAGAACCTTAAACATCAATTGAGTCTTTCTTTTCATTCCAAAAAACGTTCTTTAAAGTGGAAAACCTTCAGATTCACTAAGAAAAAAAAGGTTAGGCTAAGAACTCTTTGCTAAAAATAGAATCTTTTAAGATTCTAGAAAGATTCCAAAAATGGTTCTCTATGACATCACTGTGAAAACCCCCTTCTGGAGGTGTGTGTTGCTTTAAGAGAGGAACTGAGTCTGAAAAATTGAACAATTCTTCTGCTGCAGGTCTCAAATGTCACTTTCAGCATAAATTAAAACTAAAACCATTAAAAAAAAACATTTTGTTTCTTAAAATATAAAGAATATAAATATTAGAATAGGCTATATATTATAAAAAATATATATATTTTTCTCTAATACATTCCTCATTCCTCACTAAACTTGATGTACTAAAATAAAATAAACTAAAATAATACTATAGACAAAAAAAACTAACTAAAATGAAATTTGAAAATATAAAGGTATAAACTAATTAAAACCTTTAATAAAAAAAAATATATATATAACAAATTGATTTTAAATTTCACTGGTTCTGGTTTAGTTTATTGTAGAAATAATGCGGGGTCATGTTTACAAGACAAAAGCAAGAAAATAACATTAAACCCTATTTTAGGACCATTGCATCGACAGAAAAAAGCCAATAAACCCAATTTCAATCATGAAAACTAAAAACTTTCTAAACTTGTTCCTGCTAATACACACAGCGACGCTGCCGTGAACATGTAAGATATGCAAACACTGAACCAGACTATTTAAATGTTGAGCAAGCAATCTCATTGGCTGCAGGATCAGCACAGGCCAATCAGCTTGTGCCGTGCGGTAATGATGTGACCAATCAGCCTGCGCCCTCTAGAGTTTCAGGACTGAACTATATATTTCCACTGCAAATTCCCATTACTGTAATAGTTGGGGGACTTAAGCACATAAATAGGTAATTTCATGATGAGAGATCCGGTGATTATTATGATAATTCATTTTTAATTATACATTTTTAATAATTCATTCGTTTTTTTCCCCTTACAGGCAGCCATATTTGATTTGGCCACCATCTTGGTCTCAGGGACCATTGGCTTGGGCGCCCTGGCTAAATCATTTCAGTATGCATCTACATCTGTGCCAAATTTGGTGAATTTGTGCAAACAATGGGATGTAAGGCCCCATTCTACAGCCCAAACTGCTTTTTTGGACAGCGGCCATTTTGGAATTGGAGGATCAAGGGGTCCAGATATACTGGGTCATAAATATTAACATTTCTATGTGTTTCCCGTGATCAATTAAGCTGAAAAACATTTCAAGTTTGTATTTGTAACTCATGTGGTTCAAAAGTTATAGCCGGAACCCTTTTTGGGCGGCGGCCATATTGGATTTTGCCGCCATCTTGACCCCAAGGGTCGCTGGCTCCGGCGCCCTAGCTAAATCATTTCAGTATGACCTGAGCTACATCTGTGCCAAATTTGGCGCTTTTAGATGAATTTGCGCGAAAATGTGCTTAAGGCCACCAACTATAATCCATATGTTTGTTTACAGTTCTCAGTGATAATTCTCATTATATTTCCATTGCTGTAATAGAGTCATTTTTTCCAGTAATGCCATAAAAATGACTGTTATATATGATTTTTAATGGCATATAACAAATAATATAATTACATATAAGCTTTAATCTAATTTACATAATATGTTTTGCATTATGGAAATGATAATTGGGGGAATGTGCTTAATGATCATGTAAATAATGTCCCAATCAAAACTGGATCTAAAAGGATTATATTTTTCCTTCAGCAAAACATCATTTCTTATTTTTCCTTTTGATTATGACCCAAACACGTTCTTAACAAGTTTCGTGACATTCACCTTGAAGATTTTTTTTCCTCTTGTACATGCAAAACACATCCTGGCGTGAGTGTGAAATCATGCAGCGTGTGATTTATGATCACATGTATGTGCATGCAGAACGTAATTCATTACACACACACACACTCGATGTGTGGTTCCGCTGCAGGGAGGAGTGTGATACATCGTTCTCATTTATCTCCCAGCATTAATCACC